>NW_024104408.1:445000-943987 GCF_003945595.2 Pipra filicauda
ACACAGTCTCTCCAGCCATCGGGAATGCATGAACAGGTGCCTACAGGTGCCCAGCCTGAGCTGCAAAAGGGAATACTGAACAGGAGAGACAGGAGGTGAGGCTCAGCTCCTGCCCTAAGGACAGGCCACATCTGAAACACCTCCCAGACACCATCACCAAAGAGAGTATTGTGTTTCTGATACCAGCTCTCCCAAAAGCAAAGGGCCCTGGCTAAAGTCTCCGGCTGTCAAAACTCCCACAGCTCAGGAATGCTAAAATAGCAAAAGCCAGCTTTACTCTTCAGAAACTTTCAAGGTTTCTCCTTTGTTCCATGTAGGAGGAACTGGAGACCTGATTTATTTCACTGAAAACGAGCCAGCACGGACAACACTTAAAAGTTTTGCTTCCCATCCCTGATGGCCTGACTGACTGAGGGAAATGGGCCAAGGTGATGGATCACCACAGTTGCCAGATCTGCCAACTGGGGGAGGTTCATAGTAATTTGGACACTGGATCCTCTGCTCTGTCCAGTGTAGGCAGAAAAAAGCTGCTGCACTTCAGGATGTTTGGATGAGGTAGACCACTGCCCAAATCAGCAAAGCAACAGGTAACTGCTTTAAAAAATAACCAGCTGCCAGAACGGCAAGTCGGTCCTGCCACCCCTGCAGCTCTAAAAGGGTTGTCTTAAAAGCTCATGAGATTGACACCAAATACTCAACATAATAATGAATGAAAGTCAACTGGTATGAGACCTAAACTCCTCTAACCCCATGCTTAAAGTGTCCAGGGTACAATTCTGCTATTAACTCTGTCAAGTTGAGCAGGATGATTTTGGCCTGCTCAGAGGGTACTGGATGAGATGGGAACACTGTGGTCAGAGACAGGTCTGACTGGCTGGGCCTCCTCCTCAGCACTGGGTCTGCAGCTCACAGGAGGACCAATGTCCTAGCAAGGACACATCCCACGTGGCTGCCTTTAGATCTCTCTGATTATTCTCAAAGGAAATAGGAGTTGTCAACAAGAGGTGAGGCCATCGCCTGCCTCCAGGACTATCGATGTCCAGGGGGCACTTCAAGAAGTCCTCCCACTCTGTCTTGTCAACACTGAGCTGGCAACTCACTCAAGGATCAGAAGTTGTAAAGCTGAGGTAAGAACGTCTTTGCATTTCTCTTCCACTTCTGAAAGCAGATCAGAGACTCAGAAACAGCCGGACTAGGACAGCGTCATCTCAGTGGCAGGTATGATTAACACTGAAGTCAGTGGCAAAGTGGTTTCAGTGGGAAGAGCTTGGAGCTGTTTCTCAGGCTGCTGAGAGAGCAGAGCAACCAGGCACTGCCCATCCTCTGTGTCAGGAGCAGGGAAAAGGGCTGCTGTCCTTGGATATGGGAATTAGAAGTGGCCTGTATACCAAACGCTGACCACAATGGACAGAAGCCTTTCTTCTCTCAGGACACAGACATGTGAGATGAGCTTCCCAGAGATGTAACAGCTGGGAAAGGAAATAGATCCCAGGCCTGCATAGAGTGGGAAAGAAATTTTGAATTTGGCCAATGGCAAATTGGTGTGTAACACTACTTTTTCTGATAGCTGTTGTTTGTTAATGTTCACTAAAATTCTTCTGTGAGATTCATCATCAGCTTTGAAATATGTGGAAATCTCAGCATGGTGAGCAGACAGGAGCCAGACAGACAGAAAGAAAATTCACAAATTATTTCTCTGTGTAAGTAGGAAGCTCCCTCATACTAGTGTGATTAATTTGAGATGTGCATCACCACAGCCATCAGAAGAGAAACCTCACAAATCTCCTTTCTCACAAAACAAAGGCTGCTCACTGGAGTGTTCAGGTACTCAGTTACATTCAACACAAGCTAATTCACTTATCTTCAACAAGTGGGCTATTGATTTTTTGCCTGATTTCTAAGCTGCCCGGGGCTTTCTAAACTACAACAATAGCATCCTCCATTTAAAAAAAAAAAAAAAGGGGAAGAAAAAAAAAGGAGGAAACTTAGTGGAAAATATCCCTTTGCTCATCAGTAATTAGGGTGACTTCATGTTTGCTTAGTTCTGTCAGTATATTCAGCATAGGCATGGTTTAGCAAACTTTCACAACCCCATTTCACATTGGGGTAAAAATACTAAGACTTAAAAACAGATTTAAACTCTTGAATCATATCTCCTATTACAATATGAGCATTTGATAATTCAATCTTTTCGATGTTGATATAAGAAAGGTGTGTCATTGCTTTTGCCCCATCAGTACATAGAGAGGTTGAAATGCATATTCACAATTTTGGGATTTAGATACAAATGAACCACAGGAAAAATCATAGTTTTTGAATGTGTTAAATGATCTTTGTTCATTTGCAAGATGAAATATGCTTGTGTGAGTATTTTTTTACCTTCTGCACCCGAGCCTTAAGGCACATTTAGCCTATGTTTTAGTAAGCTGTTGTCAGTGCAGGTCATGTACTGCTATTATAAAGTCCATAACAGAAAAAGCTTAATTTACAGAATAAAGCTTTAATAAAGATGACTGGATATTGTATTGCTAAAAACAGATATATAGATAAAACTGAACTAGTAAGTCAATATACTGTAATTAAAGTAATTTTCCTTTAAGCAAGAATAACCTTAACAGTAGATTTTAGTTTTGAGGGACGGGTTCCTACACAGGGGAAACAGAGTCCTAATTTTCCACACCAAACAGGAAATCAAAACCATAATCCTTGTCCTTAAGCACAGTGGACTAACAGATAACTAAACAGAAGTGTCAGGAATCTTCCAAACCAGGTTTTCCTTCATGCTTTCTCACTGAAGGAACACCTTGTTTTCTCCCTTTTGTCTGCTACCTAAACTACAACATTGCTGGAAATATTATACAAATGAGGCCCCACTTAGATCCCTATTATACAGAATATTCTCTTCTCCTGTTTTCTATTTCTAGCTAGATGCTGCCAGTCTCCTATTTTGGAATCTCACGTTCTTTTTGCTTCCAAATTGCAACTAAGAAAAAAAAAACAAAAACAAAACATTTCCCCTCTTCTCACATCTTAGCAGAGAGGGATGGTGCTGCATTTTGGTTCACAAAGACCACGACAGCGACAGCTTTAGAAAGCTCTGACCTGTGAGAGCTCTGCCAGCATCACACAGGGATCCTGCCACTGCAGAAGCCCATACACCCATGTGGGTTGATCCCAGCACTGTCCCCCATCCATGTGTTTAGAGGCTCCTGCAGTAGGAAGGGGGATTCAAACAGAACAGGCTTTTCACTTGCCCATGGGATGATGCATTTCTTCCCACCTTGCAAGTTTGTGAGCTCAGATCTGCTTCTATTGCCCCTTAAAATGCACATGTTCCCAATAAAACCCACAAAGTTTAAAGTGTATATTCCCAGCTGTTCCATGGGAGAAGACACACCAGTAATGCTACAGCCAAGCCAGGCTGTAGTTGGAGCAGTGTCTGATCCCCCTCCGTGCTCTGTCAATACCTGAAGGTGGGGGGAGGAATCTGTCAAGTGTGATACAGTTCCAGTAAAGATATCTCCTCTGTTCTCTTTGTCAAATTGACACACACACAGGTATTTCAATCCATACTTCATGGTTAAAATTGATCCTAGTGAGAGGATATGTGGCTTGATCAAACTTCTGCAGGACTGAATCAAACAGGACTGATGACAAAAATACCTGCTGTAAAAAAGGAGGAAGTTTTTCTTGTGGTAACGGGGAGTTGGAGTCTTGGTGAGGGACAGACAGAACAAAAAAAAAAAAGCTCTAACATGGTCAGTTCAACATAACTCTAAAAATACTAAAGCCAGGTAATATAAAAAAAAAAATAAAGTATCTCTGCATATAACTGTCACTTTCAAAATAGTGACCTTTAACACAGTGTATTTTCAAGGCCTTTCCTACAGTGTCAGCTGTTCCTTCACAGCTCTGTGCCTGTGGAGGGATGGGAAAGTGTGTCTGTGCACTTGTGTGGATCTTTTAAGACCTAATGAGCTTTGCTCATTTAGGATAAAGTCTTAAAATAAATAGAGCTATAAGCACAATAGAGTTTTTGGAGTGGCAATCCAAGATAATTGTGATCAACAGCATTTATCAGAGATAAAAAGGGAAAATTCAATATCATATAGCTACAACTACAGAAGCATTGTATTTAGACTAAATTTAATATAGAAAAATATTATCCCTGTGCAGCCAATACATAATGTTAACTGCATCATAATTTCCCTGTTATAAAGGATCTGACCAGACAATGAGCATGTCATTAGTTTGGCAAACAATATTAAATATAGTGAATATTTCAGAGCCAAGACTGATATGTACCTGCTAGCAAAGAATGAGCTCCCAAAAAACCTTTTTGGGTATCAGACGACTCCTTTACATTATTGTACATCTGGGTTTTAAAATAAAAATATAAGAACACATTCTGTAACTAAGGTGGATTCTGAAAACCATTTGAATAATTGCCATAAGGGAAAACCAGGGTTGCCAATCCAGTTTCAATGTTCTTTCTGTCACAAATTTGCTTGTTTCAGCTTCTTCTCCCACTGAACTGCACTTGACTGTTGTTTGACGGTCATTTTGTATTTTCAAGCCAAAGAAAACAATGAATTTAAATTTTAAAAAAACCAAAATGCTGGTGTAAAAAAGTCATTTCACATTGGTTCCAGACCTAGCATAATATGTGCTGGTTTGGGCACAATATTTCCCACATCCAGGGAAATATTAAGAAGATGGGAGAATATAACAAAGCTTCTGTAACAACCAATAGGACCAAGTGGAAAGCAAACAAAGAAGTAAAAATACATATGATAATTCAGGTAACGTTTAATAATAAATGTAGTACTAATGATAAAAATAACTACCTTGATCTACAGGTATTCTGAGTCCCCCCCTTTGAAGGTAAGGATGGGATGTTCAACTGCTGCTGAAAATCTGACCTGATGAGAGCACTGGGACTAGTTCACTGTCTCCAAACACCCAGGGCTGATTGCTCAGCAGTGACCAGCTCCCACTTCCCTTGAGGAGAATCACAGGGTTTTTTTCCTCTGTTTTCTTCCTGTAGTCTCACAACTACTATCCCATTTCAGTGAGAAAACAGGTGAGCACATTAAATATTTGGTATAAATATAAATATTATTAAGCAATTTATTATTTGTCCTTCCTTAAGTATGTCTAGATTAAAAATCCTTCAAGGCCCAGTCCTAGAAGTTTCAGTCCATTAATCATCAGCAGGAGCTCTAATGATAGATAGAAAAATGTGAATTATAGGCATATGACTAACCAGTATGGATTTTGGCAAAATAAAAAAAAACCATAAGATGCTCTTCAATCCATTATTGCCCACAAATGCAGGAAAAAACAATATAGTGTCAACATTTGCCAAGCATATACCACAGAAACTTCCTGTAATATATAGAGAAAAATGACAGTAATTGGAGATTCTAATCTTTATAAATCCACTGAAAAATGCAGTTTTAGTTACAGCATCTACTGTGTGCCCAAAAAGATTTAAAAATGGATAGGAAACAATGACCCTTGGAGGGCTAAAAACGTCACACAGAGATAGTTCAGGTAATCATTTAAGACCATACTGTAAAACTCAATGAGGAACCTCAACACACACAGTGTATCATTCAAAACACCCTGTCAAGGCAGTCTCAGGCAAGAACGTTTACTCCAGTTACATATGCACGAATCGGGTTTCAACATTAGGCAGGTAAATTGTATGCAAAATTTAGATGAACAGATGATATTTCAATTTTGGAAATCTAGAACAAGGAGTCCCTGTTCCCACTCTGCCATTCCCCTAGGGGTTCATGCAAAGCCCAGGCTAAGAAAGTGCTGTTGGAAAAATGTGCCGTTTAAAACCACGTGTCTCGTTTTCAAAAGCGACTGAGGCAGCTGGAAGTGTACATACCACTGAAATTTGGTAATACTGGGGAACTTGACTTTTTAAATTAGGAATTAGGCTCTGAACAAACTTAAGTTTTAGGCATCGCTGACTGTATTTTCAAAGGATTTTAGAAATTTGAAAGGGAAGCTATGGGCCTACTTGTATTTCAAAAGCACGTGTGCAGCGCAGTGGTCGACCTTCCTGGGCTACCTGAATTTTGTTTTGAAAATCATGAGATGCTTCTCTGTAGCTCCAAGTGCCTAAGCCATTTATTTGATAACATAATACCTAATAATTTAGGTATCTCTGCTCTTTCTATTTTCCAAAGAACACCGAAAGCACCATAAGGAAGGCAAAGACTAGCAGATGACTATTTTCTGAGGCTTTTATTGTAGTTGAAGAAACTATCAAATAGACTGTCATAACCCTTCCACCTATGCTAACATGTTATTTGTGCAAGTTTTAGAAAGGGGTTATCAAGTTAATAGCAAGTTTTACAGAACAGTACCAACTTTCCTGGCAGAATATAAAGCTAAAATTCTAAATTCCCCCATGTCTGAAAGAAAGCCTCCTAACTGGCTCCCTCTGTCTGAACCAGTGTTTGGCTGATGCTGCAAATTTATCTAGCAAAGTGAAACATGGGATGTTTTTTTCTAGCAAAACAACTGAATGACATAGCAAAGCACAGCAGGGCACTTTAACACAGCAGTGTGCTCAAGAGCTGAGATCTGCATAGTTCAAAACTCCTGGTATTAATCTCACCTGTCTCTACTTTTCCACAGAGAAAATAATTTAAACCATCAGTTAATTAAACTCTCATTCTACACCTACCTCCATCTTTTGTTCATTCCAAAGAAAGAACTGGTGCTGGTCACTATTCCAGTTCGCAATTTTCACTACAATTTTTTCATCCTATTCTTATTGGTGTGTTAATGCATCCCTTTGCTTTACACTGAAGTATTTGACACATTTGCATTAAGAAGCCTGTGTAATTAATTGAAGATTTCTATTTACTGCTCCACTTTCCCCTGGTTACACAGATGTCAAGGAAGGGCCTGTACTACAGCCTTTGGACTGGTTGAATCCTGGCTGCAGCAAACAGGGAAATAGTAGAACAAAAAGGATGGGATTTGGTTATGTTCAGCTTTAGGTCTCATTTTCCTTTTAGGAATGCTGTCAAAGTGCTGAAAAAGAGCACAGGGCTCCTCTCTGATGCTATTACTCCAATCTAAATAATAACTAATGTAGCCAACAGCCTGCAAATCTGAGACACAGATTTCTACACTTCCTGCAATCTCCCTCAACTACATAATGTGTGGTTAAGAATCATTTTTACATGAGAAAATGTATCAAATAATTTGGAAAAGAACAATACAAAAGCCAGCATTTAGTCTTTCTTTTGTTTGTTTTGTTTGTTTGTTTGTTTGTTTGTTTTTTCCCCTAGATAAGCATATCACATGGGTAGTGGATATATGGATGTTTGCATACATACATGTACACACACATCTGCCTCACAGGATGGAAAAAGTCTTCCCTTTCAAGAAACACAACAAATACTTAACCAAACACAAGTAAACAAAAGCAGTGTCAGCATCTCATATTACTTATGATCTACCAAAAGTGGGAAAAATACTGGGTTTGGTAGAATGGTTTCACACTATAGAAGAGAGATGGGGAAAGGACTATTAAAAACACTCCTGTGAACACACAGACATACCCTCCCCACTCCATCTCACATGGCTGGAGGGAAGGGGACAGGGGTGATGGGATTCATCACACCTGGCTGCCTCCTTCAGGTAGAAGGTTCCCATTTGCATCCAGACAAGTTACAACTGTCCTTTAATTCCTCAATGACTAAACATCCCTGTGTATTAATTCTTAGTGTAATCACACCAGTAACTACAAAGTGCTATACATTATCAACACTCATTGAGTACAGACCAATGCCAAAAAAATTGAAAGGGTACCTTCCCTACTCCATAACTTCCCTACTCCATAACCACTTGTTTTGCCAGAAATGTATCCACACTAGGACTGTCTAACAGTGCAGCTTCCTAAGCCAAGGGTGACACTTTTCACTCTAGGAGAGAACTATGGAGACACTGCAAAGTTTGACTTAAATAGTTATTCTAGTCTTTTGCACTAAAAAAGCAACGCTAATCTCATACTGCCTGGACACCCTCCTTTCTCTTAAAAAAAAAAAAAAAAAACAAAACAAAAAACCGATTATTAAAGTTTAGCTGTGCAGTATACCAACAGGTGACATTTCCCAGGGAGGTGAATGTTGTTTATAGTTCTCTCAAGTCTGACTGATTGCTTGCAGATCTTCCTCAAGATGACTAAATCATGGATCATCTTTGAGCCTACATTGCACAAAAATCAGGATGATGAAACAAAAGAAGCAAAAGATAATTAAGGTCACAAGTGGACACCTGGGGGTCAGATTGGGTGGCATTATGAATACATATTTGTGTCTTTTCCTGGGTGATTTTGTTTAATTTGGACTTAGCCTTCAGTGAAAGCTAAGGCAGCAGGACAGAATTTAAACTCTGATTATATGTTCCAACTTGCAACACTTTTACTTTGTCAGACCTCACCAAGGTCTGCTGTGTATGAACAGTACAAAGGTAAAGCACAAGTGTGTCCATCAGTGAGTAGGTTAATCCACTAAACTGAGTCAACTTTCGTGTGACTTGTTTTTTAACCCACAATTCACGGGGTTCCTACGTGGTATCTAATATGTATGAGCCTCTGTACACTACACAGCACTTACAGTGCATTTTAAAAAGCTACCCCTTTTATAAGTTAAAACCCACAATACATTTTTAAACAGTTCTTGAGTATTCTAAAAGGAAATGTTTTCGGTTTCCAAGCCAGAACTGGTCATTTTTTTTTTTCTACAGAATATGATGTTTGAAAATCAGTTCTTCCTATTATAGATTTCTCCCTCAGCTTGTAGAAAATCCATGATTCCCTAAACATTGGTCTTTGAAAGCACATTGACTAAAATCTTCATGCCTAATTCATGAAGTGTAGTCTGGAGATTAGTGGAGCTGGACATAGACCAGGAATACTTTATCATATTCTAATAAGCAGAGGCTGAAAATTGCATTTCTAAAGCTACAGTATTAAAGGGCACACTGCAAAACATGACCCAAACATAACTCAGTAGTTCTACACTGTCTGTAAAGGCTTTGATATGATAAAGTATGCTGACGAGGGGAATAAACACAACTGGAAATTTCTGTATTTAAGGAAAGGGGGGAAAACAGCAAACACTACATGTATACATCAAAGCATATATTGTATATTATAAACTCATAAAACGTGATCCCAATGGAACAACCCTTGTACTGCTATCGATTATTTGAACACACCACGAAACATCATTGCAATAACATAAAATTAGGCTTATGTAGCAAATGTGACAGTAAAAGAGGGAAGTAAAAATAGTCTGCAAGGCCAACGTGATCATTACCATAAAACTCTTAATGACATCTTGCCATACAATACACCAGAAAAATGTGAAGATGAAAATTGCTCGAGGAGAAACATGAATATTTTTTACTCAGGATGCTTGTGTTATTTAAAAGGTAAATTGCTCCCCACTCCTTTTTTTTTTGTTTTGTTTGGTTGTTTTTCTTTTTGTTACAACATAACTAGATTAAAGAAGGAATGATATATGTCAAGGTTTCTCATTCCCCCACAGCAGGATCTGTGAGCAGTAGAAGAACTTACCTGCATGCCTGAAAACTGGTAAAGTTTCCTGCCCCTGTGCCTTTTCCCTGTTTTTTTCCACATCTTAAAAGCTCTACAGAAGTCGAGCCCTATCTACAGGCTAAGCACTGTCTCTAGATTTGGTACTCCTGGTCCCAGGAGATTTATAAATTATGTAGAATCCATATATTTCTAACCTGGAGAAATGGTGCCACGTTCTGTAACACGTGGCTGCTCATTACACAGGTAATGGGATTGGGCAAAGTACAAAAAATAGCTCATATATTACCTATAAGTCAAAAATAAGACCTATAAACTGAGAAAGCACTAAAATTATCAGTACATATGTTCACAGCAGTCATCTGTGGTCGTGGTACACAGAAAACTTGAACGGGGGGGATGTCATATCAGGAAAAAAAAACAAAGGAAAAGAACAAAGGATGATTTGGTCAGAGCTGCAAGACTTGGAATGAGTGAAAACCATCAGTCACAGTGACCAACAGACCCTGGCAGTATAAACAAGGTGAAAATGATAGTCAATAAAATCACAATTAGGTACACTGAGTGTCAGCGTTCCTGTGTGCTCACAATCAAGGAAATCAATAACTAACACTGAAAATTCTCCAACTATTTGCTTTCAGTTTATACTTTCCATTTATTTTTTTTAATTTGGCTTTCCCAGTTGATCCCACAAAGAGTATCTTTAATAAAAAGCAGTTCCCACACTGGCGATGGTGCAAGAGGAACCAAGTGCAAGATGGGGGGGCCTACAGGTTACTATTGTAATTAAAGTGGAGGGAACAAAACCAGCAGGTTTACAAATAAGTTAAGAGATTGGACACTGTTCTTCACACCCAGACAATTTAGAGAAAGGAAAAGTATAAGCCAGCAACTTTTACTGCTCCATAGCTCCTTGCCACAGAAGAGTCCTCAGTGCTAGAATTAATGTACCTGCTAAAAAGTTAGAAGGGGCAAGTCTCACGACAAAAACCAACAGGAATTCACAGTAAAGACAACAACTATTGCTACTTCCAGGAAACCATCTCTCTTTTGGCTCCCTGCAGGCAGAATACCACGTCTTTCTGAGTACTTTCCAAACACGCACGTACCCAAAGGAATTCAAGCATCTCTGCAGTGTGCCAGGAATGTGCACAACTGCACCGGGTAATTTATTGAAAAACAACCCTTTTAATAATTCTTCAATATTACCTCTGGGAATTTTCAAATACACCTACACACTGCTCACAGTGATGATTTAGTCAGAGGAACAGTCTGCCAACGAGCACAAGCTTTCTTACCCTATCTTGTAAATTTACTGGTTCCATTCCTTTAGTGAGACAGAGCACAAACTTCTTTAGGTCTCCTCACACCAAACATCCATCATTCAGAGGCAGACCAAAGAACTCCTCTCCAAGTGCACAAAGGTTGAAGTGCTGAAAATGAAGGGACCCTTAATTACCAAAGAAGTGAAAAATGGAAGCTGCTTTAACACTTCTTGAGGTATTTTTATTAGCAGTGCGTGTGCACCACCCACCTATAAAAAAATGGTTCATATATTTTGGAAATAGTAATTTCTAGACAGGAATTGTATCTTATTTAAGATAATGCATGTAAATACACATATAAGACATCTTGAGTGGCTCCTGACAGCAGTGAGTTCCTCTATTTTAGAACATTTTACACTTGTATAGGAAAGGCTTTGGCAGAAGTTTGTAACACAGCATAGACCAAGAAGTGCCTGTCTTTTGCATAAATGTAAAATCCTTCATCTTACACTATACTTACACAAGATATCACTCATGATAGATGCCCTTCTCTATCTGTGACATTTTCCTTATGTTGTTTTCCATATATAATAGGTACAAATCACACAATGTATGAAAAGAAAAAATAGCATTCTGCCTGATCAGTGTCTGTTTACAGTAATCAGAGAGAAAAAGAGAATGACTCTTGTAATGACATTTTATAGCTTGTTTCCAATCAATGAGACAGTTATTTTGAAGATTCACATAAGTTTAAAATCAATTATGAAAGGAAAGGAAAATGAAAAAAGGTGACTGTTACTGGTTTGATATTTGTTCATTTGAGAGTTGTATTTTTTCCATCTTGCCAGACTCCTGTAAGTGATGCAGTATGGGTTGAGCTCTGCAGTAAATGCTTTTACAGAATTATTCCATCCTCAGGCATCTGGTAACATGAGTATATTTTTTCTAAAACACATCTACCATGTTTTCTGTGAATACTAGATGTTAAGGATATTATTTTTAATATAATATGTATTATATTACTGTGAAATACAGCTCTTGCCACAAGTAACTTTTCTTCTTTTATTTTATTGTCCTGAAAAATGTATCACTTAAAGATTTAGCATACACAAATAAAAAACAGGAAAGTATTGAAAGAGATGAAAACTGAAACTCAAACCAAGAAAAACCTTATTTCCTCACATTTTTGTAGATAGATTTGTCTCACAAACCAACATCTCCATTGACACAGACCCAACAGCAGCGAAGTAGCTCCATCATTAAAGCACAACTAACAACATGGGGAGTACAGTTATCATTCCTATCAAAAGAAGTTGGTCCTTGGTCTGCCACTACGTTTTAAATTTTAACAGTATCCCTGACAATCCACATAGATTTAGATCAATGTGATACCAAAATCCTTTTCTTCTCTAATAATTCTTCCATTTCACGTTCAAATGAGGAGTTAAAACAAATCCAACCACGCTCTGTTCATCATGAATTAATAGCACAATTTTGATTCAAGTTTATATATATTTTGTGTCCCCCCAAAAATAATGACGTATTTTAAAGATGGAAAAAAATAAGTAACACCTCAGCAAATTCTGCTTTAACATAATGCATGCTGAAGTCTTAAGGATCACCATCAAGGAAGGGAAAAATGCAAATTAAAGGATCAAATGACGCCTTCATTTGTCAATATGCTTAGTAATAAACCCAGAAAAATACAAATGAGATAATAAAACCTCTGTATCTCTTTTAAACTCTTTCCTTTGAGTGCTGTGCCTGAGCCCTCTACCTTAAGATACTCTCCACATTCACAGGTGGGAGAACCTTCACTTGCAATGAAAATTACCCTGAACTCCATGGCTATGGAAGTTGTTACTAAAAATATGAAATATCAAAATACCCACAATGCAGCTTTAAGTTATGGCAAAAATCAGAGTCATAAAACTTCATCTGTTCACAGACATTTGAACACATTGTTTATGCTCAGGCTTCTTCCTCTGCACGATTCTTTGCAACCCCAGAGATAGATTGTGATAGAAAATTTCTGGCAGTTTAGTCTCCTGATACATGTCTTTTCACTAAATTCTCTCCATATGCCTCTTAAAGGAACATATGATCTATAATTCTAGCCTGAAAGGAAACATTTCTGTATTTTACTACGAAAATTTATATCACATTAACAACACAAACATGCAATATTTCTTTCTTTCTTGATTCCTTTTTGTACAACTTCTCATAATCTTTTAGCTGCTTTGTCATTAACTACTAAAATGCTAGAAAAAGGACCATGCAATGGAGCAACATGGATGAAGTAGAATTTATCCTATAACGGGCAAATGCATTCCTGGCAGAATTTCTAGCGTGAACTAAGACCTCAAAGGACTTTTTCAACAATGTCAAAAGAGCACTTGTGTGGAGAAGACACACAGCACCTCCCTGTTTGGTGATGAGACACTAACCAGCTTTAGTTCTGATAAGATGCTTTACCTGAGGTATTCAATTACATCCATACCAGACTGTGCTAAAGGAATATTTAAAGTCTGCTTTGCCCTTGACTCTTGATTCTGCATGTCAAAAACACTTAACTCAAACCCCTTTGAATTACCAATACTGCATTAAGTTCATTGACTCCTGTACCAGATTATCTAGGACCAGATGAACTGATATCACATACAGAGATATTGATGCTGTTTTATTATTAGACAGAACCAGCACAGCTTTATAAACATTTTAATTTGGGGGGGGGGAGGTGAGGTGGGCTGAGAGAGAATAAACAGCTCTCTCACACAACCTGCAGTCAAATATTTTATGGAATCCTCCCTTGAAAGTACTGTGAAAATTCAGAAATTTTGTGAAATAGAAAGACTCCCAAGAAAATGCTCTTATTTGAGAATTTCTGGTGTATGAAGCCACAGAACTGTCCACACTAATCTACAGCTCCCCTTGCTGGGTCAGCTGCTGAACTGCATTCAAGCAGTGGCAAACAAATAAAACATGTGAGACATTTAGACTCACAAAATGGGCATCACACCCACGTGCTGTTTGTGCACAAGCAGCCTCTGTGCTGTACATGTTGCTCAGGGATGGAGCTTCACCAGGGCAAGACAAACTCCAGACCACTCTTCAGTGCTGCAACTGAAGAGACTGGTTGGCCAAAAAACAAGAACATGCACCCATTTCCTTCTGCCTTCTAAGCTTCCACAGACTTCCTTGATTCTCACAGGGAGTCCTCACTTCTCTTTTTTATTCTTCCCCCTCTGAAAGTGATCACTGAATAGACTGTTATTCAAAATGCTGATGAATGAGTCTCAAAATCTGGTAACAGTTTTACTCAAAAGCATAACCAGTCCTTGCTCTCTTAACTAGAAATGCCACAGCATATTTTGTACAGGTCACCTGCAAAGAGCATTTTGGGCTCTTTCATAGAGCTATGAACTGCTACTGTTTGCCAACTCTACAGGCTTTTTTACTTTAATAAAATTTAAGTATCTCAGTAAATCTGAAATTTTTTTTGCAAAGTACATTAGACCTGACATCAGTTCTTCAGATACACCCAGAAAATCACTTTGCATGGTTTTTTTTTTCATGAAATGTCTTTATAGTTTTCATAGGAAAGAGTAAAGTACACTCTATATCTCAATGAACTGATCTCTAATGCAACACCAACTGCTCAGACAAATGATTCAACTCCATTTCTCACCCCAAACACACTGTACTCAGTTGGCATCAGCCAACAAAGTTTGGATGGAACTTCATCCACAGAAATACTTTCTTTTTCCTTGACCTCTTAGGTCTCAATTTGCATTTTCAGGTAATTCAGAGTGTCTCTTATACTTTTGCCTGGACAAAGTAGTTATTTTGACATGACTATGGCGATACAACAGATAATAATATGGTTGGAGTGGAAGTGGCTTTGACACAAACATGAGATTATCCCTCATATTGGTTTATGTATAAACACAGACATAGGTGTACAATGCAAATTGCTGCAGAAGTTTCAGGGAAAAAAAGTCCTACCCAGGGAAAATAAGGCAATCATACCTTCTAATGACCATTTTTATCTGAACTTAGCGAAAATTTGGAAGCATGATACATTTTTTCCAGTTAAAACCAAAGCATACGAAGTGTAATTGTGATTATTTGTTTGGATAAGAAGTATATTTGTTTCGCCTCAGTGACTTTGCATTCCTGTCATTAAAACAATTGTTACAACTGACTTAAAAGAAGTAATATAAAAACAAAAAGAAAGCAAGCATGTGCAAGTCACAAAACATACAAATAAGAATTATGAATCTATTTTTTATATGCCTCTGACACCCTTTTGACTATGTATTGACCATTTGTGGCCACTTTTGCTCAGACTAAACCAATCAATAAATTGCTCATCCAGAATGTAAAACTGAATTTTTTCACTCTTATAAAACTGATCATTCACAAGAAGATGAGAAGAAGATTATACTGCTATAAACTCACAGTATGGATATCCACAAAACGGTGAGACCAAATTACACTGAAACAATAAATACTACTGCTACTAGAAAATGAAATATTTTTTAAATGTTTTGATAGTCAAAGGTAAACTTGACATATTTGTCAATTTTCAAAAGAGTCTGGAGTGATTGGATTCAGGGGTCAAACACTTTAAGGTCATTGTGAGATCACAGATTTTACTTTCAAATTAAGAACAAGAAAAGTAATAACCAGAACTTCACAAAAACACACACACACACACAAAAAAAAAAAAAAAAAAGAAAGAAAGAAAAGTGACTACTTGGTACAGGGATTTGTGAAGATTGTGTGAAACAAATTCCACTTACCAGACATAATTTTCCTGACAAATAATCTTGATAGGCAAAGGTAAAGCACACAGACAATTTACTGCTATTACAAAGTTCTTCAAACTGAGTGCCAACACTCATCCTCTTCAAAATAAACCAGGGAGCACTAGGTCTCATGTTACGAAGTATCTACAATTACAGAACACTTTCCAAAATGCTAACAATAAATCTAAACCAAAAATCAATACTATTAATTTGTGAGATGGATGCTAAAAAAATCAAAGCTGCCACCGTTCGAGAGTGTTAAAACATAAACACAATGGAAATCATAAATGTGCTTTAAAACTCAATTTAAGAATATGAAGTTTTTCTAATCTAAATTTAAGACCCTTGTTGCTTATTTATTTTTATGAAAAAGGATAGAAGCATATTAACAGACCTTTTCCCAGCCACAGAAACTGTTGGCATCACGCCCAAGGAATACAATAGCCACATGTTCACAATCTTTAATTATCCAATTAATGTAGTGTCGTTTTAGCAATTAGTTCAGATGACCATATGTAACTTTTTTACAAATAGTCCTTTATTTCTATGACCAGAATGCCAAATGTACCACAATGTGTTTTTTTATTAAATGCCCAACTTGAACAGGAGAAGGACTTCCAGAATTACCCATGTTTAACATACTGTGACTTTTGCTGTTGGACTGTGCCTAAAATTGTTTCCGTTTCTTAAGTTTGGCTGATTTTTGGAAACTTTGGCTGATTTTTGCAGCCTTGTTCTTTTGAACTCGCAATCCAAACTTCTGTTATCTCCTGTAATGGTGAAACAACAGAGTCCTTAGAGAGAAATGAAGCCAATTAAGGAGAAATAAAGACCCGTGTGTCTTTCTGTATGGATACCTTCATCTAAATGCAGTC
This sequence comes from Pipra filicauda, assembly GCF_003945595.2. NCBI lineage: Eukaryota > Metazoa > Chordata > Aves > Passeriformes > Pipridae > Pipra > Pipra filicauda. The sequence continues at coordinate 461,547 of NW_024104408.1, forward strand.
GTAAAACAATAGAAATTCAAGGTATTTATGCACCAATTGCTTTTCCCTTTCCCTTCTTTAACAATTACCTGTACACTAATGATTATAATTTGAGTTTTACACGGAGAAAATAACATCTGCTTTTCTGCAGAGAAATACTGTGACACAAAATAGTTTTCTCTGAATTTGTTTAATGCTTAATACCGTGGTGTCCAGATAGTAAAGTATTTTGTATTAATTTCAAGCAGGCATTCTGCTTTCATCTTCAGCTTTCTATTGTATTCCATTGTACTGAACTCAGGAATGAAGTCTAAGCAGAAGAAGAGGTCTAAGCAGAGCTGTTAAAAACCAGCTTGGTTCAATCTTGGTCGTTTCTCCGGACAAAAATTTAAAACCCAGCCCGCTCTAACGTATGAGTGGGCACTGCAAAACCTCCATCCCCACGTTTCCTACAGAGCTCTACCAACTCACTCCTTGCATTAGTCATCGTGCCATGGCTGTGGGAAGGATGAGGGAACAGCACCTCCAGGTTTTGCAGCCGCACAACGACACAACCCCGGCGCGCTCCGCGCTCCTGCCCCTCGGTGCCAGGGCACTGCCAGGTCAGCTCCACCAGGGCAATGAGCCGAGGCAAAGCCAGGGCACCGTGTCCCTTCATCGACCCACAGCAGGGCTGCAGGAGACAGGGGTAGGATCCCACCAGCACGGAGGAACCTGGAGAGACACCACGTCTCCTTCCTGTAAAGCCATTACTCTTATCGAACACGGGCGAGCTCAGCAGCCCCAATTCTCATACTTAGTGTTATCTCCTGCTTTACAGCTCAAGTTACACTCTGGGAAGAAATGAAATCGGGGATGTAGATTACATTGCAGTCTCCTTTTTTGAAGCATGTGGCATTGGCCATGGGTGGAGGGAAGAAACTGGAACCCATGCGGAAATCGGTTTCCCTAGGAAGTTTAGATTCAACATGGAAAAGCTTTTATTCCCTATATAAGGAGTATTCTCATATTCCTTTTCCTTGCAGGTGCTGTATACACCCACTGATTTAGTATTCGGTCCCAAATACAACTCCTAGTTGCTCTGAAACAATAACAATATAAAAATACCAACAAAAACAGAGACTGGCAGAACCAATTCCCGAGTTCAGTACAATGGAATACTGAAGATATACAATAGAAAGCTGAAGATGAAAGCAGAATGCCTACTTGAAATTAATACAAAATACTTTACTATCTGGACACCACGGTATTAAGCATTAAACAAATTCAGAGAAAACTATTTTGTGTCACAGTATTTCTCTGCAGAAAAGCAGATGTTATTTTCTCCGTATAAAACTCAAATTATAATCATTAGTGTACAGGTAATTGTTAAAGAAGGGAAAGGGAAAAGCAATTGGTGCATAAATACCTTGAATTTCTATTGTTTTACGACTGCATTTAGATGAAGGTATCCATACAGAAAGACACACAGGTCTTTATTTCTCCTTAATTGGCTTCATTTCTCTCTAAGGACTCTTTTAATGTATAAAAACTGTAAGCATTTTAATGTAAAATTCATATCAACCTAAATGAATAGGTTAGCATTACATCCTTCTGTCACTATAATTTCTGAATACCAAAACCATGGAATTATAAGGCCTTCTGTTGTAGATCATTATATTTGTAATAAGGACATTATTTCTGCATCTTTTGTTCTGTCCTTTGTTTTGACTACCTGTCCACGTTTCACAGGGCCCGTTTTACACTGGGGTTTTTAGGAAAACAAATGCAACTGGCTGATTTCTGGTCTCTGACAAAAAACTAGAACTTCCAAGATGTGTTTCACAGCACGCCAAGACTCGTTAAGGATCCTCCCAATTACACCCCTACAGTGGAGCAAAGCTACCTCAGGAGCTCAGTGGACAATTTCCTCTCACAACAAGGGAAGTCACACAAAATCCCTCAAAAAAAAGATAGTGCTGTCCTGAGGGACAGAAACTTCTGGGGGATAAAACAGAGTTTTAATTTGACTTCTGCCATACTTTTTGTTCTCAGACAAGAAGTAATAAACCCTTTAAACGCTGGACCCATTTACCACCAGATTCAAACTGATTAAAATCCACCCCTCTGCACTGATGATGTTACAGGAATGCCCTTAGGGAATAAAAAGCATCAGAAATGAGTGAGTCAGGATGTGTTTGGGCCACAGCAGTGAATTCCTGCATGCAGGTATGGACTGGGACAGTGAAAAATACCTTTTACCTTGATGGTAAAAGCTCCTGTAGCCTGGTCTTTTCTGCAGAAGTTTGTTTGAAAAACAAAGGGATAGAGGAGGCACATTTATAAGATTCTTCAAGATTACTCTGATTACTTCCTCCCTCTAAAAATCAGAGTATATTGAAGCCTCTTTAAAAAATTCATACAGTAGAATCATTCTATGCAACTGTAAGAAGAAAACTGTCAGACAACATTCCCAATTCAATATTACATTGTGCTTCAAGAAAAGATTTCCATATATTCTAGATTAAAAAAAGTCTCATAAATAAATGATAATCCATTGCTTGCACTGAAAAATGAAAAATAATTTTCTGTTTGCATTTTAGTCTGCAGAGTAAAATTTAATCTCTTTTAATATAGTTTTTGTATATATAGAGAAGTAAAAAGATGTAACCTTATGAAAATTGATTTTTTTTACATGGTTAAAAATATTTCTATCTGTGTTTATCTAGAAATCTTACTTTTATGAGTACTGAAATATATCACATATTGATAGCTTACACACATTATTTCAAACAAATTATGATAATGTTTTTTAAGAGAAGGGAGAAAAACAAGTTTTTTAACCTTAAGCAGGAAAGAGATAATGATGAAGAACAGAGAAACTCCTCAGAGGTTGCTACATCTGGCCACAGTTCAACAGAAATCTGTCAGTAATTTTATAGAATTTATTGTAACAAGACTTCAATATATTTTACATAAATCTAAAATAATATAAACATATACTATGTATGTGTGCATATTTATAAATAAATTTACAATTTAAGTAATGTAATGTGTTAGTGATGCACAGAATATAGATTTTATAGTAAAAACTACCTATACCTAAATTCTTTGGCAAGATTCGAAGTATACTGAGCTCCTTTTAGCTGACACAAGAAAACAAAATAAAGTGCTGGTTCTAATAAAACAACTACTTTAAACCCTGAACCTTTTTTTTTTAAAAAAAAAAAGACAAAATAAATTTCCCTGACGACATTTAATTTTTCAGGAAAAAAAAATACTACGTAATTCACAACAAAACACTCTGGGTTTGGTTCTTTTATAGAAAACCAGCGGAAAACAAGGTTAGATTCACAATTCTGTCAGAGGCATTTGCCTCTTACTAGTGATAGGGGAGTAACCTGGTTTAATTCCCTTCCCTGCCTGGGGGGATTGGAACACGTTGGTGATCGCTGTGCAGTGGCTGAGGGCTGCTCACTCCTCTTTCTCCACATAATTCCACTTTCTGTAAGTAATTAAAGCCTCAGTGAAGCAGGTACTGAACCCCAGTGACCCACTTCCCAGGTAAAAGCCACAATCACCAGCCGAAAGGGTCATTCTCACTCACTTTATTTCTCAATTAGCAGTTACTCCGTACAGGGTAAAAGAGGGCAAAACACAGTCCTATTGCTAAACCACTATTTTGGCAGAGCCATTTAGAGACTTTTCTGGGAGAGGCGGGCTGCAAGACAGAAACTGGGGACCTGAGGTAGCAGCTAGGATGTCATTTTGTATTTGGTTTGTAGGGAATAACAGAGCAGTCAGTGTGACTGAGAATGAAAGCGATTCCCTGTCCCGGGAGCGACCTGGGAGTGTTTATCTGACAACCTACATCTGATGTGTGAACAGTTCTGGGGTCGCTGAAAACATGGTGGTTCCTTCCATCCTAGAATAATGCACTATCCTTCTTTAAATGTATTCATTTGTTGTAAAAATATATTCATTCACTTGCCATCAGTTCCTGCTACCACTGGCAAAGAACTGCACTGTCCTGTAAATTTGCATTAACACTCCTCTGTCAGAGGAAGTACAGGGTGAGGAATCTGCAAAGAGGTCCCCAAACTTAGAAATTCTATAATGACAATTTTCTAGTCCAAGATTTGACCCTATAAGCAACTTTCAGTAAAATACACAGATAGGTTTGTGTATCTTTTAAACTGTGATTATATTACATTAGCATTTATCTAACCTGGAACCACATGAGGAAAATAATATGAAAAAAAATGTACTTAGCCCCTAACAGGATGCTGTCAGCATGCAAAGGTAGCAGCAATGTTCTTGTAATACAGCTATAAGAACATTTTCAAAAGTGTGAGAATTATTTCTAAAATGGCACAGATATACCACATTTTCAATGGTAATTCTCACTAATGGAATTACTCCCATCACTTCAGGAAGTGCTAATTTTCCTGCTTGCTGGAAGCTTAACAGAAGTGCTGTATTTTATCCCTAATTGTGATTAATCAGCGTGGCATGGTGAATGGCAGCAACTCCTTTTCAAACATGGCAATTTTCAAAATTTGGCAAAGTTTACAAGTTGTGCAAATTATTCATAATTGTACTGCCTGCTAAAAGAAAGGTGCAGAACTCCAGGCAGAACAAAACAAGCTGTCCTGCAGGAGAAGCAGCATCCTGGCCAATGCCAGGCACAGGGAAACAACACAACTGCCTATGGCAGCAGCCAGCTGAGGACACCAAAACTTTGTTTCTGCCCCCAGTTTGTGGCACTTAAAAGCCTGTCACTGTTACCACTGACACCGTGCACATCTCTGCTGTTACCAACTGCTCCTCTCCCATCCCAATCCCAGAGCAGCAGGAGGAAGCAAGCCCAGGACTCTGCAAGTCTCACCTTAGCCCAAGAGCTCCTCTGTACCTGGTACTGCGGTGGAAGAAGAGGAGGGTTGCAAAGTGCACTGCTGGGAGGCCTAGAGCAGGCTCCAACCAAACCTAAATGCCTTTGGAAATATTTGGGAAGCGCTGCTGCAATGCCTCCTTCTTTGTGAAACTTGTATCAACGCATAAACACAGTCTGTTGTAAAATAAAAGGCAAAAAAAATAAGAGAAAAATTGTTGCTTACATAATGGATACGCCAAAGGCAAATATTTCTACTGCTTCTAATAAACACATGATATTTCTGTTCAATCTTTTAAATTTCCAAAGCTGCACGAGTCAAAAAAGCTGCACGAGTCAAAAAAGCTGCCAATTCTTCAAACAAAACTAAAAGATGCTTCCTATTTAAAGATGTGATACATCTTCTGACTATCAGAAGCATCACCTTGCATTGCTTTCTCATCCCTAGTGATGCTGAATCCGCACAAAGATCCTGGTAAGTGACACATGCTGATAATGAGGCACGAGAATCCCACTGTAGTGGCATCTCCTAAATGACAGCATCATTGTATGGTCCAGCTTGGTGGGATATTAGGAAAAGGTTCTTTCCCCAGAGGGTGGTTGGGCACTGAACAGGCTCCCCAGGAAGTGGTCACAGCACCAAGGCTGACAGAGCTCAAGGAGAGCTTGGACAACACTCTCAGGCACATGGTGGGATTGTTGAAGTGTCCTGTGGAGGGCCAGGAGCTGTACTCAATGATCCCCATGGCTCCCTCCCAGCTCAGGATGTTCTGTGATTCTAAGACCTTTGTTTATTTTTCTGTCCCTGGAAACTAAGACTTTTTCACAACAAGAATAACAGCTTTCATATTTTTCATCCCAGCTAGTAAAGAATGACAATAACTAGACCTCAAACGTAAACACGGGATTGGTTTTGCCAGAGCTTATTTGAAACTGGTCCTTATATTTAAAAATCAAAAGTATTACTGAAAGTTTATTATATACTTACTGAAATCACTATCTGACAATAATACCATTTGCCCATTCGTTTCCTGCCTCTTGTTTCTGAGAGCCTGAAAGCTCTCCTTCAGAAATGTGGAAACATTCATTTTTGGGGGTGCACTAAAATTTTCATAGCAGTAAATTTCCAAGGTCTGTGGTGTTTGTTGACAGCGTTTCTCCAAAGAGGGTTTCTGATCGTTACTTCAGCTTAAAATGACTTACCATGGAGCCATCTGGCCCCGTGCATTAGTACACACTTCAAAAATGCACAAACATTTTATAACTCTCCTCTCCACCGCGCTCTAAGTGCAGCGACGGCAGCACGCACCCAAGTACAGTATGTAAATAAGACAAAGACTAATAATGCCTTCAATCCTGCAAGCACAAAGGCTGCTGTAGTATGTAACATAGCAACACATTTTCCATTACACCCTAAGATTAATAAGCCTCGTGGAGACCTGGAAAACCTGACAGAAAACAAGGGCAATACGATGTTCATTTCTGTTTCATTAAACACGGGATGAGCTGATGGATCTCTCCACACTTTGTCACTCCGCACTGTTAATGGCTCTTTGACATTATTATTCACCATGGGTGAGATTGTGTAACCTCTGCTCACATTGGTGAGCAGTTACAAAAGTAGTCCCACTGGCAACTGCTTCAGAGAGGTTACCTGAAGCATATGGTGCTGCTCAGCTCGCATCAGAGCGACTGAACCTGACCATAAAAAAGTGTTGGTGAAGGATTTTAGCAACGTGCAGAGACTTGGTGAAGGGCACTTTAGTAGATACAAAGGTTTAACAGAGCAGTTAAAAACTCAGTTTTCTAGCAGGGTCAGCAGTTGAGTGGTAGGTCTTTATCCTCTTTATTTTTATCTGCATGTTTCTAGCTCGGTTTTGCAGTGTTACTTCCTCAAAGCAGGCAAATAAAATACCTTGAACAGGGACACTGTGGGGAATAGGAACACCAACACAGGCAGCCCAAATGGCCTGCACAGAGGCCCAACACCTCCCTGCGGATATGACACGTAATGGGAATAGCCCTGGGAGAGACAAAATCAATTCAACGCAAGAAATTTTAATATTTTTTCTTAATTATGTATTCAGAGTTTTGTTTGTTGGCGTAGTTAAAGAACACAGTCCTAGTTTGCATTACCTTTCCTTCAGAACTGAGTTATGACATATTAAATCAGAAAACAGCAGTGCTGAACAACCATGGATGTCACAGCAAGGAACCAAGAATTTCTGTGTACACATTTCTGTGTACCTTCCCTATTTTCATTGGAAATTACTCTAATGAATGACAATTCTCTCCTTTTACTCAAGGTGTTTTCCTTTGTGAATGAACTATGAATAAACATCATGATCCTTGTTTTACAAATAGTCCAAATAGGCACAAAATATGACATGGGTTCTATTCCCAACTCGCCTTAAGTTTAGACTGACTATGATGAGCTGCTACTCATCTTCCTGCACCAATCTACCAACTTCTAAGATCACAACACACTGATTCTTTGTTTTTTAATTTGGCAACTAATAAAGAAAAATACCAATACAATCCTTAAAAACAATACAGTGGGGACAGGGATGTTGCAGTCATACAACTGGGGATGTTGCATTTAAAAAACTTCATAATTGTGCGAGTAGAGATGTCCAAGTGTTCCTTGAGGGCAGTTGGCATGTGCAAACCCTCATGCTTGAATTCAGACATTCATGTGACTTTTCTATCCAACTGTAAGTGAACAGCAAAGACTGAGAATTTCATATAGTAGAGATCAATACATAAGTTACAAAACAATAACAAAGGACATCCATCCAATAAATATAATTAATGAACCAGCTTGAGAAAATGACTATCTGCCTGCAGATATTACACAAATAGGAAAATGGAAGATTATGTAAAAATAAATCACTGTGGATTATGTGTTCAACTACAGTTTCAGGTTAAAAAAGCAAAATTAATATCACCAATCATTCCAATTCAGATCACAAAACAGATTTTAAAGAAAGCTTTGGCAGAATGATGTATAAATTATATGTTCAAAATTATAAATTAGATTTCCCCAGACGATCATGGTGATTCCACAAATAGCTTCAGAAATAACTCTGGGTAAGTGATGAGCTTTCTGGAGACTTACCACACAATTTGAAAACAGGAATTTTATAAATAACACAATTCATTATACAAGGACTGCTGCATGAGTTGCAACATAAACTCTGTTCTGTCTTGAGCAGAATCCAAAACTAAAGTGGATACTAAAATCATTTTGGGAGATATAAATGACGGGCTTTTTGCTACAGCACTGAGATGACTTTCGAAAAGCTAAGATGGAAGCAGAACTTCAAAGATTTGACTAAGTCAGGTGCTTGAAACCCAGAACATGAATGGCAGCATGCCAGGAAATTTAAATTACTAAATTAAAAAGATGGCATACACTAGAGATGGTCAATTCAGTGTAACACCAAAGATGTCTGGGATTCCTCAGATACATCTAAACCAATCTGATGAAGAACAGTATTAATCAGAGCACAAAAAAATACTCAGGTCCACTGGATAGAGCTGTCAGGAAGCAAACACAAAGTGTCTAAACCACCTGTTTTGGGAATGTTAAGTCCTCTATAACACTGCTCTAGAAGATAAATCTGCCAAGGACTGAGACAGAAGGGGTAAGCAGTCAGATACATCACAAATCCAAAACAAATATGCAAAGGCCTAATAAGCAATCAGTGCAAGAAATACAAACCCTCCAGTCCACAGTTTTCAGACACGACACAAATTTCCACAAAGAAAATGCAAAAAAATGGAAGGTTTTCCTTACATGATCCTGAGCACAAACAGTGGATGACAAGCAGACGTGGTGCCCATCTAAGATCTCACACTTTATTTCAGTAACCATCATTTGTAAAAGCCCAGTAAAGCTGAGTTAGCTCCAATACTTTTATTTCTGCAGAACAATACTAGCTCTTCTCCTGAAAACAGAATAGTAATCGCAACCTTCAATGTGGAAGGGCTTAGTTAAAAAATAAGAAGCATGAACTAAACCTGTTACAAATGAATTAATAACTGCACCATAAAGAATCTGAGAGGGACAGTGCTGAAAGTAAAATCTGAGAGCAGAACGAGAGACAGGCTGATATGAGAAGGAGGTACCTGTTCTGTTCACAGGTAGGCAAAATGCTCCATCACATCATATTTTCACAGAGGAAAAGTGTGATGCAAGCCCACCTCTCTTCTCCCTGTGTATCTGTATGTATTAAACCACTTCACAGACATGCACTCACACATCTGTCTTTGTCTTCTGTCTTTGCAAACTAATTCCCCACAGAACATGAACAAGACTGCTCCTGTACCATCATTTGCCAGGGAAATAAAAGAAACCAGCCTTTGCAAGTGTCTGTTACTAATGCTACTTAAAGAAACATTCATTTCACTGTCACTAATTTCACTGAAGCACCATAATAACAAACTTCTGAAGACACAACAACATAAAAAACGTAGACTCGAGTGACAGGTGAAGAATTAGGGTGTTCTACAAGAACCAGCACAAACTCAGCAAAGAGAAAAGCAGGTGGATTGGTATCACGTTCCTGCATGCTTGGGGTCACTAAGATGAATGTGCATGAGATTCTTTTGTCCATTTGTGCTATAATTTCACACACTAAGAACGAAATTGTGTTCTCTGATATGCTCGTGGAACTCCCTCTGGAATCAGTGAGAATTACACGCCTGCATCTAAGGGCAGAATTTGGCCCTGAGTCATTAGTTAGAACTCTCTGCTGAAACCCTATAGAGAATAAGGGGGCTTCAGAGGACGATGAGGATCAAACTGATGCAGCACACTCAGAGATTTACTCTCACAGGAGTCCATCAAATACCCAGACATTCCAAAAACCCCATTTGTAAAGATAAAAATCTTTACAAGACTAACACACCACAGTCGTAGAGTTGCTTTCAGTTAAAACAGATTTAAGCAGCATTAAAAACAGGGGCAGTGTAATCAAATGAAAATTTAGAGGAGAAAAATATCCCAAGATTTTCAGACCTATACAGAAGAACATCCCAACTACCAGCAACCATTTCTCATGAAAAGAGAAACTGAAGACAAATAACTTCAATATGGTTCATATGTTCATAGGGGTCTTAAATCTGTTGAAGAACATGTTCTGTCCTCAGCTAAAGAATAAGCTAGTGAAGTGATTTTACCAAAATTCCTGCTAGTTTGGAATTTTGAGGTGTGTGTACATATATACGTCTGTGTATTTAAACATATGTATATACATATTAGTGTTATTTCCTTTCTATTCTGAAAGAACTGAAATGAATGCCACTGCAGTTGTTTAAGATCTCATATCTATTATTTATTTTGAGCTTTAAGAGAGCAGTTGATGCCAAAATAATTACAAACAGCATTCTGCATCAAATGCTTTTAAATTTTAAACAGTAGTATTTAGCAATTTTATTTTTGTCCGGTTGTACTTTCAGAGAAATGATTCACTTCTATGATAAGTACAGATCATTTTATCTCAGAGATTTCCTGGGCACTTGCAGTACTCTGACTCAAAACCAAATCTGTGCTTCTCATCAACTGCAGAGATAATTTTTTTCTTTTGTTTTGATCAAGCCCTGACAAGACTCAAATTCATACCAGCTGCAAAGTAACAGCTTTAAAAAAAATCCTCACTATTTAATTCTAACCTCCACTGTATCTGTTGCAGGATAGGCTGGCATTTGCTGTTAAAGCAGAAAATTACAAGAAGGGCCTAATTGACCCTCTTGTGTCTTTGAAAAATCCTGTATGTTGTCTCTAATTGACCCTCTAGATACCTTTATGGAACAATGAATGAATCCTCTGTAAATAATGGACGGTGATGATTAATAGCCATGGTTTGGCTGGACCTCTGGCTCATGGAGTTGTGTTACTGAACAATTTTTTGTCTGTTTTTTTTTTTTTTTTTTACCATCACAGTTCTCTGTACTTCATAAACAAACTGCTTCAAGGTAACAAACATCCTGTTGTAAATAACATGAAAAGTTAAATAAAATTAAATGCTCCCTCATATAATGGAGTGAAGAATAGAATTATTGGCATTATTTCCATCAGCACCTTTTTTCATGTTTCAGTAACGTGTCATCATAACATATGCTTCATTTAGAAAGAAAAAATGTTTAGCATAATTTATTTCTTTATTATGCATTGTAGTCAATAATAACAATGTCATATTTCTTTCTCTTGACTCTTCATTGCAGTAAAAATCTATGATAGTGAGATACTTCTAGATTTGGCTTCATTATAGTGCTGTCAGAAAATATTATGAAAACATCTCCAAATGTCTCCTCTCTTATTTAATAACTCTAATGTTTAATGTTTTCAGGCTTGTCAAATTATAAACACAAATATGTTAAGTTGCACCATTACTCTGAAATGCCACAAAAAATCTTGCTGTTTTTTGAAAATAATATTTACAACTTAGTAAAACAATTGGCTCAATGCCAGTCTAAGAAATCACATGCAGCAGCAAATGTTCACATACATCATCTTTCCTACAGCACAGTGACATTTGGTGATGCCACTGAAAACCACTTCCTAAAATTCTGCATTTCATAATGATTGTGTCAAGAAAACAAAGGACAAATCAACATGTTCTTGCAATAAATGTAAGTAGAAAACAGGAAGCTCCAACAAACTCACTTTTCCAGATTTAAGAAATATAACAAAGATGAGCATTCCTCTTTAGAAGTGAAAAACACAAGCACGGAGTGTGGAAGTTTAGTTAGATGGCAAGTCCTGACAAAGTAGTTTAAATTCAACCTTTCAGAAACAACCAACTAGGAAAGTTCCACAAGATCTCAAAGAAAAAAAAAAGCATCCCAGGGAAGAAACAGATCACATTTATCTAGTTTTCCACATCCTAAATTCTCTCAGATACAAGTTGGAACTTGTTGGCTTGTTTATGAACCTTCTGTAATGCTCAAGATAAATGTAGGACCTGAGGTTCATTAAGTAGCTTTGAACTGTTCTTAACAACACTCAGAGAACTTAAGTAAATACCACCATAATTTTATCATGGGAAAACTGACTTGACCAAGGCCACAGAGAATATCTGTAAATTTAGCCTTTAGCTAACCCTAGATTATCTAAAATAGATGGGTATTTTAAATCCAATAGCAACAGTCTTCACAGTAGATACCTCAATTAATCATGACCAAATTGAAACATGAGAAATGTTCTTTTAAGGCTCAGATGAGTACAATACATATTTAATAAGAAAAACAAATTTTTGCTTGTTGAAATCTGCCCTTCTCTTTAGTGAAGCTGAGTTTCTTACAGGCACTTACCCTGCCCTCCCAGGGGATGTGTCTCATTGCTGATTCACTGACAGTTGCCCCCAATAAAAACATGAATGCTTTTAGAAAGATTGCACGACTTGGGCAGGTTGGATGATGACTGTACTAAACTGCCTGCAAATAAGCAATAACTATGGTAAGAGGCTAACTGAGAAGCAAGAATATTTCATAATTTCATTGATTTGGTGTAGGTGCAGCATCCTTTCGAAAACAACCTCAAGAAACAATTGAAGTCAACCTATTATTGGTGTCGCAATAGGCAGCACCATGATACTGTATGTAAAACAGTTTTCAACGTTTTCATATATAAATATATATATATACACACACACAACTTCCTGAATTTCAGAGCCACAGTACAGCTGAGGTGGGAAGAGACCTCTGGAGATAAGCTAGTCCACAGTGCTCACAGCAGGGTCACTGAAACAGGTTTCTCAGGACTATGTCCAGTTTGGTTCTGAATAACTCAGAGGGTAGAGAACCACAACCTGCCCAGACAACCTGTTCCAACGCTTTACCACCCTCAGCGTAAAAAGTTGGTTTTAATGCTGGAGTGAAATTTTGTGTTTAATTTTGCATCCATTTCCACTTGTCCTACTATTAGACACTACTGAGAAGATAATTTCTGTCTTCTTTGCTAATGCCATCAGATTTTTTACAGTTTAAATTCATCATACCTGCATCATACCTGAGCGCAAGTAAAAGATACACATACATGGCCTCACGTCCAAATAAAAGCAATTTCTTCACACACAGCTGTCCAATTCACTTGTTTAAGAGCAGTAGTCACTGATGCAAAATAAATGGAGAGACTTCACATGAATATTTGGGATGAACTTGCTTCTGACCTGAAAGCTGTGCTCTGAAACACCCAGTGCTCAGTGTTACCGGGCTTGGGCAAACAGCAAAATGTGACTGTGTGTCTTCAGTATGTAAATGCAAACACAAGGGCTATAATTGTATGTGCTGTCATTATAAATTACACTTATTACCCACCACCAGCAGGTGCACTGTGTCACTGGGTTGTGTGGAACACAACCTGTGGAATACAAGGCCTACCAGTTGCTTTTGTGGTTACTTATTAGAGGTATAAAAAACAAGCAGATGAGTTAGTCTCCTTGTTTGACTACTAGTGAATATCTGCTATGAATTTCTGTAATAATAAACCTTATCAAAATCCAAGTATAATTATAGAAAAGTATTTACAACTACTTTAGAAGTTCTTATCTATTATGAGTGAGTGGAAGATATGTTTTCTGAAAGGGAACCTTTATGGCAGTGGGTATATTCATATAAATCACAACACAATTTACAGTAGGAAGTTGTTTGTCTAAATAGTAGAAAACAGTAACCTTTGTGCAACTGGGGTTAAACTAATTCTGCTTTAATGAAAAGCAAAATTTAAATACAGTTTTGTTACCTCAATAAATAGGGTTCTTAGTCTCTTTCATAATCATTCCCATTGTGCCTCCACAGCCTCATCTGCTCTCACTAAAATCACGGGTAAAAGCACACTTTTCTTTTGATATCAGAATGGAACAATTCAGCCATCAGGTCTGTTTCAGTGCATAAAGATCACGGATTATAATAGATGCTTATATTTCAAATAATTTTTTGTTCTCAACAGCATATACTGAGCCTAAACATTAGAAATTTCATTCAATTAGAAACTTGACTGCTAAAACACCACATATTGTTTTAGTTACAGGCCTGAACACAGAAATGAAAACTGATTATTTCTCTTCAGCTTTTAAAAATACATCTTTAGCTCCAACTATTCTCTCAGAAAAACAACATGGTATGTGTACAAGTGTTTTCACAGTTGGTCACCCAGAACAGTCATAAATGGATCTCCAGGACCCAAGACTCAACAGTATAATTTTTATCCATCTCTTAAAATTAAAAGTCGTTAGTTATGGTGGTGATGGTGACACAGTCTCTAGTTCAGGGTGTCTGGCACTTCCCAGTTCAAGGCTTTGGTTCAGTTGCTCATAACTTCTGCAAGCTCTAATTGTTCTCACTGAGGTTTCCTGTTACAGATGTCCGTGTGGGGCACAGCTTACGTGGGAAAGTTCAGCAAATGTGCTTTCACAATTTCCAAAAAGCCAACAAGGGAAAAATACTTTATTTGCAGAAGTCTCAAAAATTCTTTCAAGCGTTTGCTGAGAAATCTCCAAGCCCCTAAGGCTGAAAAGGACCTCATAAGTCACCAATTCCATCCCAGTGTTGCAGGACCAGACCATGCAGCTACTTTCAAGATGCAGTTTGCTGAAGTGACTGCACAGCCAGTGTGGGAAAGCCAGGAGCTTGCTCCCACTACTCTAATATTAAATGCAGGAAATTAGAGCTGTGGCTAAGCCAAAAAAAAAACAAAAAACCAAAAACAAACAAACAAAAAAAGCAGAGTAAAAGAAAATCAGAATAAAAAGTGTTAAGAGAAGGAAGAGTGGAACAAAGAGTGTAGAAGACAGAACAGGTAACTTGGGATGGGAAAGACAGAAAGAAGGAGCTGAGAGAAGACAGGACAACAGAAGGAAAGGTCAGAGTGAGTCCAGGAAAAAAAGAAATCAGACTTTTTGGGAAGAAGGAGTAAAATGGGATAGGAAACATTACTATTTAAAATATTGAATACACAATTCAGTTTCCACACTGCTGCTATCTCACAAATATTTTAAAGATTAATTTCAATATGTCACTAATCACTCTTTGGTGACTTGTTGAGAAAAAGAAAGCAAGACATTGTTACAGTTAGAAGTGATTAGTTCAGTTCAAAGGACAGTGTCAGTACTTCAAAGGAAAGAATCCAACACCAACTAATAACTCTGTAAGGTTTTCAATCCTTCCCCCCCCTTCCTACAAACAAAACCCTTAAATTTTAGAAAATACCAAATTTAGGTTGTTTATGTAACCTTAATTCAGTCCCTTGGCGTATGCAGACTGGTAGAAAATTTTTAATTACAAGGGAATACTTGACTACGTCATTTTGTCTCATTTTTTTTATTAGCCCAGGTGTTTGTGGCTAATTATTCTACTAAACATATGTCATCATTTAATATACTTATCCATCCCCATGTTTCCAGTGGAAACACTAAGAGGATCATATTTAATGCTTATGCTAATATTTCTATCACTTTCTTTTCAGCATGCAACACATTACACAAGTCCATACACACTGTAGTAAGAAACAAGTTTAATAAATAAATCCTCTTCAGTCAAACATATTGGACTATCCCCAGATCTCTGCTGCTGCCAAGTGATTGATTTAAGAGATGGACAAAAGCAGGCACACAAAAGTACAGAAACTACAATTAATGGATGATCCAAATTTCCCTTAATGTGAAAACCCTGAAGAGACTAAAGGCAGGAATTACATTATCATGAATAATATAAAAAAAGTGATATTCTGTTTAAAAGTTTTTGAGCACCAGTTGAACAAATACATTAACTCAGCTTCCAAAGTTTCAATCAGGTCGAATGTTACCCAGAATTTATTTTGAAATAAGCTCTATGTATCTGATACGTGAAGTACAAGTCTATTTGTGACTGGCTCTAAAGCTATTAGCATGTAGATTTTAATTCTTTCTTTAGTTTTATAGAGCTTACACTGTCTGCATTGTCCTTCTTTTAATAATGGAAACTTTTTCAAATTCTGCAGGTATGAGACACACAGACAAAGATATAACACATATACACCTAAATCATTATTCTCTCCTTTTATTATAATTTGGAAAACCATCTCTTTGTTATAGTGACACAGTAATGTGGCTCTTGTGTCTTATTTCTCAGTATTGAATTCATAAAACAGGGGTTTGGAGGGCATTTAGTGTTTCCTGTTATTTCAATCACATCAGTTGAAAATTTGTATTGAAATTATTCAGGCAGTATGTAAAGCTCTTCTGTAAAAGATAGCTGTACATTAACCCACAATTAAATGATGGCTTTAATGAAATTATAGTGTGTGACAGGTTAACGGACTGACGCTGAGAGGCAAATGTCGAAATGAAACCAAGACGTTTATTTTCAAACTGACAAATCTTAACTCAACCATAACATATAGTTCCATTAACATTATAGTTATTACACAAAATAATTTGGTTGGAAAAAAAAATATGCAATAGACCAAGCTGACAGACCATCAGACTAACCTCACCTGTCCCATGAAAGACAAACCAAACAGGTTTTGGTTTTGACTTGGAGAAAGAACTATAAACCTAGAACCAACCAGTCAAAACACCTGCTTTCTCCTGAACAATGTCTTTAATCTTTACTTTTATTTGCTATTCTCAGTACTGAGGTCAAGCCAGCAGCCTCATCACTGCTTGAACACATCAGAAATTGTTAATGAGGTCCCAAGTTCTAACCTCTCCTTATTTTTCCCAACTTCTATGGCACCAAGTGGCAGAAAACTGTTAAAATTCGAGTGAGGGATTTCTCTTTTGGAGAAGGATCTCTGGATGGCATTAAAAACACCATTCCTACAGCTAGTTAATATTTCCTAACAGTAAGTTAATATTTCAGACTGTCAAGATACGAACTTGCTGCTACATACAATTTCACATATGGGAGTGAGAAGTTTAAAAGAGCAAAACTCTTCCCTCTGAAAGAGTCCTTCTGCACAAACTGTTTCAAGCACAGGCTAAATATCAGCAAACCAGAAAATGTGACAGAATGACTGGCAGGATATGCAGGAATGAAACCGAAGATCTTTTCCTTGAAAGGTGTAATGGCACAGGACTAAGTTGATGTCTGATTTTTGGCATGGCCAGGAAACACAACAGACCACTGTAAGGAGAAGTAAAATGCTGAAAAGTCTGCCTAAATACATTATTCACCATCATCATCATCGTGAAGGAAACAGTTCATGGAACCAACCCTGGGCCACAGAACTCCCCTCCTCGTTGAATACACCACGAGTGGCCAGTGACCAGAAGTGATCACCACCCAGCACGTGGAACTTTGCTGCTGTGCCTTGAGTTACAGTCTCAGATCAGCTCCCACCAGGCAGCTTTTCACCTCCCAGGAACCAGGCAGCTCAGGCTGTTGGGGAGGCAGGGAATGGGCATGGAAGCTTTACCCTTTCACCTCTTTGGCTCACAGTGAAATTGCAGTACTGGCAGGCCTGCAGTGCTTCAAGAATTTATTGTTGTTAAGGCCAAAAGAGGCTCTCTGTGACCATCTAATCTGACCTGCGGCTTAACTCAGATCACAGAATTTCAGACAGCTACTCCCATTCACACTGTACACCTTTTTCCCCCCTCTACATCTTTTCCTCAGATCTTTTTTCTGTTTTGTTTGTTTGTTTTTTAAGTACAAGGGAGCTTCAAACACCAGTTCACCACTTTAAAAAAACTGGTTTTCTTTCTAAAATCAAAATAAATCTTGAAATGAAACAGGTCATGAATTTACCCTGTTACCCACCTTGTTAGCAAATCAATGTCATACACTGGGTAAAAGTAATAGAGATTATATGATCCAAAGCACACTTTAAGCATCTCAGTGTATGTAAGGCATGAAACACTAAAATACAATTTATTTTACAGATTACCTTGAAGTAATTTTCGGTCTAGTGCCACCTGAGCTCTAAGAGCTTCCTACACCTGCAACAACTACAGACACTCAGTCTCTTAGTACAGTCATCCTGAGGTGCATTTTCCAGGTTACTAATTGCCCATATATTCCTCCAAGGAAAGTCTGCCTTTGTTCACTGAGCAGTTGATAAAGTCTGTGAATATTTCTATGGGGCACGTAGATGAGCCTACCCACTTACCCAAATCATGTGGGGAACACATGAGATATTTGATTAGAAAAACAAAACACAAAACCACAGAAGCTGCACTAGATACTTGAAATTCTTGTTTTGGTGGAAAGAACTTCATGTATGTAATGAGCTCCCTTTTTTTTTTTTTTAGCCATTGAAACCAAGAAACCAAGTATGTCACCAGCCACCCCCAGTAATGAAGAAAATGAAGGAATGACAAGTGGTCAGGGAGAGAGTAAAGAAATCACATCCCCTAACCCAAATCTCAGGTACTATATTGTCTAAGAAGTGGTCCATATTCAGCCCACTTTCTTTCACACATTTAACTAAAGCATATGAATCTCAGCTGTGCTCAATTGTCTTTATGAATAAATAACCATAGAGGAAGACCTTTACCAAGGCACCACAGTTAAATTTCTAAAAATACATGGAATAAATCATCATCACAGATCCCACAGTGGGCACCAGTAATTCTCTCAGTCAGAAGAGTTTTGAGAGCAAGCTATGGGGTGGCACTATCAAGGGGTTTTGGGGTAGAATATAGGAAAAAAACCCTTTAAAAAACTGTTTAGTCATAGCCTTTTCCTTATTCTAATGCTGAACGTTCTACAAGGGAATCTGAAGAGAAGGTCCATGTAATTGTCACATCAGTAATTACCACCCTTTATGTACTGTATTTTCTTCCTTTTTAACAAGACATTAACAAGACATACCACACTTTAATGAGAAGCCACAAATGAAATCACAAAATATCGAGGAGCAACTCTTTGCTACAAGGCAGAACTGATGCCTTCCTGACTAAAGGAGAGCCATTTCCTTCACGTTCTTTCCAACTTCTTTGAACTCTGTCTTTGCTCTAAACCCAAAATATCTTTTGAGGGAGTTGCTTAATCATTTGCAAGTTAAGACGGGACTCTTACGAGCTCCACTGTGCTTCGTCCCAGCCATGTGTTGTTTCATAAGACCAAGGAGAATGTGGCTTGGAAGAACAAAGTGAAACCACAAATATGATGTAGCATAATTCCAAAATGCACGAACCATAATGATCCGTATAATGTTAAAATGCTGGTAATGTCTCTTGATATTGTTTCATCACATGCTAGCTGCTATTTCCTGAAAACTCTTTGAAGGATTAAATAAAAACATATGCCATGAACACCCACTGTGTGCTGTAACAAATCAAAACTAACTTCTTAGTTTGATGAAAGTTTCCACAGTGCTCAGTACTGTAAATTAATGTCACAGCAGTAAACTGCTTCGGAAACAGTGAATGCCAGTTAGTTTCATATTAGTAATATGAGAAGTCTCTACAGGATTTAGAACTGAAACACAAGTGCCTTCTAAACCTAAATTTCGAGAAATACAGTCATAAAACGCTATCATCAGCTGGGCTGATGGAAAAGTGCAGTAAGACAATTAACAAGTTTACATTGCCAAAATAAACATATCATTTGCCCCCCCCCCGGTGTAAACAGGCAAAACCAGAGATGGACAGGACTCATAAGGATTTAACCAGTCAGTGCTCCACAGTGAAACAAACATTTTCTCTGAAAATGGTTAGTTCTGGAAGCAGCACTCAGTTAAAGGACTATTTTCAAAAGGATTATTTATAGGTATTTTGCATTATTTTTGTTATCATTATATTTATTTATTAATTTACTAAATGCTTGGCCTTACATATGGCCATGAGTACCACAAACAGATAGATCTTTTTGAGCTTTTTTTCCCCCCTTTTAACAGTTTTCGATCTGCATTTCTCAATTTCTGTTAGGGATAGAAATAGAGGTGAAACATTTCAAATTACAGTCTTGCCAACACTGTGTTGAAAATCAGTCTAATGCCCCAACCTATCAGCTGCTTCCCAGATAAGCAATCCTACTCTTTTCAGACTTTCTTTGTAAAATAATGTCTCCTGTACCCTAAATGTTCTACTGATTCGGTATATTCACTTTTCCTCTGCACTGTAAACCTATTCTTATTAAGTGCCAGCAAAAATTTATGATCATTTAAAAATGAAGTATCTAACATATCAGCAAGTAATATCTTTCTCTACCTTAACAGAGCATCAAATAGGCAGGGAGACAAAGTGCCATAGTCTTCAGCCCACACCTTTCCTCTGTTGGCCTGGAACAAAGGCTGAAATGGCTTCTAATAAACATGGGACACTTTCTTATCCTCACCTGGTCAGACTCATTTGTTCTCTGCCTCATGTCCTTCCTTTCACAGCTGCCAGGACTGATTTCCTAAAGCAATCCTATGCCTTGCCATTGTCTCCAATAACTCTGCATAGGTACATCCGAATAAATAGGTTATGAGAATTATAATCTTTATATGTGAAGTTTTGAAAATTATATTTAAAAGTTTTCGGGGCGGTTTGGGTGGCATTGAAACAATCACTCGAGAAATAAAAAGAACAAACCAGAAGAAAATAAGCAGAAAAATGGTCAAATAGCATTAAGGTTTTTCCAAAGGTTTCACTAGAGGTGGAATAAGAAAAACCTAAGAGCTTCTGAGAGCCTCACCCTTTATGGATGATACTAGCTGACACAAACTACATTTGAAGGAAAAAATAAAAGTTTGAAATGTCCAGAGAAGAATGTGGGGGTTTATGACATTGAGATGAAGAATTACATCTCGCCGTTCTCAGGGTCAGAGTTCAAGTCATTGATGGAGTTTAGGGATGGAGGGATCATAAAAGAGGTCAAGGAACAACTCAAGATTTTTCATTTTCTACAACCAGCCTGACAATTCTCAGCCTTTTGGATAAAGAAGGCTAAAAAGGTTTATTTGTTAAAGAAATAAATGTGTGCTGCTTAAATACAAGTATTATATATAAGTAATATTTAAGTTTTAGCCTTAAGCTATGACTCAAGTATTATGCTTTCTGCATATTATAAACTGGCTTTAATGACTGATCTTAGTGATATGCATCATCTTACTATTTTGAGGATTTTGACACCACTGTCCTAATGCAGAGCAGTATTCTCTAATACTAATAGTTCTCAAGAAATCAGAAATTATTTTCTATTGTTTGAATTTATCACAGTTTATATTACAGAATATTTTAAAAATACCTTAAAAAAACTTCTTCAAAGTAACTAAATAAAAAAAATATTACCTGCTACATTACTACCAGACAACAAAAAGCTCCAAAACACTCTTAAAAACATATGGGGTTTTGTCGCCCTAATTTCATTTTTAATATGAGCTGTTAATTCGTTAATAAAAAGTACATAAATTGCTAGGAGTACCTTCTAATAAAGAAAGTAAAAGCTAAGGTATGACTAACACACCATAACAATTTTCTGCAAGTGGTAAGTCATTTTTTCCTATTTCCCTTCCCAGTGGAACAAGAAAAATACACATTCTTCTGCAGTCTGTGCACTGACATGCTGCTTATCTGATGATGCACTGCTTTGGGTCATTTTCAGAAGCTGCTATTTAGATAGAAGGGAAGAAATAGTAATATGAGAAAAACATGACAAAACAACTCTTCAAGTGTACCTCTTAGGTACAATTCACCTCAAAATGAGCAGAAATAAATAATTCCAGCAATACAGAAGCTTATGGCATAAAGGTTTTTCCATTCTTGCAGATTGGAGAGCAACAAATAAAGAAACCTCTCTAAATTAGGGCTTCAAAAATCTGAGGCTACCATAAAGAAACAAGATTAACTTAATCCCCTAACAATCCAATTTATGACTAGTAAAGGGTTATGAAAAATTCCATCTAGATGTCAAATATAAGGAAACACAAAGTCTTTGGAGACACATAATGATAAACTGCAGATTGAGCAATAAGCTCAGTGAACAGAATGAACAGTTCAAGAGTTCAGAACATGTTCATTTGAAAGGTGTTCAGTTAAAGAGAAGGGCATGGTGTAGAAAAAGGCACAGAAAGGTCATCATTACAGTCATTTCATCTTCATTACAGTGGTGCAGACACAGCATTGGTGCCCACACTTCAGTTCACACTTGCATGTCAATGCACTGCTTTGGAGAGGAAACAAAAATTGTTTTTAACAGTTTACTGAATCCTGAGAGCTACAGGCAGGTATATAAGAACTTGTGCTTTATTTATAAAGATTTGAAACATAAATAGACATGAAATATCTCTATTTTCAATCAATTAAAAAACAGTCTATCAAGAATGGTCCCATTATTCATCAAACAAACATAAAGCATGTCCTGAACAGACTGTTTCTACCTGTCAGACTGAAACCCAGAATTCACTTTTTCAAGCCAGTTCTTATCTCAAATGTAGTAGTCTATAATGAGCAGAAGTAAACAGATGTTAAAAAGGTTTCAATAACATAAGGAACTCTGGCATTTGAAATCAAGAGTATCTACTCACATTGAAAATTCAGGTTAAAAAGATCACAGGGTACATTCAATAAACCAAAATAAGACCTTGGCTGGAACGTAGAGCAGGTAACCCTGCTCTCAAAAACAGCTGAGAAATAACCAATGTAGGTTTTATAACCAAAATCCTGGTTATAAAACCTCAGACTGCACTGAGTACCTAGCACCTGTATTCTGGATAAAATCACTCTAGCAACAAGCAATAGATGCTCTGTTTTCATGGGAGATGCCCAAACCAAGCACTGCCCCAACCAAATTCGTCTGTAAGAGTCAGGCAATTGCAACCACAGGAGGTTCAGCTGCAGGTTAGGGACAAAGACATTAAAACTTTTTTGGGGGGGCTTTGGTATTTGCTCAGTACTTTTCATCCATAATTAATAGGGACTGGAAACCCCAGCACACTCTTGCCTCTGATTTCTAATTCTCTAGAATGTAAATAGGATTTTTTTCCATGAGATCATTGAGACGAATATAAACTCAAATATTTTAAATCTTATATTTACTTACATATTTTTTAATTAAGCAACTTAGGATCCTCTTGCACCGATATATATATATTGACAAACACATTTACAAAAATAATTGATGTATCTTGGATAGAACCTCAGTTTTAGGCAGCAGCACTGGGGCAGGAGAGTCATTCTGCATGATAATGGTGTTAGAATTTGGCCCACAGCAACCCAAAACGTACTTTGCAGCTTTCAAGAGCAGTTACTGAACATTTCACAATTAAGCATAATTCCCACAGCCTCTAGTATCAATTATAGATGACCTGCTCTTTTCAAAATCTAAGCCAAATTCGGTATGAAAAAAATCTTCTGTTTAGGCAATAGTAATTATACCAGATTGATGTCCAAACTAACTCACACAGTTGGACACCTCTTGGATGCTTATGCAAATGCTAACATTATACACTTCCAATAGAAGCTAGGGAAATTATATTTATAATATCCTTCATTTACAATAGGCAAGGATTTCGTAGGACAGTAAATACTTATGTATTTCATTGTAACATGTCATTCTATTGAAAGGGAATAGAAAATTTAAAAGCTGTTGAAGGAAAGGAGAGTGTCTGCAATACACTCCATCAATATCCCACAGAGCCCTGACAGTCATTGGTGATAGTCTGGTGTGTAGCACCACAGGGTAGTGTAGTTACAACTCAAAAAACCACACCAATTAACTACAACTAATCAATTCTCTCTCATAACAATGGGAAGTATAATTCTTTTCTTATCTATTGTTCTTGTTAATTCTCCTTCCAGTAATTGTGACAGAAATCATAGCTAAAGGTGTAGTAAAATGGAAAAAAAAAAAAAATATTCCATTTGAAAGCAGCACAAACATCAAACCTGTGAGTTATCTTGATTAATTTTCTTCAACGTACCCAATTCGTAGCTGCAAGAGATCACATCATCTTTAAATATATAAATAACCCAAACCTAAACCTAGACTTATCTAGATTATGGCACACTGGGGAGAAAACAGAGGAGGTCATGAAATCGGAGACTGCTGTTTCTTCTTATAATGTAATTACACTTCTGGCTAACGAAATTACTGCAGTCTCAGAGTAAGGGCTTGCAAGTCAGTTCTCACATGCCTGTGAGAGATGTGGTAGAGAAGCACTGTTTACCATTTATATCTGAGGGATGCAAACGAATCCCCACGATCCAAGCACGACTTACTTTGTTTCTGAACTCGAAGCAAGGCTGAACTCGTGATCAAAGCCCTTCCCTAATTACTCCAATAAAAGGAAAATTAGCTTAAGAGAGATGCAAGTCTGGAAGAGAGAGAAAGAGCATCTGATTGTGCACTGCTGGTACCCTCCAAAGAGCTGAAAAGAAACACGGCTTAGCTCAGGGAAGCAGCAGCAGAGCAAAGCAAAGGATGGCTGAGCACTGGAGGCCTCTGCTCACAGCCCTGCTCCAACGTGCACAAACACCCTCACTCACAACCAGGGCAGTCATTCAGGTAGGGAAGGATCTCCCAGTCTGTGAGGGACACACGGTTTAGGGTCTCAGTGGGGAAAAACTGGAGGAAGCAGCATAATCTGGTCAGAATTACGAACTCCTGTTCTTGAGATGCTGTGCTAACATCCCCCCTCATCAGTGGTTAATTCTTTCCACCACGCCAAGTGTGCCAGCCAGCTGTTCTTCCTTTCAGGCAAATTCAGAGTGGCAAGATTGTGACCTACAACTGCTGGACACTCAGGTGCACCTGTATAATAGAGAGTACAATTTACCCAGGGGGAAATGAATGGAAAACCAGGACTTCTCACTTGGATAACCCTGTCAGCCTCTCATTTTCTAATAACTGTTAGAGGAAGGGGAAATATATTATCTAGTTGCTGTTAGTTGCCACCAGAAAAACAGTTTCCAGCTCTTAGTAGCCAACAGCACACAGCTGGCAAACTCCAAAGGACAAAAAGAAACTGCTGAGTGCATATGAACTGGGAAGTAGGGATGTATATGGGATAACTGAATGATTTCCATCTTTGGCTAAATATTCAGTGAGGAAAAGCTATTCTAAGAAGATAGATTAATGTGCAATTTGTTTTTGTGTAATTGAAGTGATCAACTTGATTAATAAGCCAACAAAGTGCTCTGTTCATTGGTAGCCTCATTCCCTGTTTCAAACCTGCCTTCAGGAGACCAGCTGATATCTGAGCTCATGCCTGTAGTCTGGAACACACCTGACTTTTGACATCTAAGCACTGAAGCCACATGGTGATTAAACCAATAGGATTGTGCTTGAACAAAACATCCCACTTGGAACACAAAACAGACGGAAGAAAATAAAAAACAAACCCTTTCCTCTTTCTGCCCAAGTTCTTCCCCAAAGCTTTCATAGAGAATGTTAAACCCTCACATCTTACAGAAATGAGACCAACTTACACACAAGGAGACCATTATCACCCATCACGTTAAACAAACCCATTTCATTTTCAAATCTAGTTGCAAAATTCCTTCTTGCCTATTAAACAATTCTCAAGGAATTAATGGCAGAAGGTTTTGCTTTGGCTGTCATAAAGATCACCAAAAACACTCGTATTTAAGATGCTAATTACAGGGGCTCAATGCCAAAAAAATAATTCTGGTAAATTAAATCCCATGATTAATTCATAACGTCCATTTTAGCATTAATCCTAGCATTAAGATACAGAGTAGTCCCCATACACACACACATACACACATCTCTCTCGCTTTGGGGAATAAAGTAATAGTAATTCCTAGGGTTTTCTTAAATAACTCTTCATATTTTATGTGCATTATTTAATTAATATAACTAGATAGTTAATCCATTACTTCATATTTCCTGTTTGCAATCTCAGTTAAGGCCTGCAGATTTTAAAAACTCAAAACAAGTAACTTCTCATGCATCCTTTAGGCAAAAATGTTCTTGAAACCACAAGGACTAATGGATTCACTGTTGAGCATCATACTCCTCTACTGTTTTGGGGACAACATAAATTCTCACTAGTTTACAATTTAAAATTGAAAAGTAATACGTGGTTATAAAAACCCAAAGGACTGCATCAACAGTATACAAAGAAAGCAACATCACATACGTGGAAATTTCCTGTAGGGTGTCAAAACAAAATAAATACTGGATGGCAGAGATCTTAAATCAGCACATGAATATCATCATGACTGTACTACCAGCATTCTCTACAATATCCTTTCCAATAAGAGCATAAAAGCTTATATTTCTGTTGGGGGAAGAAACAGTGAATCTTGGATGTCTAAGACATCCTTTTCTTGTGTCTTCACTCACCTTGGTATAAAACAATTCATCACAGGTGTTTCTTTGTAAGTGTATCAATCAATTGAACTTCTACGAGCCAATGATGCAACAGCATCTCTCAAATTTACCTTTTCCATTCATGAAAAATTGACCCAGGAAGCCAGGAAAATACGGTAAAACGAAATAAAACATTAAATGAAGACTTTTCTGTCAGAGCCAGCAAAAAAGAGGCACACCAAGAGATTTGTCAAGTGCATTATTTACAGGAAAGACAACTGCTCAAACCACTAACCCCTTCCTTCAGTTCATATACATAACTCTGGAGTACCTAATAAGCATTTAAAATGCTAGTGCTAATATTGGTTTATAGCATATTGCCCAATGTTTCCAACCAGCAGCTGGAAAAGCCTTTAAACAGCTTCTTTATTTAACTATCAGTTTCCTCTGTCTATTGTATGTGGTTTCCATTGACTCTCTTTAAAATTTATCTAAAGCCAATGGATCAATCACTTCTGTGAAAATATATTCTGAACACCAATTTGAAAAAGAGACCCTTTTACCATGTTTTTGACAACCTATTGCTAACAATGACGTTCTAACTATTCATTTTCTGCTGATATTTTTACTGACTGTTCACTGTAGACAGCACCTTCTGGGTTTTTTTTTTCCATTTAGTATCTGATGTCATATCTGAAGCTGTTCTTTTACAGCCTCTACATACCACTTTTTCAAAGTAGCAGGGGCATCTCATCTGCTCAATTACTTATTAGTGTTGCTAAAGAATACCATTTCCTCTCGTGGCTGATAAAATATTAATCAAAAACAGGAACAGAGTGATTTCCCAGTGTGGATGTCTTCTAATGGTAATACATGGAGCCTAAGAGAGATCTGGAGGTCATGTAATAGCTCTTGAAGGCAGGGAGGGGCTCAAAGATAGTAATGACATTGTATACTGAGTGATGAGACTGTATTCAAAGAGCACTGGATAGCTTAATTATTGCTGTTCTGTAAGAAAATATCACAAGTGTGATTACAAGGATGAATGCAAAGATTTATTGGGGATAACAGCACATGACTGGGAAAAAAAAAAACAACCCTTTTGTAAACATTTTTTATCCTTCCTATTTCTCAGTATCCAACACAGAGCCATATAGAGGGGACTTCCCAAATTATTACTGTTTCATGTCCATGTGTCAGTTAAATATAGCAATAAAACAGTAAATAATTATCTGTTCATTCTGCCAGTTATTAAACATCCACCCCACCCTGTCTTTAGGTATTTTTGTTCTTTTTTTTCCTCATAGGATTTGAAAGAGGTTGGAGGGATTAGAACGAAGAGAGGCAATGGAGAGATACATGGGAAAGCTGTAGAAGCTTGAGAAAGAGCCTAAGTGTCCTTAGAAATAATACTATATCACTATTATTTCCTTCTAAAGTTTTGATGCAAATACTCTTGACCGACTTGGAAAAAGACAGTTATCCCAAATACCTTCTAAACAAATAAATACTGCAAAATAGTGGCTTTCAGTGGTGGTGGAAGTGTTTCAACCTGGATCAACCAGTAGACTAATTTTAACACTGTGGAGTCACCAAAATAGGAGCCACTTTCTAGAAACTGTGCCATCAAACAAATACTGTTCAGTTGTGTCTGATGGCAGGAAAACCTACTCAGTACTCAAAATGCCCATCCATGGGCACTTACCAAGTCTGGTGGCAAGCCTATGTTCTGGTTTCCCTAGACTTGCCAGACCACTTTCCCTGTTTGTTTTGAAGATGTAAGGAGGACAACAACATAAAAAAAAAGGGGGGGTATTTTTACCTCTAATAAATATATGTCATATTAGTATCATCCTTATGTCTCACAATACAGTGAATTTTTAAAGTGCTATAACACTGGACAAGATGAAATACAGCTTGAATCCAAGATCAAGAACAAATGTCACCTCTTGGCACTTATTTTGTAATTCTTTGAATGCAAGAAGGCATGAACAGTCCTGTCAGCAGTCAAAAAAAAAAAGAATAAATAGAATAGGTTTTCATCACAGTGTATATACTAACTCACCTGACAAAACTTCATGCCTTGAAAAGTAATAACATCATCTAAATGATTAATGCAGTGGACAAACCTTTAGAACAAGCAGGTGGGAAAGATGGTCAAAAAAGATAATCAGTCAAAAGTTCTTATTGAATAGTAATATTAAGCACACAACACTTTTCAGCTATGAATTTAAAACACTGTATAAAATATAAAAGCATAATTGATGTGCTTTCCAGTCATAGGTAAAAACTGAGAGGATAAAGTCACTGGAACAGGTCAAAGCCTGGGTCAGGAGCAGAATGAAGGTCACTTGACATTACTCACATTTACAACCCATTTTTCTTCTATTTTGCACAGCACACAAGATAATTCCCAATTCAGGGAAAAGGCTGAAAACACATATGCAGGAAAAGTACAGTGGCAGAAGCAACAGCAAAGTTAATTCAGACTATGCAGAAGCCCCCTTTCACTTACACTATCACACACAGAAAACTATTTTTGTGTGGCAACTGTTGACTGCCCACTTAATTTTCCTCCAAGTAAATTAAAAGAATGATTTTCTTCATGAAAAATTCAGTGTTGCCTCTGTGTGATTTTCGCCCTAATAAACGGGACCCAGTTCTGTTCCAAGCATGACATCTCTGCTGAGGCTTCTGAGAAACAGCACTTAACATCAGCAAGACTTGAGTCTGCTCTGTCTCCTAAAGCAACAGTCCTTAATGAGAAGAGGAGTGTGGGTGGTGAGCTGGTTTTGATAAGCAGTAATAGGATGAGCAAAAAGTAATATACCAACGGTTGATATATTACTTGACATGTCAATTGTTGGCGAGTTGCTGTATTGAATTTGTACCTACAGCAAACACAATACACAAGATTCTAATATACTGCAGTGTTTGCTACATATTTTCCAAGTGATTGTATTGACTTTGTAAACAAAGATTATATGAAAAAATAAAGACTCCTGTACCATACAATATTTACCAAGCGAACAAATCTATCATAGCTGGAAATAAAAACACAATTTCACCTGTGTCAGGAAAGGAGGAAATAAATTGACCATTTGAAATGAGATCAGATGCTTCAAGTTTGGATCTCAGGCACCTAAGAGAGTCTCCTTCTAGTGCAGGAGGTGATGATTATTTTAGTTTTAAACATTGCAGGGAGGAGAAGGATAAGATGGAATATCAAATGCTTAGAGTGAACAGTTCAGGTATTTCAACAAGCAAAATGAAGCAAAATGACAAATTTACATTCTTGGGCCTAATTTTCCACATAATGACACTAGTTCATTTCCCATAGGAGTCGAACAAAGAGACCTCCAGCAAAGTCCAAAACCTTTTCCTTTTTTTTTTTTCACTTTCACGAAAGGTTGTGTCATTTAGAGAGATATTAAGATGCTACCAAAGTGTTTATATTAAACAACATTTTATACCACTTCAGTATTTGTCCACATAGTAGCACAACACTGAGGTGAAAAGAAGGGACAGAAAAATCTCTTACAATAATTATGGAAGTGCTGTTCCAATTCAAGTGGAGATGCCCCAGCCAGGGGGTCAGGATAAGCTTCCACTTCATCCTTCCCCAGGTGGAAGACCAACAGCCCTTGGGAGCCACTCTTATTCTGTGATATTTCTCCCTCTCACTTCTTTCCCACTGGTTCTCCCACTCTCACCTTCCCTTTCTTACCATTTCAGCTGAGAGTGCCAATATCAGGGAGTTAAGGAAAAACCAATATTTTGGTCAGGTCTGCATTACTGTCACTGCTGTGTTTGCATCTATACACGTGTCCCAGGGGCCAAGTGGTGGTTGGTTTGTTTTTGAGGAATGAAAATATAAGCAAAGGCAAATAAATAACATTTTTCTTTTTTGTGTGAACTTAGACCAGTGTTAACATTTTGTAAAACACTTTAAAATAACTAGTTCTCATCATAAGATTGTTGAAATACCTAGTAGAGCCAAAGATTACTGCTAAGAACAGATTTGTGAAAATAAAGGTCTATACTGGACTTACTATAAGATCCTAACTTGACAGCAGAAAAGGTATTTTATGTTTGTTCCAAGTATTTTCTCTATAAATGAAACTACTTGAGGGGAAAAAAAAAAAAGAGCTTTTAAATAAAGATTACTTTACATAGGATTTCCCTTCTCCAACATCATCACTGACACAAATTTTGACTATTGCCTTAGCAGACTTCTTTTTCTTTGTGCAGCTCAGCTTAATCTTAGGAATATCTACAGAACTGAGAAGTTTTGAAGCTCTATGTTTAGGTTTGAAGTTAATAGTGTACTAAGTCAGCTCTTTAGTGTGCCAAAATATTTGTAAGCAATGTATTTTCCGAAGTAAAATAGAGTGGTGCCACCCTAAACATTCCCCACACGATGAAGTGTACACAAAAAGGAACATGTTAGCAGTAAGCAAACTGTCATAAGCAGAGCACTGTATTTAATATTCAGATCAAGGCATCTCTGTCTCATCCCAGCAAACCCTTTTGACAAAAGCCATCCAATGTCTGCCAGCAGTATTGAGTCCAGCTGAGGACAAATTTCAAGATGAACCTGAAATCAATTTGCCATCAAATTTTCATGCTTCTCCCAGACTATCTGTGGCATTTTAATTACAAGCACCCTAGGCGGGGGGTACTACAGATATTGACACTTAGCTCCTACAATAAACTTTATTGGCAACCTCTGTCTGAATGCAGTACTCAACTAGAATAACAAGAAATATATGAGGATATCTAAGCAATAAGGTGGCATAATCACTTTGGAGTGGTTTTGTTCCAGATGGTGGACATCACTACTAAAGAAACTTTTCTGGATTAAAATAAACATCTGCTTGAAGGAAAATTCACTTTTGTAATGAACTTGTACAAAATGCCAAGTCCTTCAAGAAGATAAGCAACACTTAGTTCTTTCCCCTTCTGATTTAATTTGGTGATGCTCTTATCCAGCATTTATAAATTCCTGAAGTCGCCTCTACTAGAAATTGGGTTCAAATTAAATCAGTGACAGGCTGCACAATCAGGGAATGTTTTTACATCTATTTCAATTTCCAGTCCTCAAGATTTCACTGCACAATTTATAAGGGCTAAATGTCTTGGCAATTAGGGATCTAAGCTGGAGATGGACCAGTGACTTGCAAGTTCTGCAATATACAATTTGGAGTTTTTGCAGTATGCACACACACACAGTGTCTTACTGATCACAGTGAGGGCAAGGTTGCAAAGTTAACCTTTATTAAGTATTTTTCTGCTAATAACAGACTGACATTAACTGGTCTAACAGCTTGTGAACCTGACTGTCCATCAGATATTTGCTGTGGGTATCCTGCAGTTTCTTAAATGAAGTATCAGTTTGACACACAGAAAGAATAAATAAAGATTCTCAGGACGATTTTAAAAGCTCTCGGGATATACATCCCTTCAACAATCGAAATAACAGACTTCAAATGTGAACATGGTTTGGGCAACATATTCTTTCAATTAGTTTTATTTCAGTATAAATATGCCAGCAATATGGAATCTAATGACACATGGGCAATTTCCTGAAATGGGGCACTACTGCTATTAAAGTTATCAGATCTGAGCTCCTAGACAGAGTTCCTCACACAGAGCAATGTATTCCCATTTGGAAGTGACTGCAGCTCTCAGTAGCCAAGAACAATAACGTTGTTTAAGCCACTCCCTGAGGCATAAAAAGCTCAAACACCTTTAAAAATCGGCATGTGATAGATAATTCACCTATACATCATTTTACACACCCATACATGTTACAGAACAAAACCAAGTTAATATTTGTGCTGTGCTTTGAAGATGTTATGAATGCTTTCATTACTAATAAACTCTGTTTTTCATAGATAAGCACTGAAACTTTAATGAATTGATATTGAAATACCTGTTACAAATCATTTAGTGATTCTGTTTTTAACTTCAGACTCCTACATGAGGAAAGGGGGCTTTAACTTTACACCCCATTTTTGGGTGCCACGTTGGAAAAACTGTGTTGTTTGAGACAGTTTATTTCAGGGACTTCTGGCATGCATTAAGCTGACATATAATGGGAATATATGCACAGGTATTACACTGAACACAGAGTATATTGCTAATGTAGGGAAATCTGGGGAGTCAAGGAAAGCCATTAGCTACCTGGGGGTCAAGCTTTCCCCACTGAGTAACTCAGTAGAAACTTCTGGCATTTTATGCCCAAGGTAAACTAAATGCAACAGAGCTGGAGTAAACAGTTCCTTGGGATAAAGAAAGGAAACGACAGAAGCATTGCAAATTCTATGAAATAGCATAAGAAGAAAAAATATGCTGGGTTTATACCTCTGAAACAAATTAGGAAACACCAACAAGAAACTCACTGACAACATTTCTGCACTTTCTGGCTTTCCTTCCAAGAAACACTCAGTTTAATAAGCTGCTCTGTCAGAAAGCACATCAGCTATATAATTTGATAGAGTTAATAATAGAATAGCTTCTAATATTATGTTCCCTCAAGTTTTTGAGAATTTCACTCATCCAATCTCTCGTACAATGTACTCACAAGTGTTTTGTACATTTAGTAAAGACAAAAATGAATTTTGCATGCAAGGCTATCATTTTCATTGTCATCAAGAAAAGTTAATTACTGAATAAATTGCAAGTTCAGAAATATAATGCATTAGGACAGAACCTATCCTTTTTGCCTGAAGAACCTATTAAACTTCATCTCGTTAGCACACTGGAAATCTTAATTAGCATTTTGTTTTGGACAAATCCTTACCAAGTCTGCAATGTCTGTTGCAAATATAAAAGGAGAGGGACTCAGCAGATGAGGGTTTACACAGCATCATTTCTGAGTATTTCATAAAATCTGACAATATAATCTCTGACTTAAGAAACCAGAAACTGTGAGCAGTTTTTCGGCTTGTCTATATTCTACTCAGCTCTGAATTCCTTTTCATTTATCAACCAATGAGCTGCTATAAAGCTACATATAGTTAAAATCTTATAACTATGTGGTTAACTGTGTAATATGAGCTTCTACCAAAAAAAAAGGGCATTTTTGCTCCTTGCACAAATGCCATCTCATAGATTTCCCAGTATAGCTGTCACAAAATATACAGAAGAGAAGACTGGAAACAATCCAGCAAACAAATAAGGTTTTAACGCTTAACTTGATGAATTTCAAGTGAGTTTGTCTTTTAGGTTTTTGTTTGGTTGGTTTTTTTCTTCAGTGAAAGAAGCAAACACAACACTTTAGGGAAGATTTATATTCATGATTTCACTTAGGATTTCCAAAGAACTCTTACTTTCTAGATTTGGGGAGTCAGCTTTTTCAAATTACTATTACAACAAAGGAGGAGCCGTGCATCTACAATCCCACTAAGAGTTAGTCCTGTTAGGACTAACAAGATCACACTCCTTTACCACTTACTTGCTTCTCTTACTAACTTACTCCCTGATCAGCCACAAATTCTTGCACAGTTTCTTCCCAGCTGGATCGTGCACATTTCTAGGGATGTGATGATCATCCATAGACTTTTGGATCTGAGGAAGTTTTGACAAAGGGATACATTCTTCTAAGCAGGAAGTATTGCCAGCTGAATTCCTTCCCTATTTATAATGTAGACCAGAAAAAAAACATAAGACTATCTTACCCTTTACAACGTGGCACCCAAATCATATTGGCAAGTCTAAGTACAGACACACACAATTGAAAAAGTCCAGCAGGAGAAAAAGGGATCACAATGACAGTAATCTATACAGATGACAGCATTTTGGAAAAACAGGAGGACAGAATTAGCCTGGCCAAAACAACTGTTCCTCCCTCCCAGCCCTCCAGGGACACACAGCATCTGACAGA
The DNA here is from genome assembly GCF_003945595.2 of Pipra filicauda. Lineage (NCBI taxonomy): Eukaryota > Metazoa > Chordata > Aves > Passeriformes > Pipridae > Pipra > Pipra filicauda. The sequence goes on from NW_024104408.1 coordinate 495,470, forward strand.
ACAGTAAAGGACCCTTTTACCAGCTCCCCACCAAACCAGGGGTAGGAAGCACAGCAAATAGAAACGATGTACAGCACAAGTGTTTCTTTAAGATGCCCACTGAAGTAGTACAGAAACTCAAGAGACAATGTTTTTCAAATGGAAGTACAACATAACTTTCAAAGACAATGAATAACTAAATATTCATGCCACCCAGTGTGCCTCTGCTCATCAGCAGAGGAGAGAATCCCACTGATCTCTCAGGAGAGAATCCCACTGATCTCTCAGACTGATGGGACTCCATTTGTCACAAAGTAGTAGGTCAGATACACCCAAGTTCTTACCTCAGAATAGACAAACTCACAAGAAGGACTAAACATCCTGCTCCTTTGCTGAACAGACAGTTCTAAGGGGACAGGGAAACAGGCCATTGGGGATAAAAAAAAGATTCAAGAAAGCAGAAGTACCTTTTATTAAAGTCTAACTGTGCATTTCTCCTGTCACGTGTAATGAGTGTCAGCGTGTGGGTGTCAGTGTGCAGGTGTTGGACAAGAGTCTGACCTGAGGAGGAAGATTTCTTTCTGACCAAGAAACAAGAATGAATTTGGTGTGGGTGAAGGCAAGGAAGCATGAGACTTAATTTGAAAAAGACCTGACATTCAAAACATTTTCTACTTCATGATAAAAAAACCTGTCAAAAAGTGTTCAGTCTCATTGTTGGATCTTTTTGCATCAGGTCCTTCAGTGAAAGAACCGTTTTTATTCCTTAGCTTCTATATTTTACCTTTTTGAATGGGTTTCAAGGTAGAGCAGGTAGAACTAATAAAAAGCAGTGTGGGAAGGCAATAGCAGTGTTCTCAGTCAACAGATTACCACAACCTTTTAAACCCTAAATCATTTTGGAATCTAAGACAAGTGCATAAAGGGACAGCAGCATGAAACAACAGACAGGTTACACAAATCATGGGAAAAGCCAAGCAAGGGGTCCACAGTAGGCTCAAAATCAACAAAAAGCCCAAAGAATTAATGCAGTCAGAGTGAGTGATTGCAGATATTTCTAAAAACATTTTGAAGGTATGAAAGGAGTGGAAGCCAATTTCAGTGGAGGTGAGGTTGTCAGTAGCTAAAGATCTCCTGAGAAGTAGCTGATTTCTGACCTTGGTAAAAAGAAAAAAGTTTAGCAAACTAACCCATTTTTTAAATTAGGGTGGTCAGCAACATAGTTGAGACTTCTAATCACCAAAAAGGTTGGAGGGGGGCAGGAGGGGGTAGTTGATTTTAATGCATTATTATCCCCAGGGTGTCCCTGTATGGGCAAATGAAAGCTGTAATGACCCACTGCATAAATTAAATCTCTCAAAGACATAGTACAATAGAAGATTGATGCATAAAGACTGGGCATAAAATAGCAGGATAGCTGCAAGGCCATAACCACGTCTTGCTATAACATTACAGACTTGAGGAGCTTAACATCTTGTTTTGAAGCTATTGCTCAAGGAAAGACTTTTAAACCTGTATATTAAAAGTAATGAGCTAAATAGGCCATGCATTAAAAAACTAAAATCTGGTGTCATTCTTGGAAGAGTGAAGACAAGTATGATCATTTTTTGCTCCCCTGAATGTTGAATTACAGTGATTAGATTCTTCTACAAGCTGCATTAATTTGTTATTTGCATGGAAACAGTGTAATAGGAAAACATTTTCCACATTAGTGCAACAGACAGCTTTTATGCTTGAGCTCTGTAAAGAATAAATTTGCAATTTTCCAGAAAGAAGTAAGGTAATGAATAACAGGAATTCCAGTGTGGGAATACTACTTCTCTGTACAGTAGCCATTTCAATTAAATATACAAGATTTGAGACTACACCATTTTCATTGCTGTCTCCTAAGAGGCATTGGTTTGCTTCAGCCATGGGGTCAGGTATTTTCAAATAATGTAAGAACAAGTTAAATTTTAATAATCAGTAAAGACAGTGAGGTCCCAAAAGAAGACTTAGTAAAAACAGGCTGACACACAGAAATATGCTAAAATAGGCATAAATGACTCATGATTCATATTCCATATTCTTGAACATGTTCAGATCTAGAGTGTGGATATTTTTTCGTGTTTTAATCCAGTAGTACTTGCCACTTCTATTTACCAAGAGCACTAATGAGGACTCTTTTTTCAGCTGCAAAGATCTCACTATATTTTTTTTACAATTAAGGAAGGGATAGACATAGCTAAAAGCCAAAATTAAGGATAATGGCTCAAAGCCCAATATGGTGTTTTACCAGCTTCAGCAAGGGATGAATTTCACACATTTTCTTCTATTTTGTTAGCAAATAAATAGGCAGGCTACTGCTGTTTCCTGTGACCAGGAAAGCTGCTGAAGTGTTCACGTTAAGTTCTTTAGAGATATCTGCTGCTACAGCAGGTGATTAAATCCAAAACTTGTAATTTTTTTCTTCAGATTTTCTTAGATGGTAGACATCACTGTTTACTCCAATGTGCCTTTCTAGAAACTTCTGATTTTTTTTCAATTAATTTTTAATAACTTTAACATAAAACAGTGCTTAAAAAGACAATGGTTCAATATTTAGATCCAAAGAGCTTTCCACAAACACAATGTCCTGCATCTTTAACCTGCTGTCACTGAAGGCAGCCAAACCACCCTGCTGCAGGACTTCCTCCCTTTTTCAATTAACATCAGTGGGCTACAGTTAGTATTTTTATTGGTTTAGCTCTACTGAACGTAGACTTGTATGCTAATTGTAAATGGTGGGGAAAAAAGGAAAGAGAAAAAAAAAAAAAAACCTTGAAAGGTTACTGAACATCATGATAAAGCAAAAAAGAAACAGCTTTTATAAAACTAATATTTGTATCCCTATAGTGTTAATTATGCCCCGAATTTTAAGGAGATTTTAAATTGCCTCTTTCAACAGATGTTCTCGTAAAAGAATGGTTTGTTTGGGAAATGACAGGTCTTTGTCAAAGCTTACCCAGTGGAATACAAAAATTAGTACCAAGTAACTATAGCCCCAAGTACTACAAACTCTTTATTCTCAACAACAATATGACACCTCCATTAGCAGAGAGCTTACTAATTTTATATATATATAAAAATATGTAAGGTATCTTAAACAGCTATAAAGCAACAGCTGGTTCAACACCACTGGTGCAGTTGATCACTTCCCTCTTCAGAGCTGGCCCTAGTGAAATCAGTCATACTTAGAAAGTGGTTTGATGACAGGAAAAACTCAAAAAAATACCAAAACTCATTCAAACCCCTAGAGATACACTGAAATCTGCCCTCAGGCTGCCTCTCCCCTTCCTTCATCTTCCAAATTATAGGACAATTTTCAAAAAGTGATCAAATATCAGTCTACTTCTGATAGCTTTGAATATTTAAATGCCAGAAAAAACATCCCAAAAAACCCCCAAAAAACTCTACCAATGGACAACAACCAACCTTGGATTTTTTTGAATGCAATGCTATATTTCAGATGTTTGAAGCAATAATAGAAAAAAATACCATAAAGCAGATTTCAGACAAGCAGATGAAAATACTCACACCAAAATCCTAATAACTAGACTCCGAATGAGAAACTGGCTGTTATGGTATAAATCAAATTTAATCAAAACTATGAGAATCCTGGATATTAATTTTGACAATCCATTTCTCACACTGTGGGCTAAACCTGAAATTATTTTCCCAGATAAATTTGAACAGTTTTGTGCAGTTTCCACATTAAGTAACCCACCTACAATTAATCCCAGTTGCTATTGCTACGGAGTGCAACTCTTTGGGCATTTAGATTTGTCTGCTTCTTTTTAGTACCAGTGACTTTCTACCTATTTGGCACTCATCCTTAGAACATAATAGGTTTGGTACTGCCTTTTTCATTTTCGAATTCATGGTTGCTTGGTGGTCTTAATTTTCTCAGGGTATTCAAAGATGACAGATTAATCGGTGGTTCTTTGCAACTATGTGGGCAGATCTTTAATGGAGCTCATTAGTTTATATTAGTGAACAGCATACTGAGATGTGGAAGCTGTTCCTAGAGGACAACACTTCTACCGCTAAATTTTATAAAATACAATAAACCAAAATTTAAATACTCAATTCTATGATCAAATAAATACCAATTAGGTCAATTTATACGAAGAAGAAACAAAGTAGATTAATTATTCAGTATAAAAATTAAAGAAAATTCCAAAGTGTGTTTTGGTGCTACAGTGGGGTTTTTTTCTACCAGAGTCAGCTGTCCTTAATATCAGAAAAAGGGAATCTTTTGAGACTTCCCAAGCATACCTTGTACATCTGTTTATCATCTAGGATACCCAGTAATACAACAGGTTGCCACTGAACCCAACAGAGAATTCTGTGGTGTCTCCTATCATAAAAAGCCCTAAGCTAGAACTGGATTATGAAAAAAAAAATAATAATCACAACATTAAATGCAAGTTTGGCTTGGCACTCCACCAAAAAAACCCGGGACATTTCTATTAACACGGCACACATAAAAGGATTTCATTTTACACAAAACATTTTTTATTTAACTTCATTGGACTTTTTTCCAGCACCTGCTAAGGTTTCCAGGTAACCATGAAGCTTAATAAACCTGTACAGTGATAATTAAACACTGTAAATAATTTATCTGCCTAATCTCCCTAACTGGCCTTTTATTCCTTTGTAGAAGAGTGATCCTTGCTGGCATTCTGAATAAGGTTTGCAAAATAAGTGCAGCGAGGAGTGGTAGCGTAAAGTGGATTTGCTCTCAATAATGTATGAAGCCACATGCTGGGTATTGGAATCCTCACAAAAGTGGCACCACAGCAATCTGTTCCTTTCATCTGCAGCCAGCATTTAAAGTGAAGGTGCTGCTCCGAATCAAAAGCACAATCAGTCATTTGTGAGCAGATGTCCTTCACACGGCAGGCAGCGCTTTTTCAAAAACAGAGCCGAACAAATGCACTGCTGTGAGACAAGTTCCCCTGCCCATTAAAGAAAGAACACAGTATATATTAATTTAGCAGGTTGTTGAATGTTTTAAAGTAGAATTTATGAAGCGGAAAAAGCATGTGGCGAAACAAAATGGCTTTCAAACTAAAATATGAAAAACCTCCTCTAGTTATTCATTTGCAAAACGCAAGAGTCCGAGGCTCACGACAATAGTTTAGGCAGGAAATAAGATGAAATGTGAGCAGGGTGATTTTCCACACTACACTCAGATTATTAACTAAAAGAGGCCATTAATTTGATAATATGTTCGTGATGGTAAGATTGCAAGCATATGAATTCTGTGTTCATGTTTGTTGATAGAATTTAAGATTAAATCAAAGTGAACATTGTTTAAAGCTGTTGGGACTCTACACCACTCAGTAGAGTAAATCTGAGAGCTGCTAAGAAAGTGAGTTCTGACACTCTTGATTAAATAGATTTTCCTAGTTCCCTCTGCATGTACAAACCTTCTTTGGAGAGCATTTCTTTTTCTACTAAAAAAACCTCCTGGATGTGGTCCATGCACACTGTGGTAGACAAAGATTCACACTGACTCCTGCGTGAGCCAGGCTACAATCTTTGTTATGGAAGTTACAGTGGCTGCTCTTCCCATTTTTGGAGCACATTCCTATTATATGCATTAAAATATAGATTATAAAATAACATGCAAAACCTTTAATCCCTACTCATAATAATTTCAAGTTCCAAATTGAACCACTACAACTACCTGCCAGTTACAGCAATTTCAGCAACACAGACCTTTCATAAGCAATATGTTATCAAAGGAAGGCATTCAAGCCAAACCTATCTGCAATCACTAAGAGGCAGCTACGTCCTTTAAGTGTATTTTTTTCATTAATATCTATTGGTTAGGTCATTCTTCTGTCTCTTTTTCATGGTCCTCTTCTAAGAAGGAGAAGCAAGCTACAATACATGCATCATAATTTTAGCCACAGCTTCCCCTGTCTGCCCAGCCCCCCCAGTCCCACCTGCAGCCACAGCCAGTCTGTGCAACGCCCTCCCACTCATCACCCCTGGATGGGAAGCCTAAAAGCTTCCTGCACCTTCCTCTTCCTTCTTTCCTCTCATTTCCCATCACACGGCTTACAAACACATCAATATTTACAATTACTTTATCCACATTAAATAAACACGCAGAGTTTTTGCTGCCCACACAGAAAAAGGTTTGATTCCTTCTTGCAGAAACATGCTATTACTAGCAGTATAATTATTATAAGGCATACTGTAATTTAAACCTGAATCTGTTTATATATGCATGATTATTATACCAGGAGTCATTTGTGGAGAGCACACAGATAAAAATGCAGCTAATAACTCTTACTGTAATGATTAATCAATTTATGAATATATTATTTAAACTAATAGTTCAGGTAGGGTATCTTAAACAAGTTACAGAGTACATCGACCAATTCAAATATCAGCTACTAGATCAATAAGAAACTCTAAGTAACTCTAGGGAATAGGTACACTTGCATAAGAAACTGTGAATTTTTAAAATCCCTCTATTGGGAGAACAACCTCATCAAAAATAATTGCTTTAGGCCATTATCTTTGGATTTTTGGCAAACTGTATGGTAAACCAGAAACTGAAATCAGAATCTGACACTGTATAACCAACTATTTTTATATATTAATTTTTTTCTTTAATCTAGTCAAAGGAAAATAAATACCTGATACATCTGTTCAGCATTTCAACTCATTAGTATTTAAACTGCAACATGGTTCATGTAACCCATGAACACACTCTCAAGACTATGCCCTAGACTCAATATCAATGAAATATATTTATTGATAAACATAAAATATTTTTCTCCTAAAATTTACAAGGGGGGGAAAAAAAGGAAAGAAAGACCTTTAAGCCAAGTGTTTTTAAGGCAAAATTAGAAGGAAAAAAATAAAAACCAACCAGCAGTAAAGCCAGGCAAAAAATTAAACAAACAGGTACCTAGTCAAACCTGGCAGTTTAGCTTGTTGGCAAGAACCGTGAAAAGGTCTAGGTACTTGATTTAGTACTTTTTAAAATCTGAATACATGACTTCAATCTCTCAAAGAAGGATTTTTAATTAAAGGTACCAAGTGCAAATTCACTAAGTAAGCCGCTGCCCCGCTCTGCCTCTGATGCTAAAGGTGTGCTTTATCTCCGTTTCAAGTGATACTGCATTTTAAAAATTAATTAGTAGCTTGCAAGAACAGCCACACATTATTGAGTAAGTACCAGCATTTAAGTGAAACAGATGAAATATTGGTAAGCAATGCAGACCACAGTATAAGTATGTGAAGGGGGTCATAGGCTAATCCCTATTGATTTTCCAAGTATGCGTACAGCACCGCTGGGAAAGGCCAGTTCTGTTGGCAATCAGCTAGCACAAATACATTATAAATCTTACTGTCCACCTTCACTGATCAGTGTCACTTACTTCCTCCACTAAAGACCAGGAGGAAACTACAACAAATCCACCGACAAACAACGAGGAGAGGATTTTAAAACCTTTCTCCTAACGCGGAATTTCAGAGCGCTGGCGATGCACGTAACGTGAAGCAGAAACGAGTTTCAAGGAGCAATATGGTACATGTAATAACTGTTCAGAGAAATAATCCACAAGAAAACTGCTGGACCACATAGAGGAGGAACACAAATAATGATGAACAAGTCGTTCACATTAATCTTACAAACAAACATGAAAATCTGGAGCAAGCACATTTGCCTGTTGACGGAGGGAACTCAAAGACATGAATTTCCCAAAGCTGAGGATGATACTGCCCTAGCAGAGAAGGAGCCAGCAGACTGCTGTCTAGAGCTATGCACCATAACCACCTTTTGGTGAAAGATTCACAACACTGCAGAAGAAATAAGCAGGGTCCAGATGGATCCCAGCAGCAGCAAAGAGCTCCAGTGGCCATAAAATAACTCCTGTATGGAGCACAATGGGAGTTCAAGGCTTAACCAATGGACTTAAGAGGGGAAACAGTGTGCTCAAACACACAAATGAGGTACTGAAAAGCATAAAATACAACTTATTTAATGTCATTGTTACCAGTTTCAGAATGAATTTCTCCATGGAAGGGTTGCTAAGCATTGGAACTGGTTGCTCAGGGAGGTGGTGGAGTCACCATCCCTGAAGGTGTTCAAGAAACAACTGGACATGGCCCTTAGTGCTCTGGTCTAGTTGATGAGGTGGTGTTTGGTCAAAGGTTGGACTCTGTGATCTTTGAGGTCTTTTCCAAGCTAAATGAATCTGTGATTCTGTGATCTCAGCAGGTATATGAAATGAGACTGATAGGCTGATCCAGAAATAATTAGCGCTTACGTAAAGGAATACAGGAGCTTTAAAGCAAATACTTACTAACTGGGGAAGCTGATACAGTTAAACACAATTTGGTTAGGTTCAGATCAGTGAGAAAATCTGTATTTAAACTGGTTCTGTACTAACTAAACCAAGAGCAAAAATCAAGTTGCACTAATTACTCAGTAGATGAGATATTCTGAAACAAATGCTGCCATTGGGGAAGGAGGTTGTGCTACAATTGACAATTCCAAAGTAGCTGCACACACTGTATCACAGGGAATACAACATGCAATTCACCACTGTCTTAAACATAACATTTAGCAGTTCTCTTTGTTGAAACTGGGAAAAAAACCCCGAACATCAGCTTCCCCTACAAATCTGGAACACTCCTGAATACAACTTCTATGGTATTGGTTTCTGCTGGAAAGCCAGCCTACATTCACTTTCGGTGCAGACTGTGTTCGTAGAAAGCAGAATATGAAATGAGCTCAAAATTTCCATTTAAAATATCATTTAATGGAATTTTAAACTGTCTAAGAAGATGGATACCCTGTGTTTGTTTTCTCCATTAATGATCTATAAAAAGAATGGAATAGACCATAAATACAGTACTTTTTTGCAACACTCTTTACTAAAAATGCTACTCCTTGTGTTTATCATTTATATCCTCATACACAACCTCAAAATTGATTACACTTTAAACCATACATAACTTGCTGTGTTTTTCATTTTGAGTCATATTGCAAACATTTTTATAACTCTGCTAATATATTCCATACCTTGTATTCTTATTGATTATGAATATTTCCTTAGCAGATTTTACTGCTTTTCAAATAAAAAATGTTAGGTATTTTAAAAGAAGTGAAAATAAGTATTACAACTCATATACTTTTCTTCCTTGTGATAATTCTAATATAAAAATTGTTAGCAAGAATATTTGCAGACTATCATTTTTCACATTTTAAACTCAAGAAATGAAATGGGAACAGCTATTAATATAAGGTACTTCCTAGGCTCTATTTTTTTTCTTTACTCAAATCTCTATTTAAGCTGCTGGGTTGAATCCATAATCATTTTGAACACTTAAAAAAAGTAATATACTAAAGGAGTGTCTATATAAAACATCATGGGTTTATATCAGGTATACATTATCTTTCCTAATTACTATTGCAGTTTGCAGACTGAAATACAATTTATATTTAGGATACGATTTTGCTATTAATTATCAAATTGAAAAAAATAAAATCTTGCATTATAAATTCTCTCTTGGAAATTAATGTTATTCTTTTTTTCCATAATCCTATCACACAAGCAATAAGTGCATTGCAGCATGAACACTTTAATTTTTCCAGTTAGTTTTGAGCAAGCCCAGAGGTGAGGTTTAATAAGGATCAATGGCACTTTATCTGGGACAGGGCCACTTCACAGCATGCAAATTACACAGTAACACTTAAAAAAAGAAATAGATTTAATTAAAAAAAAAAAAAAGTAGAACCACAGGCTCTGGAAATTCAATTAAAGGATTTATGCAAAGGTTTGCTAGGTTTTTATATGCAGTTACTGCTTATATAATGAGCTTTTCATATTAAAAATCAATAGGTAATCTAGAGTAGAAGATCATCCCCTTAAATACATTTTTGAAATCAATTTGAAAAATAGTCCATCAACTGCTGTGACTACTCTTGCTGCTTCGATTAGACTAAGAGCAATATTTAGATTGTAAGACGTGCTATGGAATACCTATGCTTGGATTTTGCTTTCAAGTGTTCTTATACCTTTAAGTGCCCAAGCTAATCATACAGTAATTCAAGTCTGTGTACAATGGATAAATAATTAATTTAATTACTAGCAAGGGCATAAATGTCCTGAAATATGTGAAAAGGCGAGGCACCTAATAGCACAATCTGACAATATCCTGAATATATGCAAAAACCTACACCAATGAATGCCTTTCCTATCCTTCTCCTCAGCCTACCCGCCATTTAGCACACCGAGATAAATATTTCTGTTTATAACTTATTAAAGTCACCAGCTAAGGAAGCAATTAGCCTAACACTTGTCTGAAGTGCAACTTTCACACATCATGAATTTAAAGATGGATCAGGTCCTGTGTCCTTCAGGTTTAATCTAATTTGCCAAGATGCTGTAGTGATATAAGATCATTATACTCAAGTCCAAATATCCTAGTTAATATTCAGCACTTATCACAAATTCCCATCCCGTGCGAGCAAGCGCACCCTCGGAACGAAGGGAGATGGACCCATTGCATCAGCACTTCACTGGCATCTGACCAACCAATGGCACAGAGTCTGGAAATGTTCTGAGGTGAACATTGCAAAGCACCCAGTGTCCTTTTCCTCAACAAACAGGACCAAAGCAGTGAGAGTTCCCAAATGCAAAGAATCCAAGGGATTCACTGGCAGCTCAGGCTGCTGTTGTTGTTGCAGCAGGAGAGTCCCCACACAACAGAGGATAAATAGCACTCCTTCCTTGCACGAGTAGAATTTTCACATCTGTTCCCATCTGTCCGTAGTTATTTCCATTTCAGTCCTTCATTTACCACCAGGCTGTTAAACATGTATTTTAGCCACTGGGAAATTCTCGGACTAAAACGTTCTCCTGTAATAGGCTTGCACATAATGCTAAGGCACAGTTTTGGATGCTCAGGAAATGTAGATTCTAATAAATAGGTTCTAAATAATGAAATAAAGAGGAAGAAAGAGCACTCATTATTCCACACATTCAGACGATAGGGAGGGAGAAATCTTTGTTTCTCTTGTTGGTTATACATTCATATATATATATTCACATATATGTTTCGTTATCTTAATTTAATACTTCAGAAGAAACATAATTCCTTTATAAAAGGTTGGAAAATGGTTCTGGCTTGGAGCTTCAATACATGAAACAAAGCAGAATGACAACCATGAGAGTCAGGGATTAGACAAAATTTTCTCTATCTCTAACATGCTCTGCCAAGCAAAGCATTTCAGCTATGAAATATCCTCAGAGGCAAATACATTATAGGAAAGTTTCAGAGAGAGAAGAAAAATAAATAGCAGCTGAAAAGCAACTAACAGTTTTCAGTTAAAATGACAATATTTAACAATGAAACTACATTGTTTGGAAAGTGAATTTATCAATAGCTTCCCTGTTAAAAGTCCATATTGCTTAAAGCTGCCTCACCAGTAACACTCAAAATTTCTGCTTCAGTACTTTACTCTTTCCACCCATCCTGCATCACTGCAGAACAGCACAGAGCTGAAGCACAGCCTGCAAGAACAAACACCCTTGCTGTCATCTCTCTATTAAGTCAGTTAAATATCATCATAAGCATGCTCTGAAGCACATTTCTTTATTGGATTTCAATTGTTTCTTAAAAGAAAAATCTCAAAGGAATCAAAGAAAAATGTTTGCTTACTCTCATTTCAAAAGAAATGTGAATACAGCCTAGTGCAGCTATCTTTTTCCATAGGTTTGGAACAAAGACGTTAATGAACAGTAGCTTTATTTTAATCTTTCTTCCTCCTCACTGAATTTCTCACACGCACCATATTTTTCTACACTTTTGCATTTTAAACACAGTGTAAGTACATGAGGGGATCAAAGAGTTTCAGATGAATCTGAAGAGTTATAGCAAGGGTAACGAGGGTCCTTAGTTTCTAATGACAGAAGCATATGCTCTCAACTTTCTAAACTGCATCCAACTGAGCCATTTATCAAGGCCTGAAACTTTTTCATTATTTAAAGCACTACGACAGCTTTCCACTTGATGCCTTGGAAGTACACAATAATAGAGACTCTATATAGTCATTAATTATAATATCAGCTGGTTGATGGAGTTACTGTACTTGCTGCTTGGTGATTTCATTTTTAATTGCAGCAGGTGGTGTGGAAATAAAGTGATGTACTGACACACACAGTCACCTCAACAGTATTTTCCTTTTTTATGTATGGATAAATGCAACTTGGTTTTTTGAAAATTCCTTCTGTTTCATATCCCGCTGCATACAGTAGCTGCAAGGAAAAATGAGCACACAGAACACACTGAAAATTAGATGCTGATAGAAGACACATTATCCCTATCTTTTTCCTTTCCAAATATTTAAGATACTGGGTTCCCACACACAAGATTCACAATTTCCAAACACAGTTGTCATATATAACAGTCAGAGCTTCATATTATGTGCAAGTTCTTTCTTCTAATTTTTGATCTTACCAAAGTATTTGGATAAGCAGCCACTTTTGAACTCTACAAACCTAAAAACAAAGATGCAGTTAAGCAGAATTAATAAATTCTATGACCATTCTACAAACGAGTGTGTGATATTCTAAATGGTGTATTCTACTTCTTCTTCTGTTTTGGAATTATTCCTATATGCTCCATTGCTCTAGTAATTTACTAACCCATATATCCACAGATTTTTGCAATTTAAAGATTAAGACTGCAATAGTGTGAGCTGATTTATCCTTTTGTTGTCTTCAGACTGCAGTAGTATATGCTTTCGAATAGTCTTCATTGTTCTTATGATAGTCCGCTCTTAAAAGTGTATTTGCCTCCTCTGTAATGTTTTCATTTCATTAATCTCTAATTTAACAGATTAGATAACTATTACAGGAGATTTTGCTGCTATAGGCTTTCCTTGAGATTGATAGGTAATAAAAAGTGGTGTTTCCTAATGGCCACAGACATCCATCTTCTACATAAATCAGCAAACTCCCTTAAGAATCCCTTATATCCAAGTCATAGATCAATTGTACTCAAGCCTCATTACAACACACACTCTGTTCTCTGAAATAAGGCTGTGCTGCCTTAGCTCAAAACTACATTAAATGTAATTAATACAACTGTGATGTAAATGGACACAGCATTAAAATGCGTGTCCCCAGGGACAAAGGGTCGGGAAGGCAGCTCTATGCACTGTCATGCATGGCACACATGACTAGGGAAAATTTTAGCACACCTCCTAGCTTAGGATTTATAGTGGTTAGGCCATAAAATCGTGAGGCTACAGTACCAGGAGCAGGGAGCCAGCTTTGCCAGCACACTCCTACAGCTGGATACTGGCTCTTCTCTAAAGGAAGATCCCGTCTTGTATATCCTCTCTTAACATGATGTTAACTCCCACCTTTCAAAAAAGCTACACAAACATCATTAGAACTCCAAAACTTCAACAGAAAGGACGTTTATCATAAATATTGAACATACAGAAAAATCTGAGGTGATGAGAATTGCTAGTCTGTACATTGGGTGAAAGGTAGGTGGCTTCCAACAGTTCAGTGCTTTATTTGCCTAAATATTGTATTCCAATGGGACTTGGAAGGGAATGCTGTAGAAAGAAGAAAACAGTAAACAAAAAAGGGACTGTGTTGTTAATTAAAATATTTTATTTAGTGGATTGATTTCCAGAACGGGCTGGGATGACTTCTGGAAAGCAAATAATAGAATTGGAGCTATAATCAGAGGCATTCTATCCACAAAGCAACCTGGGAATCATTGCTATGAGGTATTTATTATCTGACGTACATAACATACATAAATTTATTCTTGAAATGGCCTAATTTTTCTGATCTCACCTTCTTAGGAAGATATCCTGCATCCTCCTTTTAATCCACTTTGTACATCACTACTACAGTGGCCTTTCTGTACGTTCAAGGCAGGAAAGCAGGTCTGGGTTGGTTAATAATATAAATGAAGCATGCAAATATGCAAACAAACCCTTGAGCCAAACTGCTCTCATGTGTGTCAAGATTCACAGCACTGATGAGGGAACAGTATTTGGCACCTTTTGCTCACAAGCACAGAATTTCAGGGGATTGAGTTCTCCGTGTCCTGGGTGCCTGCTCTTTCCTACTGCAAGCTTCAAATCTACAAAGGGCAGAGCAACCACATTTCTCACACTGTAGGACCAGCCCTTGTTATTCCTAATAGAAAATAAAGGCAAAAATAACTACAATAATAAGCTTGGAATTTGTCCACGTTCAATCTTTCATTGCTTTGCTTCATTGTTCCTTTCTCTCTCCTTGTCATTTTGGTTTCTTTCTGGTTTTGTGGAATCTTAGCCCAGAGTACAAATAATGCAATGCAACCCAAAAAGCACGCTCCATATGCATCATAAACATGAACATTTCAATAGTCTTCACATTAACTACTCTGACTAATAGGTAGGATTAGACATTGCATCTATTTTGCCAGCTAGTTTGTTGTTGTCTTTGTCCTGGCTTACTTTTCTGTCATCTCCCATAAAAGAACTCAGATATTCCTACAAGGGTACCAAGCAGTAACACTGCATTACATTCTCATGTGCTGTTGCGTGCTACACAGATGTAAGAATTATCAACAATGAGCTGAGACCCAACAGTGTCATATGATCCAAATGCAAACCCTCAAGGACATTTATTTCCTCCATTTCGGTGAGCCTCTAAGCCACCCACAAAGATTACACTTGTAAAAAGACTTAACCATTTGTGCTTTAAAAACAGTTATACTGCAAAAATGTCTTGGCATCTACGAATATGAAAACTAGTAAGACAGTCTGCAAAATGGAACTGTTGTATACTGAATCACCAAATCCAAAATGTGGTTGCCCTCATTAAAATGAAGTTAAAAAAACCTTACAAACCAATCCATAAATGAGTAATATTAGCAACAGTCTCAAAATTAACACAAAACGTGGTTTTTAGAGTCACACAGCATTAAAGAAGACATCCTTTCCAGTGTCTCATTTTTGCACTGGACATGATTCCTAATAGGTGTATCACAGTTGAAAGACGGTATAAAAACACCTAGCCTACAATAGCTTTGTTGCTCTGTCCCCTGCCACGAATGGAAGCAAGAGGAAACAAGTGTAGTGTTGGTTTTCCTTTTGAAGACAACCTCCTTTAAAGCTGAAGGAAGGTTGGGTCGTTACAGAAATCATGCAACACACATTCCTCATTAAAAAAAAAACCTCCGGAAGCTCAGCTATCACGTTGAAAGGAGTTGCTGAGTTTTTTAAATACATAAAAAGGTCTTGCAAACAACTTCTGAAGACTAATTCAGAATCTTTTGATCCTCAGTAAGAGTCAAGCAGACTGCCTGATAACTGTACATGCTGCCCTGGCAGAAATACACACAATGGGAAGGGTGTGTATCATAAAATTACCTTCACACTGACTGTCTGCCACCCCCAGAGTAACAAACAATTGGTGTCCGTTACAATCCCAAGTCAGAAATTGTTAAAACTAAGATTATATTGCATCACAATCACAGAAAAGTGAGGAGCAAACCAAAAATGAGGATGTATCTCAATCAATACCGGCAAGAAATTAACCAAAAGAAGACATTTGAATCATCTATATTATAAAATGTTTCCACTGTCAGGAATCATTTTGCCTGCCACACATACAGCCTCTGAGAAAAGATGAAGTGCACTTTATGATCGTCCCTTTTCCATTTAAAAGTCACATGAACTGACCCTCACAGAACCGTGAGGAAAACATGACCTGTTGGGATGGGGCAAGCCAGGGTAGTTCTGTTCCCCAAGTGCATTTTTTAAACCTCAAAATAGTGTGGTAAGTACACACTACCCCCCAGAGAAATTATTCAGCATGGCTTTCCTAATCTACCAGTTTACTTCCATAGATTTATGATCTATATTGTCATTATTAATATAGGCATTAACACAATCCAAATACATCAAGTCATCTGGGATTGGTGAGAAAAGCACAGACATTTGGAAACAGAATGAGAGCAAAAAAATCTCTAAATTAACATTCCCAGCAACCCAAAAAGCGTTGCTTTATTTCAGAATCAATACAACTTGAATATGCTTTTGGGTTTTGGGTTTTTTTTCTTTTGTTTCCTAAAATAGCTCACATACACAAGGCAACATCCTGATTAACTGATTAACAAATATAGACAGAGAACTCACATTGCTGTGCTTCTCTGGGAAACTAAGAGTTTCAGTTTAGCAATGTCTACGTCGAGCTTTTATCAGCACTAATTTCAATGAAAAAAATGGTCGTAAAATTCTGAACAGAGGGAAAACAGACCTTAATTAAGCAAAGTGTTATCTCTTTCTATTATAATGAAAGCAAAGTTACAGTTATATTTTTACCAAGATTTTTTCCCACTTAATGAAGACATTATCCGTGAGTTTTCAAAGTCACTTTACAAAAGAGCATTCAAGAGACATTAAAGTCAGCTTAAACTAAAAAGTCTTTTTGAAGTCAATAAACAATAAAAAGAACAATGAAAAGACAGCCTTTGATCTCTTCTTACTCTAAAGTCTTTAATTTCTGTTTTAATCTACTAGATGCATTAAGTCTTGTTTTCAAATATTGTTCATCTGCAAAGTACAGCGAGCCTGCCTTGATTTTTTTTTATTCATATATATTCTTACTGTATTAATGTACACCTCTCATTACCAAGGATGGGTGTCATCAGGAAGCTCTCCCACCAAAAGAATCAGCAAAAAGTTTTAAAATTATTTTTCATTCTCTCCTCTCTTTAAAATTTCTATAAAAAGGAAGGAAAAAACGCAAAAGGAAAAAGAAAATAGCATCTTCAGCTTTGAAATTTGTGAGATCAAAGGCTATAATGCACATAGATTTTTTTTCAAAGGATAAATTATTAATAACGTGGGCGAACACACACTGGTCAATACATGGGCGAACACATACTTGTCAATAACGTGGTCAAAGAATGGTAAGTTAAGAGCATCTCTCTGCAGCCAATTACAGTTTATCTGACTTGATTGTTTGCTAGAAATCCTAAGTTATTCACTGGATTTTTAATAGAGCCTTAAAACCCCCTTTTTAGCCAAGCTCTTGAGCAGGTTCAGCAGCTCAGCATTTCCTCAGCAGTGCAGGCCATGGGTGGAAACAGGAAAATACAAAATTGCAATGAACGAAGGAAAGTGCAAAGGCAGAGCCAGCCATTAATTCCCATTGTGCCACTAATTTCTTCCAGGTCTCTAATATAACCCCAGCTAGAAGGGTAAAAACTCTCTCTCCATACATTTTCACACCCTTGACACCTCCACAATCCTCCTCAATTCTTTCTGTATTAATAAGTGTATCCTTCTGGTATTGGCACACCTTCAGGAACACGGGATCATTTCTGGACTGAGACAGAAAGGAGAACCTTATCCTCCCCTTCAGACCCAGGTTACTGCATCAAATCATCCATTCTGCCTTCCAAATATTTCCTTCACATTTCCTCACCTCCATTTGTTGCTGCAGTTGCCAGGTTTTGCTGATGACTTTTGTCAGAGAACAGCTTTAGAAGTATTTATTTCATAGAGACCACTGAATATCTAACAAATGTGAGATCTTAGTGGTTCATTTCTAGCGTGGGATATGACTGGGAACACCAAACCAATGGGCTCTGAATTTTGCCAATATAAGAATGTTATCATTTTTCACACAATAAATTTAATTTTGATTCAAAGAAAACTAAATTCTCTGGGACAGATCTTCTCTAAGAAAGAAAACAATCATGCAGAAATTTAAGCTGTCTTTTTCTTACATCAAGTTAAGCAAAAAGACTAAAATTTTCACTTTGCTTGTGGTAGATATACTTAATAAAAAGATTCAGGCTGAGAGCACTTTACTACATTCAGACTAGCCTTTTATTGATTTGGATGTGCTATGAACCACATTATCTAATCTACAATAAGCCATTTACCAAGTGCAATGATCTATGGGCTAAAAGGCTTAGATTTTTAGTTCCATTGTAGACTTTTTGATGAAATGGTAGATCAGCAGAGAATAATACTATAATAAGATTGTGAGGGACAGAAGTGTCAATATTAGGAAATTAGAAAGTTTGGCTTACTGTTTTAAATCCTCTTGCTGTTCATTTAAAAGCCCAATATCTCTTTTTCCAGACAAATTGTGTCTGTATATTTAACAGGGGTCCTAGATGACATCCCACAGGGTGTCAAGTTCACAGGGGTTCAAGGGCTCATGCAACTCATATTTTTATTTTGCAAAAATAAAACCATCCATTTAAGCACATGACAACTATTTGGTGGTGCATGTGCTATAATTATACAAGGAGACAAGGTATCACAGGTCTCCTTCCTGTTGCTGTTTGCCAAGATCCAAGTCACATCTGCTGCACGGGAGATTTTAAAACAGATTTGAAGCATTTTGCACCAGAAACTTTTCTTTACTTACATGCACACAGCCCAGAACACAAGTCTGAGATCCCAACTGGGTTTGTGACTTACACATAAACCAAAGTGGACGAACTCTCCCACAAATGTCATCTCTGCCTCCCCTCTAATTCTCAGCTTTGATCATTTTTGTACATGGGAATTCTCCAGCTGCCATACAGCAAGAAATGCCATAGAAATCTCGAGATTTATCTACTGTTCTGTGTTTAGCTAGGAAAGAATCAGACATGTGAGATCTGCTTCATTATTTTCCAGTATTGCTTTTTGATTGAAATAGGTAATGCTGGACTTCCCAACAATGTATACCATAACTTCCTTCTCAAATAACCAACTCTTGCAAAGCTAACTTCTTTCTGAAAATGGTTGGTTTTGGCTAACTTGGACTCAGAGGTCTGTGAAAAGCACAACAGAGCAATAAAGATTCCCAGCACCATAGGCATGATCAGAATCATCTCTCAGGTTAGCAAAGACAACAAAATAAAAAAGTCAGTGGCCTTCAGTAGACAGAAATAAAACACACTATTTAGTGCTAATTAAGTGAAAGCCAAGGCATTTTTATGATATTATTTCATCTATAGTTCCACGGCAAATTTTACTGCATCATTTCTGAGCAGGACTGACAGGTTACACGCCGAAGTAGATGTACTGAAGACATTAATGTCACTTTAAAGCAAGTCAAGTTTTGATGTTCTTATATTTTTGTCATACTGCAACTATTAGGACGCATTGCCTGATTTTTTTTTTTTTTTTGAAAATGAAAAAAAAAAAATAAAAAAAAAAAGGAAGTGCTACTACCTCAGGCTCCCGTGTTAACTTTCCAACAACCGACGCCAACTCTCACATAAGCCAGTTTGTATTAAGACGTTATTGCACCTTTCCGGTTCTAATCGCCAATTATGACTCTATTAGTCCTACTTGGCAGTTCATCTGCTCCTGCATCAGCTAAGGGGGACTTGGAGACGGACCTCTGATCTTCGTGTTTCCGCTCCAGTGAGTGCTCGGCACAGCGGCTGTCACGCCGAGACGTTGAGGAGGGAAGGCATTGCCTTTCCCGAGATAACTACACCTGACCTTACAACAATTTACTAAGGAAATACCTGCCTAATGGCAGCGTGAGTGCAGTTTCTTTTACACTCACCACGGCGCTGCAAATTAGAGACAACAGGATAAATCTATGACCAGCTCGCCAGACACTTCATTAAATCACTGTTCCCTTGCCTTGTAGAGCACTAATAGAATCACAGCCCTCGTTAGCTACTGAATAAAAGATCAATCACATTCTTTGAGAGCTCTTGCTACCAGCTTCCAGAGGAAACAAGGAAAAAAAAAAAGACATATTTAGGATCATCAGTAAGATTCTGAATGGCCTCACTGCAAGTTGGTTAAATTACCTTTTCCACAACCGACTCTGGCTGTAATACTCTGAGGAACTTGTTAAGTCTGCTTTCAAAAGCTGCTATCTAATATATGACTACCAGGCCCTGGTCAAAAGTTCATAATGTGCATATGTAAAAAGGTACTAAATTGCCTGAGGGCTAAAACCAGAGGAGTTTAATTGCAGCAAAATGCTGAAAATGGTCTGTTGAGGGTCTTTCTATTGGGATACTGCTGGCACTAGCTGATTGAAGTACAGCACATAAAAGCCTTACAACAATATTTCCTTAAATGCAGCTGAAATTGCGAGCACTTGCTAGTGCATATATGGTGTGCCAAGAGGAGAAAAAAAGAAAAAAAAAAAGAGAACCTCCTCTAAAACAAACAAAGATTTAAGGATTGATATAATTCATAATTTCAAAGCGTGTGGATAAAAGGAAGAATTAAACAACAATCAGTATCTGTCAGTATAAGTCAAGTTATATGCTCCACATGTTATGGTGGGAAATGTAAGTATAATGTAAACATATTTAATTGGCACCCATTAAGATTCGCTGCAGTGAAAACGGGAAAACAGCCTCCATCAATCCATTCATGACCACTCTTGGAAATTTTAGAAACAGTGACCTATGAGACTGCAAATTCCCCCTGAAATCCAATGACTTGTCTGTAGTAATTTGAGAATCATTCCTCTAGTTATTGACACTATAGACTAAAAAAAAAAAAAAAAAAAAAGAAACAATAAAACATTTTTCTCTGAAACCATTCAAAATATACTTTTTCTTTTGAAAAAGAAAATAACAATATAAACTGCAATAATGAACGAATCCAACATTAAAGCCTTCCTGAGAAGTGAACACGACTGCTCTGAGATTGGGGTCTGGGAAGGTACAGAAAAGACACAAATGCAGGTAAATATGGGAAAAGTCATCAATGTCCAGCACCATCTGTATGATTTTGAAAGGCAAATATTCACCTGTGTACAGATGATCTGTTGCCACTACTTTCTAGATTAACAAGGCAAAAATGTTATCTACAGCCCATATTTTGTTCATCTACAGCACGTGTTGTCTTTGGGCATGTCATGGCTGAGAAAATTATCGACAGCTTCGCATAAAGGTTTTAGTTTAAATGCCTATAAAAGGTTTCAAAATACCTCATCTCGTACTCTCAAAGACAACATAAAGTGGTCCAGGCAACTTTTTTTATTTGTGCTTGAGTGAATATAATACAGTAGATAAAATAGCCTTTAGCCAGCCATCACTGTAAAGTGGGAAGTGAGCACACTATTGATAGCACTGACTTTGCCATTTTCAGTTGGTATCAGCTAACATTTACAGCAAAATCACAATCTTGGGCAGAAAACACAGACAAGGTAACAGCAACATGGTCAGCAGTATGAGAATCAGCAAAGACTTCAAATCAGTTCAAGAGACCTCCACTTCCAGTCTTAGAAAACCCACATGCCAATATGCTGCAGTAGCTTTGCAGACCGTCTGTGTGAGAAGACAAATTCACCTCTGCCTTCTGATACAAGAGTTATCAACCAAGTCTCATCTTACAACATGAAAAAAGTGGCTCAGGCCACTAAAAAGCTTCAAAAGTAAATTCATCTGAGTGGATATCAAGGAAAATCGGTGATCTGTTCACCTCATCTCAACAGAGGAATTCAGAGAAGTTTGAAAATGCAGAGTTGTAACCCCAGCTGCATTTACCCCAACAAATAAACTTTGTGGAAACAACAAACCAGGAGCATCTGACAACAAATGAGGAGGGAACAAGTTTTCCTTTGTTTACTCTTGACATTCAGTGCTGATACTTATGCAATTAGGAAGTCATTCAAGTAAGTTTAAAACATACGCTGGAGAAGAACTCACAAAAATCTCCCAAAACAGAAAGGGACACAGACTACAAATATTTCAGTAGACAAAACACTTAAAGCAAATAAACCAACCTCATTCCAGGTCTCTAAGTCCCTATTTCCAATGTGGACAACCCTTTCTTTCCAGCTTTTGAGCAATACAATACAATTAATTAATGGATGTATCCACCAGCAGAAAGGAACAGAGAACAGAAGCGGGAGAGATGAAGTTTTTTTCTGATGATGACAGTGAAGGGAATGCCCATGAAATTCGGCCCAGTCACATTGCATTACCAATTATAAACATTATTTTAGAGGAATAGATTAGCAGTTGCATTTACAGGAATCTTTGCTGTGGACAGCAATAAAGTTTTCAGTCGAGTTTTCTGTCCCTTCCTAAGAGCAGAAAAAGCACTGAGCTGTGTGTTCAGCTCTGCTGGCCTTGGGTGTACATGCAGAGTATTTGATTTTCCAAGACAAGCAATGGTCTGGATTGTGTTCTGAAGAGCATAATTCACTTTAGCTGGAGGCCATTTAAAATGCCACATTACTGTCTATTCAATAAGCATGTGTAATGCAATAATGATAAATCTCACCTCATCACCAAAAATAAGGTCAGATATTATTTTGATAAAGAGACATTCTATATGAAAACATTTCCTTTAGAAACACAAAGCCAAAAGGAGACAATATACATTATATCACAACTGGAACTGACAGCTTTGTTGATACTTTCTGCTATAAAAGTTGGAAATTCATACGCATTTCTCATCAAAGGAATGGAGGAAGTCAACACAATTTTTTCTCACAAAGTCACTACTTTTGGTGCAAAAACTGAGAGAGAAGCTCACTTCATTCATCCTAGGTTACCAAATGCAACCAGTGCAGCTTTAAAATCATTTAGCTCAGGTAATAACTAGTTCTGCCAAGAAACAAGGTAACTCATTTCTGTTTACTCATGACATCTTGACAAAACCAGAATAAATGTATTTCCCAGAAAACCTTTATTTTAGTGTCAGTAAGCATGCAGAAAATAGTATTTTTACATTTATGTCATGAGATCACTAGCAGAACTGTGTGTCTGCTCCACAAGAGGAAACATAGAAGGACTTTTCAGATGCCCAACTCCTCTACGCCCCCTTCCCACTCAAGGGCATTGATATTTGAGACTTTTTCTAAGGAAACCGCAACAAACTCCTTTCCTACAGAGGTAGGACACTGCTCTGCAGTGGAAAATGGGCTCATCAGCACTGGGGCAAGGAGCACCAGGACACCCAATATCCCTCTGCAGATCCTGCCTCTGCTCCATAATTAACACTGTTAGATCAACCATGCTATTTGGGATGGGATGAACCACTCGACATGAGCAGACAATCAGATTCTAAATGACACTGTTACAAAGTCATTATCATAAAAAATTGCCAAGACGGTTGTTTTACTTGAAGTGCTAAATTAGTTTTCTTGTACTGGGAGTATTCATCATAATGTAAGTTTGACATTCCAGGACAACATTTTAATAGTAATGCTGTTCAGTGGAAAGAAATAGTCTTTCCAATTTTCTAGCAAAATGAAAAACCCCTAATTGTATTCCTTAATAGATTACAGTGACAGACAAGGTAACATGAAGAAAAACACCTATATGTGTTGAATTTAAGTGAAAAATTTAATCCTAGTATTTCCAAGTATTCTTATGCTCTAGCTTGTTAACTTGAAGTGTTCCTCAACATTTTTTGCATAATAGTAGGTACAGCATTCAAACAGAAATCAGTACCAATGTGCCAGGTCATCATAAGGATTTTCAAATCTGTTCCTTTTACATAAAGTCTGGTGCCCATCACTTGAGTAAATGCTTTCCTGAGCAGTGAGGAGTCTCACCAGCCATTTGTACAAGCACACCCATCTATAAGGAACAAAAGAAACAATCACTGGTGTGAACAAACATTAAACATAAGCTCACGGTAAGTTTCAACTCTTATATCTATTTAACATTTTTCTGAATTAATGGCAATATCCATCCTAAATGAATTAAAGATGTACCATCCACAGGAGCAGCACATGTATAAGAACTCCATTTTTGCAAATGTCAACCCTTAAGACAGCACTGCTGGAAGAGATGGAAATCCACAGCACTAACAAATCAATCTTGCATGTTTGGGACAAGTAGATCTTGTTCTTCAAAACAAACTGTTTACTCTATATCTCTAAAGTGACATTACTTTTATATAAGATGCATCATCCAACATTGCTGTCTTTACCTTATTTCAATGTGATGCTTTTGCAATTAATAAAATTCCTCAGCTACCTTCTGTAGATTTTTTTAGCATGCACTGGAGACTGTGCTATATCCATGGTGATGTTTAATAACTGCAAAAACATGTTGTCACAAAAATAATGGATGGAATTTGACTGCAATGTTTATATTTACTGACATCCTCCTTGCTAAAAAAGGATTGATGCCACTAGTCTAACAACTTCCCAGAAAGAACAGAACAAAGGGGTTGGAAAATCCAAATGAGTCAAGTATTGTAAGTCTCAAAGGAAACTTTAAAAGCTGAGTAAATTCATAAATTCTCTGATTACAAATCCTCATACAGATTATTGCAAAACTAATAAGTACTGCATCACTTGTTGTGCATTTTTACACTGAACTAAGCACAATGAATTCAGTATTACATTCACTTCGCCCTAAAGAAAATGAGTGAAATCTGCTACTTTATCACAAGGAAATCATACAAACTCAGGTCATATAACACATATCAAAACATGGAACCATTTTAATATTTTAACCAGCAAAGGATCCAAGGTGGTTTTTTTTTCCAAATCCTTCTCTTTCATTCTTAAACATCATTCTTGAATCATATAAAAAACTCTTCAATTCATTGCCTTTACAGTATTTAACATACAATCATACATTGGTGCTTTCTTCCTTTTTTGATAAGGGTGAGAAACCACAGACCTAAGGACTAAGACAGTAGGTTAAGAAAAGAAAGAGGAGAGGCAGAAAAGGCACATCAGCTCACACTGGTACTGGCAACAAAACCAACATAAAATTAAGGACAACTATGTGGCTTCAATAATTTTTCTGGAACATATATTCCCTTCTCTTTCTTTAGAAACACATACATTCTTACCTAGAAATAAGACACAGGGACAGTAAAAACATTGGAACTAGAGTAGAATGATGTTCAGGATTTGACCAGTATCTAACTCAATCCTTGTACTAACTCTCACAGAGTGATATACAATGGAAGCTACTGAACTCCAAAATGCTAGTGAACATCCAGTGGAAAAACTAAACATACTCCCTAAGACAGTCTCATCAACCACAGACCTATTTCCCTCCATGTGGGAATCTAGCCAATGCTCCAAGCTGGCCAAGGAACATCCTGCAGTTTGAGTCTTGCCTTTAGAAAAAAAAGGAAATTACCACATTCATGTCCATAACCACCAAAAAAAAAAAAAAACAAAAAAAAAAAAAAAAAAAAAAAAAAAAAAAAAAAAAAAAAAAAAAAAAAAAAAAAAAAAAAAAAAAAAAAAAAAAAAAAAAAAACCACCAACCAAAACCTAAAACCAACAAACCCAACCCAGCAAGTTCCCCTCACATTTTCCTCAGGAGAAAAAAAATATACCTATATATACAGTAAACTTTGGAATAGAGAACTGACAAAAACTAGAAACACTATTAGTATCACAGTGGGATACCTCCCAAAAGCCTAGAAATATGAATTTTCTATACATACAAGTACATTTTCAATAGCTTTCCTGGAAGGAAGTTTTTAGGAATGTTAATTCAGTTATGTCCAGGGAATGGCAACATGATGATAAATGACATGTCACAGAGTAAGAAAACAAACAGATGAATCATTTTTTCAGGAGAACAGACTCTGATTGTGTTCACCTATCCAGGAATATGAACTATATTAAAAACTCAAGTATATTTTTCATTTCTATAGATAGATAGGTACATACACACATATATATGTAAAAATAGCGAGAATACTGAAAAAACATTATGCAGTACTCTGCATTTGATATACTTTATTATTTTTGGACCTTGCAAATATACTTTTTTAATGACTTTGCTCCAAAAGAAGGGACTTTCTAGCTCATATTACTTGGACACACTTACTGTTTACTCTTCCATCTTTTTTGTAAAGTCAGAAGAGATTTCCCTGAGAACTTCAAATAAATAAGATATCCAGCTGCACAAACACTATACATTCTGTTAGATTACTTTGGCTTCCTAAGGAATATTTGACTTTCTCTGGATGTAAATGATTAAAGAGAATCCATCATCTGAAACTGATTGGTGAACTGTTTAAAGTGGTATGGCACCTCTTCAAAGATGATAGAGAGAGAAATGAAAAGACCATGGTATGATAAAGCATCTCAGATATCCAAGGGGTTCTAGGGAAATAATGGAACTGAGCACTGCACCTCCCAATTAAGAAAGAGCATTTAAATAATAGTTCCATAAAACAGGATCTATACTCCATTCCTCTTTTTAAAAACAATTTCATATTTCATCTATTCTTCAGAGGGCCAATAAAAGCTTGGGGTTTCCTGAACATCTGTCCATTTGTAAATAGAAACTTCAAAAGAAATGTGAGGAAAGACAAACCATGTTCTAGAATCCACAAAATTTATACTGCTCTGTGAGTTATGATCACAAAATTACACAGACTAACAACGTTCAATTATGTAATTTCATTATTTTTAACATTTACCGTTTCAAGTTTGGGCACAGGATTTTAAACTCTAGAGGTCAAACAAACAAAAACTAACCTTCGCCCAAAAACATGGCCTTGCTGAACTTCAGATGTGTGGATCATCAGCTCTATTTCATAAAGAGCTAACCAGAAGACTTAACATCAGCAGGTGTGGATGTAAAAGACAAGGAAGAAGAACTACGAAGAAATAAGATGCATTGCTGCCTAATTGCCTCATCAAGTGACAGGGATAAGAAGGTCTCAACTCATTTAAGGAATAAACAGCAGATTTAATTGTTTTAAAAAAATCATAGCCAAAAATGACTCAGTCCTGTGCCTCTAAACTCAGTAGGAAACTTGATTTAAGAGAAGAAAATTAAGCAAGTGAAAAGCAGACTAATGAAACACAACTACTCCTTAGAGCCTTTTGTTCATAACCAACCCCTCCTCCATCATTAAGGTCATCTCACAGCTTCAAAAAATTTTGTATATTTGGCATCTTACTCCACATGGGATTTGTTTTTTCGCATTTCATATCACTCACAACACCTTAATTTCAATAGCTGAAAATACCTGGTTCAGTTGGAGTATCTTGTACAATTTGTGTTTCATAGAATCAAAGAATTATTTGGGTTGGAAAGGACTTTAAAGACTACCTAGTTCTACTCCCTGCCATGGGCAGGGACACCTTCCACTAGCCCAGGTTGCTCCAAGCCCTGTCCAACCTGGCCTTGAGCACTTCTCCAGGGATGGGGCAGCCACAGCTTCTCTGGGCAACCTGTGCCAGGGCCTCCCCACCCTCACAGGAAAGATTTTCTTCCCAATATCTAATCTAACCCTGCTGTCTTGTCAGTTTGAAGCCATTCCCCCTCATCCTGTCACTCCACGCCCTTGTCCAAAGTCTCCCTCCAGATCTTTTGGAGCCCCTTTAGGTACTGGAAGGTGTTCTAAGGCCTCTCTGAAAGCTCTTCTCCTCAAGGCTGAACAAGCATCTCAGCCTGTATGAGAAGGATGCTCCAGCCTTCTGCCATACAGGATAGTAGCTATGGTTGTCCAAAAAATTTAAAAATCATTAATTAATTTTTAGGGACTACTTCTTTTTATAAAAAGCGATTAAAAACTCATTGCTAGCTAAAAACTCACATTTTATCACTGTGAATATTGGAGACCATCTTTCTAGAATGCAACAGATCATTGGATCATTATACATGAACTACAGTGCATTGACTTTGCTTTGATTACAGTTACCTCATTCATAAAAATGTTCTCGCTATTACTCTCTAGTTATTAAAGGAAATGAATAATCCTATGATTTATGTGCTAGCTGGGAAATAAGGAGGTCTGGATCCTACTGTGTTATTTACAACAAACTGTGGAAGTGACCTTGCTCAGGCTCACAAATGAGAAACTCTGGGGTCACAGGCAGGGCTGAGTCACCTCATCTGCAGTGACTGTCACTGGACAGATCTGGGGGGCTGCAAGGGGCACCCCCAGGGCTCTGATGTGGAGAGAGGGGCACCCAGAGGGCTCAGGGGTGCAGTGAAGGGCACACAGAGAGCTCTGCAACAAAGCAAAAGGAAGGGAGCACTTTGGGCACACTCACATTTGGTCTTCAGCAGTGCACAGTGAGTTCAGCCAGCAGTTTTCACTGCTCACTCAGCCACAGACTCATCAAAAGTTAAACCCTTATTAGGCAAAAAGTACAAAACTATTCTGTCAAAGCCCTTTTGTTTAGTGGAACTCCTTAAAATTGCTCCTGTAGCAATATCTAACATAACCTGAAGACAGATTAAGAGTGGGCAAAGGAAAACCAGTAGCAAAGGCAGAATTACTAACTCAGTTTGTAGACACATTAAGATCTAGGCCAGCACATATCATAAAAGTGGTTTAGACCATCACTCCACTTTCCTAAGTTAACAGACATATGTTTGCATTAGCACCAAATAAATGCATGACATACAGAGGCAATCTGTTTCAGCTTTTAAAAAAAATCATCAAGACTTAATTTCAAACTACATTACTCCCAGCAGAAGCTACTGTCGAGAGCTAAAGCCAGAAAAAGAATATGAATATGCACCTTTACCTCTTGGTTTCTACAACTCAAGTATGTAATACATTCAGAGAAGTTCCTCACAGTGTATTTTGCCTTACACTCCCTTTGCCAATCTATTATTTTTAACAAAGCTCTATGATAAATGCCTTTGCTGTTTTCTTAGCAACGCTTGTCAAAAAAATATTAGATTTAGGTGAACTACACAGGAAAATTTTTTATGTGTGGCCACAAAACCAGAAGTGTCACAAACTGTCCATAACCAGAGTTTTAACATCATATCTATGCAACACAGTACCACACACCCACTTTTGAGAGAGAACAACTTATTTCTAATCAGTCAGGAGAAGGAAGGGAGGCCAAGAGGTTGTACATATAAATCCAAAACATTATCTAGTGCTGTTATTAGCTATTTTCTTCCCTGACAACAGAGAATAAAGCCATGAAAATAATTTGTCACAGAGCACTGTGAAGATACAGATTCCCAGAAGGAGAGCCCTTTCTTTTTTCCACAAAATTCCACATCTTTTTTGAACACTTGAAATCAAAAAAGAGAATACCTGTACAGCAATATGCAAGATAAATGCCAATGCAAAAAATCAAAAAAAGTCACAGGACACCAGAATTTCAAGTATTTTGGATGTACTGAATTTCACTGTCTAAGTACTTAAAAAAAAAATAAATATATCTTTTTTTACAGTCTGTTCAAAGTCACAGGTCTAAATTTTAGTCATTTTTGCTCATGGAAAAATCGAAACCTTATTTGTTTTCAGTTATTGTAGTAAATCAATTCCTGAGCAAAGAAAACAAATTATGATGTTTCAGTACGAAAAAGATCTCAAGAATGCTACCACAAGGATGAGGCAAATGCCTAACAGTGAGCACATTGATGACACAAAAAAAAACAAAACACAAAACAAAAAAACACAAAGGTAAAGGGATCAAAAAAGAGACTAAATATCCTGTTCAGCTGTTTCTATCTGAGTGCAACATCTTTCCGGTCACCCAAACACCTCAGCACTCGTAATACAACAGATATTTCCTTCCTTATGGTTTCTCAAATCCATTCTGAGCAGATCAATGCTGCACAGCACCTCAGAGACACCACAGCACCTCAGGTGCACTTGAGCTCCACGGGTGAGGGTGAGTAAAAGGGAAGGGGAAAAAAATAAGACAAAAACTTAAGAAAAAAAAACAAGAAAAAAATAAGAAAAAAAAAACAAGAAAAAAAATTAAAAAAAAAAAAAGGAAAAAATAAAAGAAAAAATAAGAAAAAAAGAACAATAAGAAGAACAATATTTGACGAGGCACTCCAAAATTCTGCAAGGATCTGGGGGGACAGGAAGAAACTCCTTACTTTGTCCACAAAACTATAGGGCATAACAGAGCTGCTCCACAAACAGCTATGGGGGTGTGTTGGACACAGCAAATTCCATGGCCACTGCTCCCCCTGAGCACCATCCTGCACACTGAGACCCTGAGCTGTTCTGTTTGGCACCTGGATACATTTTCATAAAGACCATTCCTGTGGTGTGTAGGTTACAGGGGACGAATTTAATTTGCCCTTATATTTCATGCTACATTTATTTTAGCAGGAGGTTAAAAATATGTATCAGTTAAACGTAAGTTTGATAATAAACCAGCCTATATTACATTTTATTAGCAGGTAGGGCACGTAAAATGATCAACAACTACTTCGGAGGCATCTCTCTGCCATCCTATTACAACAAATCAAAATATTCTTCCACATAAGCCTTCTTTCCTTTTACCCAATTCAGTCCATTCTAAATAGGAGTTTTCTGTGAGGAAGCATATGCAATCAGAGTTCAATAAAATAACTGTCCTGCCACGGTACTAGAGGCACAGTCCACAAACCTGTGTGTTAAAAAAAGAGAGATGTAGCTTAGCATCCCCTCAGCAATTACACTTCAGGCATTAATCCATAAACCAGGAGAACTGCACATGTGATTTATGCTCTCTACAACTACTGATATCCAGTAGGTAGTCAGCCCCCTTTCACTCTCCCATCCTCTTTCTCTTCCTGCCCGGGACTCAATTTGAGAAAAGAAATTTGACATTTTTGATCCAACCTAAACTGTGAGGTTCTTTTCAAAAAGAACTGCCCGTTGCTTTTCAAGAAAATCCAGTGCATTTTCAGGAATGTCTCAAGGAAGGAAATACACACCAAATCCTATGCTGAAACATGCCCATAACCCACCCTGCCCATGACTGCTCTTGGAGCTGAACGTGCACAACTGTGGGCAGAATTTGGCCTGAACTGTGAATTCAGTAATGGAAGCCAACATCAACTCAACACAGCCCACACAGATCTTTGGACAGCAAAAAAATGTTTGCTTAGGGAGGGAATACTATCCTCAGCTCTAAGGGTAATTCCAGCTTCTTCAGCAAAGAGCAGGAGAGAAAGTGAAGAGCTGATGAGGCTGCAGGGGGCCTCTCTAGGGCTGCTGTCAAAAGCAAACAGATGTGACCAACAGGTAGAAGCAAGTCACTCCTGTAGATGCAGATTGATTTCTTTCCAGAATAGCATATCCAAGCTGATGTTAGGCATGAGTGAAATCATCACATGAAATTTAAATTTAGACATTCCAACCTACGGCAAAAGTAAACCCAGTGAAACCATTGTAGGCACCGGGGTTTCCTCCTGCCTGTATGTGCCCTGCAATCCAGGCCAACTGCCTCAAGCACTCCTAGAATAATATCACAGTAACAAGAACTCACGGTTTATATAAAACTTAGACATGCAGAAGACTTTGGGACCCTTAGAAGTATTCCTTATAATCCTCAATAGCAATACTTTAAATAAAAAAATCCAACTCTGGAAAGGTACTATCTTTGGGGGGGAGGGAGAAATCAAAGAGCAGTTCAAGCATCAGTCTTTTACACAGTGAAAAGTGAAGGGCAGAATGGTCTTACCACAGCTAACTGGCTTTTAAAGGTGACAAGTTGAGCTGGTCTAGTTGTAATTTATATCTCAGCAACAGAACCAATGTTTTATTCCCAACCATTAAAAGGGGGTAACACATCTGCTAAAACTCCAGCACAATGGCTGGCTTTGCACTGCAACAGGAAATGTAACCCAATAGTCTCAGAACTTCCCCAAACCCCAGCCATTTCTTAATGTAAAAGGATTTGAAAATTCAGTTCACTGAAACATCTGTTAAGCTCTTGCTACCCTAACACATGATATTCTTTCTGCTCCGTTACCTGCCAACAAAAATATTTGGGTCTATGTAAGACTATCACAAGCGTGTGATAATGGCATTCCACTTCTAAATTTATGTGCCTTTGTACACTCACAAAGTCACCTGGGAGTGACACTAGATAGTGCACTCAGTGTAAGCTCAAAACTTACAATAAATGTATTTAATTTTAATCTTGTATGTAAATAGTCACAAATCAGATAGGGTTTGAATGACTGGCATTAATTTAAAACAAAAAAAAAAGCCAACTTAGTCAAACTTTTCTTGGGCCAATTTTTAAGAAGAGAGTCAAAAGGAGAGAGGGAAAGAGAGAGAAGGAGAAGAGAGTGAAAGAGCATAAAAGAGAGGTGGAAAAAGAAACCCAACAAAACCCTAGTGCCTTGGATCAAACCAGCAAAGCATATGTGTGGCCTTACACAGTTACTTTCGGTGTTTCTCTTCCAATCTGTTATTTACAGTGGTCACTTGTTTCAAATGATATTTAATTATACTATAAGCATCTCCAACTCACTGAGTAACTATACAGTGGTAAGTAAGAGAGAGGCCCTTTGAACATTAGTAGAGCTAGAGTTACTACCATAATAAAATGGTAATTTACTTGCAACCATTTCTTTCTACAAAAAAAAATACTTGTTCTCCATTTCTGCATAGAAATCCTTGTGGATTTTAGATCTTGAAAAGAGGTGGGTGGGAAAAAATGAAAAGAGTTTCCAGTGCTCTGCTTAATAAAACTACTTCCCAGACACCTACAACTACCAGTGATTTAAATACTGTATCACATTTGAAAAGCTGACCAGACAGCTGTGTGATTCAATTGAAGACTTCACTATAAGTAGCACAAACATAGAACAATTTTTATGCTCGTAAAACAGGTTTGAAAAATGAGAAGTTGCATTTCTTCTTGCAGTAAGGTATGATCATTTACAGAAGCAACTAAAATTATGCCACTAAAAGACCCACAATTGAAAGACAGATAAACCTTACCTATGTTTGTTCTTTTAGAAAAAATCCACAAACCTTTTATTTATGGAGTCAAGCTATTTTAAGGTTCTGCTTAAAGTGTCCTAATTATTGAAACTACCAAAGTAGCAGCAAATAACAACCAACAGGTAAATAAGAGTGTTAAAATCAGTATCAGAATAGACTCTCAGTGCTTCAGTGAATCGGCTAAAATAGAACAGTTACCAGCACTGTTTTCTCAGCTAAATTCTATCCTGCTGAATACCCCAAGTGCCACACACCTCAGGCTGCATCACCTCTCCCCAAAATAGTGACTTGTGGTAGGCAGCTGTGTGCATTTCTAAAGAAAATACTGTGTCTTCATCAACCAAAGAGGAGCTGTTCAACACTCAAGAAGTGAACAATAAAAAAAAAAATGTATTTCAGATACACAATGTATATTTCTTCTTTGTTGGAAACAAAGCAAAATAATTATTAAACTGTTACGATTTCTAGTAAGTAAACCTTAAACAGATGATTTCAGAATATACAATAAGTCCACCTTTGTGAAATACAAACTGAAAATGTAAATATTGTTTATTAACAGCTTTTACAACAATAATACAAGAAGGCCCCAGTTAGAATCAGGTATGTGCAGCTGGAGTCTGTGTGTGCATATATGCACACATATGCATGCATCTATACAGACCCCAGGATAGTCCAGGACATAGCAAACAGCTTCAAACTGGCTCCAGAAAGGATAAGTCTCTCCACCTACCAAAATGCTGCAGCTGCCTCAGAGATCAAAAGAGGTACAAGCACACCCACGTGGCACCTTGCCTGAGCTGACAGACCTTACCTCTTCCACACAACCTTGTCACAGGTCTCTCCATTCCAGTTATGGGCCCAGCTCAGTTGAAACTACTTTAAATGCTGCTGCATCATTGCTGCATTCATTGTGCAATGCAGACATCCTTGGAAAACACAGGAAAGGACAGTTCACCACCTTGGGACTGCAGCTGTAAGCTTTGAGATCACTCCCAATATTCTGACCAAAACACTCATCTAAACTCCAGGGTGAGCTCCCACAGAAACACTGAAAGGAAGCCCACAAAAAGAGGTCCTCAGCAAAGTCTATTCCAGGTTGGTGACAGCACAATCCCCAAAAAAGAAGCAGTAGCAAGTCATTTGCTCCCTACAAACCTTAAAATAGAAACTCTTGCATTGATGATGTCGAGAATTTCAGCAACGCTTGTTTGCACACCCAGGAAGGAGCACTTTTCTAGTTTCATTGGCAATTGAAACATTGGTAAAGTTCAGGGGAACATAACAATTCATATCAGAATATGAGCTGTAAAACCAATGCTTAACCTCAGGCCATACCCTCCATCATGACATTCAAATAACCTCAGTGAAATACAAACATGAAGGACTTAACAGAAGTGATTTGACTTGGACTACAGTGCACTGTTATTCAGTGCTGCTATTTTTTGTAGTGTGCTTTGTATTCTCTTTCATGTACTATTAATACATAGATACTATTAAAAAAAAAATCTATCAATTGTTCTAAAGAATTCAAAATTAATGTTGGTCTTTCATTTTGTTCCTTAGAGGATAAGATTCTCTGAGCAACAAACACTGAAGGTTCTCTTTGCAAAAATATGTCAGAGCAAATAAAACTAACAATTCATAAATGTCCACAGACTAGATCCTTTTCACAGGACGTTGATAACATTCACTTACACATTCTCAGGAGAACCTCAAGAATTTGTTTTGCAAACTATCCCTAGCACAGCAGAGGCATGATTTTATAGGTCCTGGTCAAAAAAACATGCTGTTGAAAGATATTATTACTTGTCCCAA
This sequence comes from Pipra filicauda, assembly GCF_003945595.2. Classification (NCBI taxonomy): domain Eukaryota; kingdom Metazoa; phylum Chordata; class Aves; order Passeriformes; family Pipridae; genus Pipra; species Pipra filicauda. Next base: position 529,923 of record NW_024104408.1, read on the forward strand.
GGTGCCAGAGTGCTCACTTATCAATCTTGAGGACATAAATAGGTTTTGCATATGTACAGGCTGCAAACTGCAGGCAGAGGTCAGAGGTGTTAGAGGTGACAATGCACCCATGGTCAGTGCAACACACTGCACTGTTTGTATTTTTGCTCCCTGAGACTTATTGAAGATCCAGTATTGTTCTTTTATGGACATGTAATCAGAGTTTTAAAAACTAAAACTCTGATTTTAAACAGAGTGTTGTCCACATACACGGTCCCAGTATAAATTAAGATTAATTTCATTATCTCAACAATACTGAAATGCACAAGCAAATTCTTTTGTGCAGCTCTACATACAGGTTCCACCACTGATTTGCTCAGCTACTATAGGTTATGTGGTAGATTAAGCTGCTTAAGGATGGATCCCTCTGCCTGAATTCCTCTCTGATTTTTTTCAGATAAAACCAACTAATCTGATCTGCACCACCAGCTAAAAGAGACAGTATGCAAAACCACCACAACCACCCTTGCTGGCTGTGAAGTCTTCTGTGAAAGGGGTCTGGTGTTTGGGCTTGAAATAAACTGCCATGGCTAGATGAGTTCTGCAGGGTCTGGATCTTTTCATTTCCCTCATTCCTAACTGGAAACATTCAACAGAGACTCTCTCTCCCTGCTACCCTTTTTGGGAATACCATTCTTTGCCAATGAAAAAGGAGTGAGAAACAGCCTATGAGGTTAAAAGAAGTCGCTTCTTGAAGTAAAAGTCACCCTCTGTCTAGAAAATACTTCAGACTCCTTACAAATAACCTGGCTCAGAGCTTCAAGGGATAACCCCTCCAACCACTCAGGATGCTGCAAATTCTTATATAATGAAGACTCATAACACTGGCTATGGAAGAACTGTGTAGCCTTTCATTATGTCATGGTCCCAGTCCAAAATCCAATGGAGACAAATGGAAAACACCCATTGTCTTCAGCATTTTGTAAGAATCAAGAAGACTGTTGGGCTGTTGCCTTTTTTTTTTTTAAATATGAATGAAGGTGCTTTTACCACTGAAAGCACTTTCCCTCAGCCATTAATAATGTCTGTAGTATCTCTTCTAACTAGGGCATCTGTTTACATAAAAAATGCAGTCAACATATTCCACTTAAAAGCCAAAGCAATTTTTTTGATGTTTTACGTATAGTGAGCACAGAAATAACTCTGAACTGCACCTAAGACATACAACATCCTTAATCAGAGTGAAAATCATATATTCAAACAAGGGGGTCGCGCACTCCATCTTAGAAGGTTCCTTAACTGAAGACTGACAAAACAAATCTAAAATGGCTGAAGAATCCTCTTCTAGAGCACTATCCTGGCAACAGTGCTCGTCATTAAAATCAGGGTCACGGTTACAAAAGGCAATAGGTCAAAGCAGATACATACATCTGGATTTTTATAACTTTTTTCTCTCCTGATTTGAAGAAAAAAAAAAAAAAAGAAGATTTGTAAAATGCTTTAAGGCATTCACTTACCATGGATTTGGTGAAGGGTCGAGCCAAGGTAAACAGCAGGGTGTACACCCACCAGTTACGATGAAGGGAGGAGTAAATCATATTTCCAGGATGGAGGGAATTCGACGTCACCCCGTGGGGAGAAAGGCGTCGGTTCAGCTCGTTGGAGAAGAGGATATTGCAAAGCTTGGAGCGATTGTAGGCCAACATAGCCCAATACTCCTTCTTAGATGGAGAAAGCAGGCTGAAATCAAGCTTTCCGGAGGAGTCTTTAATTTCTGTAAATCTAAAAAACAGTAAATACGCCTTAGAAACCCCCAGAGTTAATTCCACTCTCATTAAGAACAACATAAAATGTAGGCACCAGAGTAGAACTTGGCCAGAACCAACATAAAACAACAGTTTATTTAGTAGCTGAAAGCATCTACCAGAAATTGCCTGAGACCCAAGGAGTAGTTCCACATAATATGGCAGAAAAATTATTGGATAATTAGCAAAAGCAAACGATAAATAAAAACAAGTCAAAAAACACTTAAATGATTTAAAGGGATCGTACTTAAAGAGGACAACTTACAAATCACTTTATTTTGAATGAAAAAAACAAATTAAAAAAATTTCGCCATGAATCCATAAAAGCACAATCACAAAGGATATAATGTAGGATAAAGTAACTCTGCAGTAGGAGCAGAGAAACCCAGCATCCTTTCATTTCCCCTTCTTCCCGTCCCCTGATCATTTCATCCAGCGCTCACATACTGCACACTTGCATTTAAGTGTTTCAAGTAACTATGGATGAGTCTCACTGCCTCTTAGACTTTTTTTTTTTTAGATTAAAAATTGATGAATATAAAGGGGTTATAACCTTGGTAACTTGCCATCAATAGTCTTATATGTTTAAAAGATAAATGTAAACAAAGCCAAAATGAGTTCTGGCAGAGTATAACGTTTTTAAGTATACCCACGGCATGGCTGAACACAAATCAAAGTAACTAGTTGATGTTTTTTAATTGGGTCTGACAGAGTCATTAAACACCAGCTGTTTGTTTCTTTCCTCCTTTTTTTTTTTTTAATAACAAAGTAGTGTATGTTCTAAAGACATTTAGATGAAGAAAGCTTCCATGCAGCATTTCCCCCCCTAGCTCTCACAATTTGATTTATCAATTTACTGGTATATCTTAATATTAGGAAATAATACTACATTCAGTTACAGATCTGTGTTTCATTCAGAAGAGCTACTAAAAATAAAAAGGATTTAGCAAGCTCTTTTTAATACTCAGAGTTTTCAGAATCAGCTGGGGAGAAGAGGGATAAACATAATTATAGTACACACTAGCAAAATGTTTTAAAATATCTTCACTAATTTTGCATCTCATGCCCAGAAATGAAGAGATCAGCTGGAATTTCTGCATTCATTCTGTGAGCAGAATTATAATACACTCAGAGAAAAGCAATACAGTATTTGAACTCAAATAGTGTTTGAACTCAAGAGGAATCCAGGATGTTCTTGCAGAATTAGCCCTTCAATTTCAACAACAAAATTTCTCTTCCATAATTTTCAGTGAGATAAAATACATTTCTGAAATTACCAGGACTATTCTGGGAGGAATTTCCTATATTCATCCCTCAAGTAATCATTTATGACACCAAAAATAATCTATAAATAAAACACTTTGGGTGTACTGTATAATGGAAGCACAGTGGCATATTTTGAGTCCAGTCCTGCAAGTGCTCATGTGAGTCAATCTTACTTACGATGCCAATCTCATTGAATTCAGGAGGATAAGGGCTGTACAATCAAATTAACAACACAGAAATAAAGACAGAAGGAAAGTCAACCTACTTATTATTCTGATTTTAATACGATGTGCTTAAAGTACCCAAAAGCTTAATTTAACCAAAATTCATTTATGCTGAAGCCAGAGAACTAACTAGAAATGAACAAAGAACCAGAGAGGCAAATAAATATTTTGCCTTGGAGCAGTCTGGTATAGTATTTTTTGCAAACAGGGGACTTTATATTTCCCCTAACAGGGGGTCTTGACTCCAGCAAAAAGATCCAGTCAAGGTTTATGGAAGTAATTAGATACCAACACTTTTGTTTTACAACATAGTTTAAGGCTCAGAGTTCTCAAGTAGGTCAGAAAGTACAACTACCCAATAATACCTAACTAACTCCTTACATCAACTTCTTGTCATTAAACAGATTGGGAGGGAAAAGCACAGTTACTCAAAATGATCAGTTTAAGTGATAAGGTACAGAGTAATACATTAATTGGGGCCCCTAGAAAAAAGGGAAATGCACTAGTTGTGATTATTATTTTACTCAAAGATAGACTGTCACTTATTTTCTGATGGGCTTCTATAAACCTTGGCTGATCTCACTGACTTAGCAACGAGCACTTGAAAAACGTTTTCGAAAACACAGATAAAACACGTCCAGAGATGTGAGCTCTGGTTACACACAGCACTTAACGCAGTGAAAAACAAAGATGTCATTTAAAATACTATCAGAGATACAAACTTACAAAGGGGAACAAGCAGCTGACAATTCAACATAATCTCCCATTAAATAACAGCTCATTTATACGTATCCCATTGTGCCCTCCACATCTGGCAAGTGATTGGAGTTGGCAGATTTATTTCCAGAGCTATCTCGCCTGCCCTGCAGTAGCTGCCCTCACTCCTAACAGGACTCTGCTACTTGCTTTCACAAACCTGGTGTGATTTGCAAAGATAAGGATGTCCAGATTTTGTTACCACCTAATTACTAGACATTTCATGTCTTTTAACACTAGGGAGGATTATTACTGGCATTTTCTATTGCTTCCTTTCATTTCAGCCATCATAAATTTAAAATGGTAAAAGTAAATCTATCTGCAGTGTGTCATTTATACCATAAGCCCCTGTGTTTGGAAGTGATAAAGGTTTCAGCCCGACCCTTGGCTGGTCTCTCTCTACCAGGTCCCTGGGGTTACATTTTATGGAAACATGATTAAAAAAATAAGCTTCATTCTGGGTCACTAAAACATTTCAGAAATATGAAGGCAGAAAATAAAAAATAAAATAAAAAAAAAAAACTACCACACTTTCTTCCTTTTGGTTTGCTAGAGCTGCTACACATGACCAAAAGTAAAACAGAAATCAACAGTAATGTTTAAAGCTGGACATTATAGGTCTAATCCTGCAGTTCCTGAACTAAATCAGAAAGCAGTATGTGGCTTGTGCCCAGCAGAATTTAGAACTGGGGTATGCATTTTGCACAAGAAACTTTATTTAAATCAAATCCATCTTTTCACTTATTAACACAAAAACCACAAGCATGCCTGAAATAAGGTAAACCTCATCAGCATCTCTTTTTCCAACTGTACTTTTCCTGGCAGTAGAAAAGACGAGCAACTAACATTTTAATTAAAAAATTCACCAAAAGAGGCATGGCCAGATTTGTAATATGTATTAACTACACTACTTCCCATTTTACAATTATACAGCTAATGTCTGCATTGAATTCCCTAATTTCTCATTATAAAACAACTGGATTTCATCTAGCAGTTTTTAATTGCATTGTTTCTCCTGCTAAAATAACTGCACATTCTTCTTGCTAAGATGTTGAAGTTGTTGAATGACAAATCAATATAGGTCATGCCATTCAGATTTAATCAATTATTATTCCATCTCCTCGCAAAATCAATGAGTGGCCTGAAATGCAGTGAAAATCTGCATTCACACAAAGAATGATCAAAAAAATATCTACATACTGTTATAAAACTAGAACACGCTTTATCCAGCAACAGAGCCAAATCCAGAAACATCCACAGGCATTAGTAATGCTTCTATTTTTAAAAAGATTATTCAAAGGCAAATGCTTTAGAGCAAGGCCCTTCATTTTCAGAAACTTTTGTGGTTTTGCCATAACTGTTTTGTTCTCTAAGGACTGAAGTGAAATGAAAGGTGACATTCACCAACCTGTGGGACTCGGAGGACACCACCACCACCCTGGCAGGAGATGACTGGCATAAAACCTCTTCCAGAAGCTGGACAAGATAGAAATGTCCCAGGTGGTTCACCTGGAAGGTGGACTCCAGGCTGTCCTCTGTCAGGCACCAAGGAACACCAAACACGGCAGCGTTGCAGATCAGGATGTGGAGGGGCCTGAGTAAATTGAAACAGGAGAAAGCAAGCTCAGTGAAACACATGCTGTTATACCCCTGTGTGAACGAGGCCCAGGTGTGCCTTGGGTGCAGGTGTAAGGGATTTGCCTGGCTGGTTTCTGGGGGAAGCCCAGCACAGCTGCTTCCACTTGGTTCCACTTGCCCCACTCCGAGCCCAGCCAAGCCCCTCAGGGACACAGGTCACTCTTAGGGAAAGGGTATAGAATAAAAGGCAAAATGCCACACAGTTACTAATCACAAAACTGTCCCCTTGCAGAGCATTTAGAAAAGAAACTTTACCAAGGAGAGGAGCAACTCCTGTCTCTTTTATGGGGTACACATCTATTCATGACACCTGCACAGTTGGTAGGGGACAAGTGATTAAGAAATAAAGACACAAGGCACATCTCTACACATTTTATACTTCTGCAGCTTGTGAAGTGTGCTGCTAAAAAATGCAAGTTGGAAAATGAAAACATTCTGCAGAAGCTGTCATCTTTGGTGGGAAATCTGCACACCATACACATGAGATCCTTGAGACAGAATCCTTCCTCGCTGAACTCAGTTAACTCAGTTTAAACAGAAATGCCACGATAAAGGAACTTGAAAGGGTAAAATTCTACCAAACTAAGCTAGAAAAGAACCTAGGCTGGCACATACCTCTTTCATTGAAAAAACAGGTCCAGAAAACTTCAAACTCCTTGATGTCTCCAGTGTAATCTCAGGATACTACAAACCTTGCAGCCTTCCCAACCTCCACAGCCAGATCAAGGACAAACGCCCTTTCTGTTCTTTCTTGTCTTTGTCCAAATCCTTATGAAACACAGCAAAGACTCTGGTTCTCAGACCTCAGATAGATCTGCATTTGCTAGATTGCATCATCTCTTAAGGAAACTTTGGCACTGACAGTGTGTTCTCGTCCTTGAGTCAGACCCTGACGCAGCAGACCTCAGCAAGCTCTACCTGAGCTGAGAACCTCAGGCTTGAGAGCCTGCATCTGGTATTCCTGGCCTTGACATATTTAAATAGGAAAAGTCACACAAAATAATGATGGCCATAGAAATCCCTTTCATTCCTGCACTAATACCTGCCATGTCCTAAAACCACAGTATTAAGATCTGTCACATTTGTTTAGCCCGTTCCAGCCTATTATGTCTTTGCTGCATTTGGCCAAATCCCATGATACAAAATCAACACTCAACATAAACCCTAATTCTGAAGATAATAAATGAAGCACAGATAGGAAAAATAGCTGCTTGCCCTTTGTTTTTCTCAACTGCTTCCATACAGTCCTACACTCAAAGGATGACAGGAGACCCAGAGTCAGACCATTTTCCCACGTGACTGAAGGACATAAATACTGCAACTCTGAGTATTTGCAGAAGGAATTCTTGGAAAGAATGTGAAACATGAAGACCCAGGTTGTCAAACAAACCTAAGTAATCAAATTCCTTTAGGCACCAGATTTTGACAGCCCAGTTTTCAAAAAATCATTTCAGGAGGAATCAAACACACCTTAGCTGAATACTGAAAGAACCACATAAGGATTGACATAAACAGCTGTATTTTCTTATTAAAGTAAATTTTGACTTCCAGTTCATTGGGAAGTAACCAGTCTAGTCTGCTTTAATAAGAAGTTAACAATCTAATATCTGTCCTTGTGCCAACTTGGACAATTTTAACCAAAAGGTTAAAATGCAGAATGAAACATCTGCATGCTTTGGGAAACTCAGTTTCTGAGGTGTTGGATTTCTGATTTGCCTTTTGGTCAGTGACACTGATACACATAATATCTAAACATATATACTGCATCCACAAAAGAAACTGAAGATGAAGGGGGACTGTCCTTTTAAAGGCAAGGTCCTCTCTTTCTGCTCAAATCAACCGGCAAAAAAGGCAGCTCTTTTTTTGATCTTTGCAGCCTCAATCAACACAGCACAAGCAGGCTATTTACTGAGAGGTGCAGGATGATATCCTTTAAAAGGTAACTGACCTTTTGAGGCCTACTTTACAAAATGTTTTAAACCCGAGTTCATTTTGCCTATTTGAGATGCATCTGCCAAGAGGAAAACAAAGCTGCACGAAGCTTGAGAGCGCATGGAACTCCGGATGATTCATCATCTCTTCTGAGAGTTTCTGAAAAGCTCTAGCAAGAATTAATTTACAGATTTGTGCATCTGCTGGGAAAAAGGAATGAGTTTCTCCAGCACAGATGCAATTTTTGGTATAAGAGCCTCCTGTATGAGGACTGCAGCACACGAATACAGCAGCAACACAAAAAGTACACTGCCATTCCCTCCAAAACAGACTATGGCACTTTTTAAAATATCATATTTCTAGTTAATAATTGTCATATGCACTATGAAGTAACAGATCACAGACAGAAAGAATTCATATAAAAACCAAAACTATATTCCACCTATCCAAACTGCCGTATCTTTCATTATTACTAATTACACAATAACTACCAGAGGGAAAATACACACTCTACACCTAAATCTGTCAGCTCAATTAATTAAAAAGATGATTCTAGAATTATAAAACTATAAAATGTAGTCACTTTTTAATTGTTAGGGCATTTAATTGGATTTTATAAAAGTAATAAAATTATGCTTCAATCCATTTTATGAGATTTGTATTTTTCAAAGCACATTTCTCTTTTTTTTTTAAAGTGAAAGTAATTAAAATTTAAGGGACTGTAAAATTAACATTATTTACAATACTCTATTGGAAAAATCTGTGAAGAAATATAAAAAATAAATACACAGAAACATTTTAAACAATTATCCTACTGAAAAGGCAGCCTCAGATTCCCATTCAGAATTCCTTTATTTTTAATTCGCATCAGTGGTTTTAAATGCTAAAAAAAAAAAAAAATTCTCCAGAAAACACCACAGAAAAGAAACCTAAAGGGTTGTATCAAAAAGTGCTGCTGTTGTGCTTCATTTCAGGGAAGAACCCCCTCTCGGATTGGGATCCATGTCCATTAAGCCATCGGTGTCTCTCGTCAGGCTGCTAACAAAGGTCCAATTACTGAAAATTGTCGTCTAAGTTTTTGTGACCTGGCCATTTGCACACCAGGAAATGAATGAGATTACCTGTGTAACAGCCACTGAGTAGTTATGAATTTCAGCCACAGATGACAGATTCTAATCTCAACGGTGCAGAGCTCTGTATCACTGAACGTATCATTATGCAGGGACAAAATTTTCAAGATACATGACAATTCACGCTGCACATCTGGCACTACAGCTTTGCTTTATGGCAGGAGTCTTTTTAAGTGACAGCAGAACTATGACCTTGATTTCACAAGTTCATTACAAACATCACTGCGATCTGCATTAGGCTTCCTACTGAGCCCAAGGAAAAAAAAATCCCCCCTTGGTTTAAAATAGTTTGTAATTCTACATCGAAGGCACAGCTAAGGCCAACAAAAGATGTCAGCAGCAAAGGAAATTTTCTGTAGTGTTTACTCCTGGTATCGACATTACCAAGTGCTCCCTCTAACCATGGCACCTATTAGATATTTTTGGAAACACTATAGTTAAGACCCTGCAGAGTGTTATGAAAATTTCCCCCTATATCTCCTTAAAATGTCTTCAGGTAGTGACTTACATCACACCAAGTGAGCTAACGTGGTCTACCATCACAATTGAAGCAGGCACTGGGACTGGGATCTGCTCCACATTAGCACGTAGTCACTGCTTATCCTTCACAGCATGACTGAGGCTTGGGGATTCACTGCTCCAACTGCAAGACACACAGCCATTCTAGAAAACCCTCACCGTGCTGGTAAGTGTAGCTGGTAATTTAGTGAAAGTTAAAAAGCCTGTAGAATTAACCAGGACAATCTTAAATGTGAATATCTCAGCTGAAAACCAGCTGATATTTTGTGCACCTGGCAAGCCCCCGATCCTTTACCAACCTTTGAGGAAGTCATTCAGATCCTACATGCTGTGCACAATTCACCATTAGAAGCAACTAAGCAATCCAACTGCCCTGCACTATTTGAAAATACAGTAAGGGAATACATTAGAGAGATGCAGAAATTAAGTTGTTGCTATAAATCAGTTGGTTATGAAATTTAATAATCAATTTGTTAGCACCTGATGTAAAACTAGGATCTGTCAGCAGTCTCCCAAGCTGGCTGTGTGCAGCAGTAGATATTTCCAAGGGAATTAATTACTGATGATTTGCAAAGGTAAGAATAATATTTTTCAACAAATGTAGCCTGTGCACTAGGAGGTTAAACAAACACCACCAAAATGTCAACAGAGTTCTTGGCTTTGGTGTTCTCCCATTTCAAACGTAATGAAATAGTTAACCAGAGATTATGCAAAGGGAATACTCTCAAATCTTCCCATGAAGCAGAATGTCACACCATCTGGGGCACTTCTCAAGTGATTTGAAAAGTTCACACTGTTTGGAATTACACAGAAATTCAACAGAAAAGGCCTCACCATATCCCCAAAGTCCCATAAGCAACTGTAGACCTGTGTCACGGCCAGTAAAGGCAGAGCTGTGACTTCTCCTCCACAAAGAAGCAAAGTCACAGCCCAACGAACTTTTCCACCCCATAACTCTGAACACCCATGTTGCTTTCTCTGAAAGTTAGAAAGTGGTACTTCTGTCTGTGAGGGAATGCCTTTGCACACAAAGGGAATACCCAACAGGCCAGCTAAGCTTATGGCTCTCCAAAAAACGGCTGAGTTAAACAACCACCTCCAGAAATCCCTCTCAGTTTTACAAGCAGCACTGACAGGAAACTGAGCAACAAGAAAATCACTAAGTCAGAAGTCAGACAGCAGCAGGAAATCTCAGAACCATGTATAATCTAATACTGACACGAAAATATCTAAATATTTTTTTGTTCGATGTAAAAGAAAAAAAAAAGACAGCTTAACTCAGTGAACTTTGGAAACAAATGCTTAATGTCTAACTTCCATTTTTCTAAAAATACTGGCTGAAAGACCAGCAAAAAACACCCTCTATTGCCACCTGTCAGCTGACAGAATTGTGGATCCTTGTCAGACAGGCTTCATTTCAAGGCAAGCCACTAACACGGGACTTAGAGCCCTGATGGATGACCTCCTGCTAGAAGCAAGGAAAATTCTCTGCAATTCATCCTAGTGGATTTCTTCGCAGGATTTGACACTGTTGATCAGCAAATACTTCTGCCCCACTTCCAAGAGATTAATGGGACTGGACTGAAACTGTTCTGATTCTTCCTTCACACCACATACAAGGGAATTATTATGAGCAGCTGCTCCTATGTCTTCACAATACATCATCTGCATGCTGCCATGCAGGTCAACCATCTCTCAATCATTATTCATTACTTCTATAAAATCTTCAATTCACTGTTTCATAAACGTTTGGAGAAGGAACAGAGGTCTCAACTGATTTAGAGCTAAACAGAAAACATCCATTAGTCGTGGTTTTCCCTTTATTGGTTTTTCTTACATACAGGGGAGGGGGGGACACAAAACAACTAAAATAACCTCACACCATCTTACACCTCCAGAAATTAATAAGTTATCTGTCTTTGAAGAAAAATTCTGCCATTTTAGCTCTAAGGGGCCAGGGGAGTTTGAGAAGCTACTTTTCCTCTTAATGGGGTACAGAAGCAAATTAAACTACTGCAAAAGTTTTAAATTTGAACTTCTGAAGAGAAATTCAGGTGAAATATTAAACAAACATTTAAGGTTTTTAAACATTTAATGCTAGCACTTGTAACCTTGACCCCAAACTGACCTTAGCAAAACCTGCACTGCCCAAAGCGCCTTCCCTCAGATATGATCCAAGCTTGGATTTCTCCTTCCTCTCTTGTAAGAGCTTCACAAAGGCACAAAGTAAAATAAGCAGGGATTAGGTGTAATTTGCTGACATGATCTGTCTCCCGCACTTGGCTAATTCATACACTGGAATTATGGTATATGATATAGAAATCTGACAAATTAGGAACTTTTTAATCCACATTTTCTTATTTAGTATCATTAAATCAGTAAATTACTTTCTTTTGCTAACAAATTATTCCTTAAAAATTAAGGTCAAGATTAGTATTTGCATTTGCCTTTTAACTTAGAACTACACAGCGAGAGGGAGCAGGAGGAAGAATTATATTTCACAAGCATGAGGTGTGTTTCTTCCTTCCATTAAGTCCATACCAGGGACTCTCTCACCTTTTTGGGGCCCATTATCCATAGCTCCGAATTCCCTTTTGCATAGCTATAATCTCACCCTAAATTTCCTCTGTCTGACAGCACACAGTATACTCAGGGTACTGATATTAAAAACAGGTGTCAGGGATGCTCTTCCCTCACTTCAAGGCCTCAGGACCACATTTCAAACCAAAATCCATCCAAGAAACCATGTTTTCCTCTGTCAAAGTGTTGCATCTTTCCTAGCTCTGTATCCCTGGGGACTCAAAGTACCTTCATACATATGGATTTTGGAAGTCCTGGGGCCAGGCTGAGGTAGAAGATGGACAGCAACTTAATTTTTACATCCATTCGACCTTCCAGCATTTCCATTCTACATCCTCTTCTTTTTCTCAAGCTCTGGCACAATAAGAGGAGCACTTTGTTCCATTCCTTGCCAGATCTTGCAGGGATATTTTCTTTGGTTTCAAGACTCCCTGATGATTAGGAGACAAGCAGCAATGAAAACATCCACAAACTGGTAATTTTCATTCAGCAGCTCACCTAAGGACATTTGCTACCTCAATGTGGTACATCTTGTTCAAAATCCGACAGCAAATCATTATTTACACATATATACAAGCAATTACAAACAAACATAAGCCAGACGTAGAGGAACATTCATTTTTGCAACAACCATGGCATGATTTGTTGTTTCTGTACATACTCCTAAATATACGGATTTCATTTGCACGCAGTAAGTACTCGTTAGAAAAAAAAGAAAGCTGCAACTCACCAAAAGAAAAGCTAAATTACTACCTTTATCACATTTTTTGTGATCTTTCCAATTGAAAACAGCTGGGACCACGGCTGATCATTCAAACAATAAAACACTTCACGGATTTTGAACATTTCACTTGCCAATGACAACTCCTTCCTCTGTTTTGCCTGGAGATTATAGAGCTGTAACAGAGCTCAGAAAGCCCCCAGCAGCTGTGTGCTGCCATTCAGACCTGCAAGATTCCATGTTGGGATAAAAATTAACGTACTTTGACATCCTCTGGGATTTTTGGTGCCTTGGGAACCGCTAATAGAGAAATACAACCTCTTCAGTCCATTACACAAATTTTGGATTCTAAGATTAAGACACGTGGTGTCTGCATGGCCAGTCTCGTGTCAGCAGCAAGGCTTCCCTACACAAGGGCCAGAAGATTCTGTCTTTATGTGTTTTAATTATCTCCTCTAGAAAGTGTTTAACTGAATAGACTAAATACATTTTAATGTATGTGTATTTAAATAATTACTCTGGTCTTAGAGTTCAGAATTTTTAGAGGGCAACATCAATTAAGCACACAGATCTTCTCAAAACCCAACAAGCCATAATGCTCCAAAATCCCTGGTTTATTTGTGACAGAGTATGTTTTAATCAGTCATACATATCACACATCTTTTACTTCCTTGGATACTCAAAACTGCCTTCACAGCTGGTGGATCTTGTGGAAACTTTTTTTGGAAGACAGAAGCCCAAGACTTTGTGAGCCTTCTTAGACTCAACTTAGACTTAGGTATAGACACAGGGTTGAAAATGGGCACCAAAACAACCAGTGTGCTGAGCAGAAATCTCCTGGAGGGTTATCAAGGTTTTTTTCTTTAGGGTACAGCAAAGAGAGTGCAAAGTGCCCAAAGACAAGGGGCAGGTTTGGAAATTTTAGACAGCACAGGTAAAGTCATAAAACTCTGTAACAAACACCTAACAAAATCTTTCTGTTAGTAATACGTAAAAATGCTTCATGTTTTTTTGTAGATGCAACTATATGTAAAGTTATGTCGAAGTGTCAATCCTATATTTTAATATGGACTTTAAAGAAGAAATATTCTGAGGCAGGAGATACCTCCACAATACAGCAGATGTAATGAAAGGTGATCTGGTGAAAACATCAGGATCTCAGCCTCCAGTAAAAGGGGGAAAGGGCTTAAGCCTGAGAGATTTTTTAATTTATAAAATCCTGGAAACAGTTTTTGGATCCACATGACTTGACACATGCTACCACAATGGGGTAATTGTGTACGAGGGCTTAAAAACAGAAGAAAGAAGAAAAACTATTTATGCAGAAGCCAATCCCTGGGCTTTAATAAGGCACAGCATCACCACAAAGAGAAAAAAAAAAAGTTTCACCCTAACATTATTACGTACGTTTCAAATGCAGGCAGCCTTTGATCTTATTTAAATTTAAGATACGTGCTGTCTGCAACAGTAAATTCTGAACTCTGCATGTTTCACTACTTAATTCAATGTGGATATTTTTTGAGATCTCAAAATGCACAGCGTTGTCCAGAAGTTTGTGCCTTGGTGGCAGTGTCAGGATGCCAACCGTACTCTGAGTTCAGAAGACAAACGTGACAGCTCAACTGTCACTAGTTTTAATTCACAAAAAGAAATTCCACAAACAGCAAAGAGTTAAAAGGTTTGTACAGTGTTAATGTTCAAGTTTGGAAAGACAACAGGCAGTGGCAACGATCATCTCTGACAGAGATACCTTGACTACAGAACCATTAAGCATATTGACATAATGGCATCACTGACAATTCAGCTAAATCATATATTCATTTTTGCTGGATCTTTTCAGTTATCTATGCAACAACTTGCTAAACAGATCCCATTTTTACATATGTATTCTTAGATATGCATAGAATTTATCATACAGCATCTACGATTTAATTGTGGTTCAATCAGAATCAAAAATAACTTGACACACCTGTAGTATGTCAGTTACAATACATGAAAATGCAGAAAAATCATATTCTGGATGGAATTTTCAGCAGGCTCTGAAATCTTAATTGCACCCACAAGGTTTCAGCACGCTCCTGCTTGCAGCATGAAAAATGAATGTACTCAGAGAGTTTGAGGTCTCAGCTAAGGAGGCCATTTTGGGTCTGGTTTAGGAAATAAGAAGAGACTAAACTTCCAAATGGAGAATCATAATTCATAACTGCTGTCTTTTCCATATTTCTACACACAGCATAAGTGAATAAACTGTCAGCATATGCCAATTCTTACCACAGGCAAAAAAAAATTCCTATTTTAAAGTAAAGCAACTGCAGCGAAGATCTACATCTGGAAGTCCTGCATAATTGTGAATTGCTGCTACCAATTCAGAAAATTCTAAGTAGTAGCTGTTTGGCAAACATCGTTTCATATCTTTGAAGTAATTCAAGATTTTTCAGGATAATTTCTGGGGTTTTTCTCCTCAAACATTGAGAACATTAAATTAATGTCTCGCTGTTTGGCAGAAGACAACTTTAATTCAAACCAAGTGGCACCATGCACCGCTCCAAACTAAAGATGCACACAAAATTTAATTTTTAACTTTACTGCTCACTTCTGCTCACTGTTTTGATCATGGGAGTGTTCTTATGATGACGAGCAGGCAAATGCCATGATACCATGGCTGTAAATGTTGACAACAGGTTGCTATTTTGGAAGATTTAGAACTGAACCACTAGTGCTGCTCCCCAGTTAAAGTATGCAGGTCAAATATATACCACATCCACAAATCCAGACTCCTACACAAATACCAATCCTACAGACCCTGAACAATCCAGCACTGACACTGACTACATTTAAATGCTGTGTTGCATACAATCACAGGAGGGCAGTCATTTTGTCTATAAAGGGGATTAATACCAACCATAATTCCTCACATTGTGCCCACTCAATGAAGAGGAGATTCCATTCAGTGTTTTTTAAGTTCCAAAAAGCCAAATATGAAAGATTGGTTGGTCTGCCTCTTCCAGCTGCATAAAAATCAGCTAATGCCAAATCCATCTTAGCCCAGAACATTATTATAAACAGATCATTTATTTGATTTTCCGTAACAGAGACATTCAATCGACCGCCTGAGCTGGGAACTAGCAGAGGGGAAAGACTTGATACAGATATAAGAAGTAACTTGAACAAATCCAGCCATTTAGAGGCACTGAGATCTCTTTTTCCTATTCTCATCCTAAGCCCAGCAGCGTCTTCATAAGGAAGGAAGATGGAGTTCATTCACTCCTGGCAGAATGCATCTGCAGAAAACAAGCCAGAAATACTAAAATACTAAAAGACAGCTGGCTTTCTTCAAAAAAAATTGTGCTGGAAATCCTTGAGGCCTGTTTTTTACTGGACATCCATTTTATGTATTTCTGTATTTTATGTATTTATTTGTGTCACACGCTGTTCAGGCTGTGCTACAGCGAAGAAAGAGGTAGATCAAACATTAAACAGCAATATTGTTTCATTCTGTCTTCTCCCAAAGACGACTTTGGGAGACCCAACTAAGTTACTGTGTTTAGTTCATTCTGCCCACAAAATGTTTCTAACTGCGAGAGCAAGAAAAACTGGAGAGCACTGTCCTGCCCATAAGGAAAGTTTAAGTGCTGCAATCACAGAACTGCAGGATCAAAAATAATCTGAAAAACCCTTTTCCCCAAAGCTTTATTTGAAACTGCACGGATAAAAAAAGTCTCAGAAAGAGAAACAGCTGTATCAACTCAAGAGTGTAGATAATGCAAACAAAAAAAATCGTTTTTTTTCAGTGAGGATGAATGATTTGCTAGAATATATTTATAGGGATACAGCATAACTTACCAGTGTTTATATACTCTGAGCTCAAATTTTATCTGTGGACAAGGCTGCAACACCTAACAAATCCAAATAAGAATAAAAGATTCCTATCAAATCTCAGAAGCATGATAACTTGAAGATGAATCATCTGACTTTTACTTTCAAACAAGGAAGGCTTCTTAGCTCTAAATTACTACTCCAATTCATATTAAATATTTCTTTTCAGAGTAACTCTTTACTCTCATTTATTATTTATGTTTTTCTCAAGGCTCCCTCTGTTGCATCATTTGTTTTCTGTATGCAACCAGCCCCGTTAAATTCCTGCCAAGCAGAGGACGACATTTCTTCATTCTTCACGTAGTTTCCACAATCTCTCAGATTCCCAAGCACATTCAAGGAAGCTTTTTTTTTTTTTTTTTACCTCTACAAGTTATTTTATTAAAGTGGGAGATTCACAATCTCAGCAATTTGCCCTCTGCTCCCTGCCATCCCACCACCACCACCCTCCCCAGCTGCAAGAGGTTTGGATGTTTTGACTCAGTGAAATTCAGGGATCCTTTTTCTGGAGTGTTTCCATTGCAGTTTTCTCATCCAAGAAGAGATCTGTGAAACACAATCCTTGAAGGCTATTTTTCAATTGCTATCAACCAGGGGAGAACAGGCTCCCAGGTTGTGATGGGACTGTGAGTACACCCTTATATCTGCTGACAAAAAATAGCACCTAGAGCCACAGAAAGTGTCACATAAAAGCAGAATGTCAGAAGGCATGCCTATCTATTCTCTATTTTATACATTTTTAGCTATTAGGCCAGGTGTCACCAAGACCAACGCATTCTGCAAAATACTAAAGTGTCCCAGAAACCAATAGTGGACTGGAGAAATTAAGCAGAGAATAAAACTATTTGCACACAGAAGTTTAAGATGTTCACCACTGAATACTGAAGGCCTCTTCACATAAAATGCTGTGAGAAACAAAACACAGATCTTTATTAAAATGTGTGTGTTCACACAAAATTTCTCCTTTACACTTTAAAATTATTGTAGTTTCTCCCAGAAAACAAGACTTATACGACTCAGAATTTAAAAGACAGTTTTGTTTCACGAAAACCCCAAACGCTTTTATCTGCTTTTCCTACTGCTTTACTGTTAAGAAATTCATAAAAAAATTTATAAGAAAGCAAAATCTATGCTTTTAACATACTTCCAATGCCCATTAACAGGAGTGACAGACACCTCATGGGAATGGGGGCGACTGTATCACAATCCTTCTCATACAGGTCCATGAGACCAGGGATGTCGACCCCTTCTAAGACAGTTAGGCTGCCAACTGACAAGACTGGCCAAAGGATAAGGAAAAAGGCTCGGTCTGTCCCTGAAGCCTGTAAGATTCCTTTCAAAAACCACTACTGCAAAGGAATCACCGAAGTGACAAAAGCCTCTGGACACTGAGGCAAAGCAAATAAACGAAGAGACAAAAGTCATTAGTGTACATTAGTGCTGGAAAACACATAGGCCCAGCATTGTAGTAATAAGGTGCTACTGCCATATAATTGCTTTTCTGACCTTATCCAGACATAGTTAAATCACAAAGAATCAGAGGCCAGAAAGACCCAATAGGTCTCCCAGTCCATCCTCCTGCCAGTGCAGATGATTGTAAGGTAACTCTTCTGTGTCTGTATCAGATAAAAGATCCTCTGCTGCAGGCAGTGTGTGGGGTCTGGTTTCCATCCAGCCTCAGACTTTAAACAAAATATAACTGGAAATTCATTTTGGTCAAAAGCCCCCAAGTCTCACAACAGATACAGAACTTAGACTTTCCTACAATGCTTGGAGTATTCCTGCCAGACACGGGCACATCTGAGCACACATCTGAGACAGAAATATCTCAAGGCAAGGCAGAGGCTTTAGAGGCTGTCTATTACTAAAAATGTTCCAAATAATATTAGAATGAAATATTAATAAAACCTGTCCATCACCAACAGTGTAGCTTAACTGACCTGCACTGGTAAAGCAGTGTATGCCAACAAAAATAAAACAGGTTTTCCTGATTCTAGATAGTCTCATTTTCTAAGTTCTCTGGCAAAAATTGATTTAAGCATGTTCACTTCCAGGGATTTATAATCATGCATACCAAATGGACTAGCTAGGATGACCATGATATGATCTACAACACACAAATCAAGTTAAAAGCTGCATTTGGAAGAAGGGTGGTTTTGACTTTCCACTGTACCATATAGTTTTTAAAGAAATGTAGCCTATTAGAAGCATGAAGATGCTAAATTACAACACTTACTGCTCTTACATTACAAAACCCAGTTAGTATTCAACATGTAATACTGCAAGGATTTGTCTTCCAAGAAATTTTAATTTATGAAGATGACATGATAAGAAAATATTGATACTAAAGATTTTGGCAATAAAGGAACTTGTGTTAGAAGTCAGTTTTGACAATTCTTTGAATCCAAAAGACCTATAAGTACTAAAATGTCATCTGTCTATCCATGTGAGATTTAGCTTTGGCAGTATTTCAAAAGTGAAAAAAAACATTCTTTGTTATATATCTTCTCTACGACAACGTATTTTCAAAGCTGTCTAAGAGGCCATAATCTCTTGAGAAGAACAGGAAGATGCATATCTGTTACAGAAATATTTGCAGAAAAAAAGCTAAGTTTGAATACTCACAACAATCAGTGGGTCAAACTGTGGATAAAAGAACAAAGTGTGGAACTTATTGTCAAGAGCTGGAACTTGAAAGATTTCAAATAATTTTTTTCAATTCAGAGATTCATTGCTCTCTTCAAGCTAAATAAAACAAACCATTTGGAAGCTAACCTGATTATCTCTAGATAAATTTGCCTATTGTTAAGTGATGTAATTATCACACCCTCTCTCCCTTTTTCTTTTTTTTTTTTTTAATTATGGACTATTCCAGATACAGGTCTGGAACACAGATCTGTCTGGCTCACAGGGCTATATTTTTTAAAGGTTTAAAAATGAAAAGAGAGAGAGAGAAGGTTAGAAAATAAAGTAAGAGAAGGAGTGTGCTAATTGTTCATCCCTGACCTCTTCCAAACCACAGCAAAACTGTTAAAAGTTGCCTGAGCTGGTTTTTATGCAGTTCAGCTTCGGCCTTTTTCAATAGCCACAGGGGTAAAAAAGCCCTTTAAAGCTGGGGCTACACATGGAATAACAAGAGATCTGTAACTTTTTTTTTTTGTATGAAAACAAATGATCTTTAATTTCCATTGAAAAAAAAAAATTCCTGTGAAAAGATTATTCACTAACTGCAGTTGCCGATCCGTCCAACTTTGGTGAATTCTGCCAACTGTGCTCAGCTGATAAAGACATTAAAATAACAAGAAATTATTATATATAATTTCCTGAGTACTTACAGATTCTTGGATTTGAATGCTTCAGCAAAGTGCTGCACACTCTGAAGAGAAGCAAGGTCCAAGGTCATTGCTTCTACCTTGGCTTTATGCTGGAACAAGAGAAAATATAAAAAAAGATAAATAACAGCATGTTTAGTTCATAGGATCGTGTTACAGCAAATGTGTTATGAAACTTGTCTGATTCCCTTGTTTAATATTATAACCCCAAAGTGAATACAAATCATCAAAAGGAACGGACGAGCACAACGTTCAGTGCCAAAAGCAGCATTGTGATGTGGTGGTTCTGCTAAAAACATACACTGTGTAATGCACAGCTTTATAAAATGTAATGAATCGACACAAGGCAGTGTTAAGGTTAATAAGGCATCTTTTTGCTGCCATTTTGGTGGTGAAAATTATGTAACTCATGAAATAAAAAGGTAGAGTGTTATTCTCAATGCATGCTATTTTTACATACTGTACCAATAGAAAAAAAGATCAGCAAATACTCTATAAAAATCAGCTAACTTCAGACTTGCACATATGAATGCAAAACAATCTATTGTGCATAGCAGGTGATATAAAAAACAGTATAAAATGACTACAGAAAACAACTGATCAGCCTACACAGGTTTTCATACAATAAGAGTTTACCAGTGCATATTATATATGTACTTCTACTGTGAGGGTGGGGAGGCCCTGGCACAGGTTGCCCAGAGAAGCTGTGGCTGCCCCACCCCTGGAAGTGTCCAAGGCCAGGTTGGATGGGGCTTGGAGCAACCTGGGATAGTGGAAGGTGACCCTGCTCATAGCAGGGGGTTGGAACAAGATGAGCTTTAAGGTCCAACCCAAACCATTCTATGATTCTGTGTCTTCTGCAGAAATTGTGTATGTACTTAAAGCTGGCTTTTCACCTAGAAGAGGTTAACCTGAAGGTTAAGTTTATCTTAGGCACCACCAAAACAACTCTTCTCAATATTTTCATCTTTAAGATCCCTGTTCCCAGATCTTTTGAAACACCTGAACTCCAACTCTCAGAACAAAACGAACCAAAAGCCAATTTTCATTGCAACCACTGAAGTGAAAGTCATCACAAGAACCAAGCAGTCAGAGGTTCTCTCAAGGCAGAGTTAAGAACCAGCTCTCCTTCAACTGCAGCTGTGGGTCTGCACCGCAACATCCAGTGGTTGTCTTTTGTTCTTCCACAAATGCTACACTTTAAGACACCTGTGATCCCCTGCAAAATACCAACTGTCATGACATATAAGTCAGGTAGGCCCCCTAAGGAATCAGGAACATGTGTATTTGTGCTTACCCTCACTTTCAGACTTGCTGCTGCTCAACACCACGTAAACTCTCTGGCACATAAAAGAAAGCTGGCAAAAGCCCTGTACTCTCCCCAAGCCTAAAAATGTCAAATTTCAGCCCACTCAGCTTAGCTTATTTGGCAAAAAAATACCTAGAGGGACAATTCAGGTACTCCCAACACATCACCTACACCTACTGTGTGTAACAGCCATGGCTCAAACTGGGCATTGGCACTGCTAAAAGAAAGGGTAAGGAGAAGGTGGAGCAGATGCAGTGGTAAGGCAGCATTTGGGTGGGGAGGCAACAGGAGCTTTGTTAGCACCAGAGTGCAACAGGAACTCCACTGGGATTACAAGGATACACCATGATCGTTGCTCAATGACAAGGGAACATTGCTGAGGGAACAGAAAGGAAGCAGCACACGTGTCAGCGCAGAGGGAAGTTGGGAAGAGTGCTCCCATTGTCCCCCAAGCTCAAGTGAATCATCTGATCTCCCTGTTTCATTACATCTGGCACTTTTCTCCCTACATCTGTTTTCTATTTTGCTGGTACCCACTCTGCCTGCTACAACTACCTTACAGGTTTGGTATAAACAGAGTATCACTCAAATTCCTTTTGTCCCATTCCAGCCAGACTTATCAGGACAGCAAAATAAACACAACTGAATTTTCAACAGGTTCAGTCTCCATAGGAAGTATCAGTTGATGGGAGTCTGAAAATGCTAAACCAAACTCTGTTACAAAGAGGTTTTTTTCTACCCTCACAAGATGCACATCATTCTGGAATTCATTTTGCCCCACTGGGTAAATATTTTCTTCTGTTTGATAGTCAGAGACTTGAGAAAGATGATGCTGCCTTGCATTATGCAATACAACTCCAGAACAATTTCTCTTCAGCAGTGCAGTTCAAAGCTGTTTACTTAGTACAGAAGTAGCTGGATTTACTTTGGTTCTGCTTTCCTCAGTTGAAACATTTTCCTGTCTCTCCCAAGGGTGAAAGGACAAGAATGCTACAAATACAGGGACATAAGGGGATCAAAAACCATAATAATCAAGTAGTTCAACAGACTACACCACAAGCTGTTAGCTACTGTCCCCTTGGGGACATGGACTCAAGTCCACATGACATCACTCGGGTAATCCTTTTCCTCTTGGCGTCAAGCATTAGGCTTCTGATACTGATTCCAAGAACAGAAGAGAGGTGTCTGTACTTCAAGTCCAAAAGGAACAAAAAAGTATGAAACCTCCAAAATGCTTTCTGAAATAGAAGTTAAACGGATTCAGATTGGATTCATGGATTAATATATTGAAAACATAACAATCAGAAATTAAAAAACCATTTTTTTTTTCAACTTTCTACCTGGTTTTGCTTTTTAGAATATTTCCTTCACATCCACACAAAGTACATACTGAGCACAGACACTCCCATTTATTTAGTTTTCCTCGCAGGGAAAACTGGAGCATTTGACATCCAAAGCACTCAGCTCAGAACCTGCCACCTCAGCTTCTGAAGGCACATAAGAAGCCAAGTGTAAGGGGTTTTTTTCCCCAAACACAACTGGGAAAGAAATCAGTTTAACATACCATGAGCTTAGGCAAGTTCCCCAAATTTTTTTGTTTCAGATTCTCCCTTATCAACTGAGGTTCCAGCACCTCTCACCCCACAGAGATATTCTGTAGACCCTCAATTCCTACTGCAGTTTGAGAATGTGAAATGCTAAACCTTTAGTAGCAGCTCATTTTTAATCCAGATTTTCCCCTTCTTACTTCTATATCACAATACCTTTTAAAAAAAAGCTGTGAATAAGGCAATATACTTGCATGATATGCTCTTAATAATGTAAGAATATCTCTAATCAATGACAAGTAGAAGGTTTTATGTTTGTTTTCTCATAGTAGCTCAGTTATTACCTTTGTTATAATGTTTTCCCTCTTTCCCTAGAAGCCTTGGTGTCACACACTGTGACATGTGTAGAAAAGCATGGGGTTTCTTAATAAAAAAATAAAACTAAAGCCCATTTTTTGCTAAAAGGCATCTTAACTGTAATTGTACTCTGCAGTCAGAACTGATTGTTAATGGTATGCTGCAAATCCTGATCTAATGCGTCATAATTGTATTATGCTGATGTCTCTCACCATTTCACTTCACACGTTTTCAGTACTGAATTATGCCTCATTTTATGTTGTGAAATCTTAAATGAGACTTGCCACTTTCCCAAATACCGGAGACAGTCTTTCAGCTGACATCGTAAAATCAATGCGCTAAGGCAGGGAACTCCAGAATTTGAAAAATTAAATTGACAAAAGATATTAATGCTCCCTCTACTACTTTATTTTCAATTACATCATTTGAGGGGAAACTAGATCACAGAATGAGCGCAGCATAACTTAAAGAGCTCACTTCTAAATCACAGGATCGTTACGATGCGGTGCTGTTGAAAGCCTGTGCACAATGAACTGGTGCCCCTTGCTGCAGATCCCTGGGACAAGTATCCCAACTGCATCCAACACCACTTTCACCACTAGACTCAGACCAGCCTTGCAAACTGGCCAAAGGAAAACAGACCCAAGAGGGCCTGTACACTGCTGCTGTGCACAGAACCCTGTGAAAACACGGTCAGCCAGAACTCACTGGGAGTTTGGGGTGGGGACATTTGTATTTCATGAAGCCCAATGAGCAGCTCAAGGCTAACGATGTCCAGGCACCAACATTCTGTCTTTGAAGAAACAGCTGAAGGTGGATCATCCTCCAGCTCCTGGCAGGTTCTCTTTTAAACCCAACGTAATAACATTTCAAAAAGAGCAAAGAAAAAAATTTCTCTTGTACGTCACGATTTCATGCCCGGTTCTAAAAGCATTTTATCACTATTTCCAGGTAAGTTTCATTATTCTACAAAACACCAGAAAAGAGTTTGTTCGGTTTTGAATGTAAGCTGCTCCCTATTGGAGAAAAAAATATTAAAAATGCTTAAGTGCAATTGGCTATACTTTGCACTCATGCTAGAAAAATGCTTATTGAGCCAGAAACTAACACAAAAGTGAAAACACCCAGAAAGCCAGCTATTTCACTATATGCAATGTCTTCACTTTACAGCTTAAAAATTGTTTAAAAATGAACACTGCATGGTAGAGTAGTTTGGCAGTAAACATGATGGTGCATTTGTGTCTTGGTATTGAAGAAGGAGCCTTTTTTCATAGTGAATTTTTCATTCAAATGTAAGTGATGATTTACGTTAAATATAGGTAAAGCATAGCTACATTTTCCTGAAGGATTGCAAGGAAGTGAAGAGCAGTACAATAAGTTGAAGCATAAAAGCTTTCTCTGTCATAATATTTATTATAATGGCATATGAAATAGCTGAAATAAATAATAGATGACTAAAAGTAAATTCATATGATAAAGAATCTTTCAGCAGACACCATTACTTCTGACTGCTCCAGTTTCATACAGAGTTGAAGAGTCTTAATAAATATGCTGTAGCCCCTGTATCTTATGTAAGTACAAGTCATTTTGTAAGGCCCTACTTAAAATGTACCATGGTGGACACTACATAATTTACTGTATAATTTTACTCTCAGAAAATAGTGTGTATATATGTTTGATTTTTAAAAGTCCTTAACTCAAAACTGAATACATCGCACAACAACAAAAATATCCGACTTCAAGGAACTGAAAGTACAATCAATTGGTAGCAGTTTAATTTGATACAGAAAAATCTTCCTGACAACATCCTAGAATGCAGATACTTCTTATATGCAGTGTGAGAGACACAAAATCTTCAGGAAAAAAAAAGAATTTGACACCAAAGCTGATGAAAAATCTGTGGAATTATCTGAAAATAGGTAAACAAATAACCAAATCTCAGCATAGGACAAGCAATGCCCAAACAAATTCACATTTTCATGTTGAGGATGGAGCAGGGGATGCTTTAGAAGCACGTCTGACAATTTGACACATAGCTTATGAGAGTCAATAGCCAGTGCCATGCACTATTTATGGAGGTACCTAATGGGGAAAAAGGCTTTCACTCAGGATTAGGGCTGCAAGTATTATTGTCCCTAATGTAGTCAACATTTGGTACTTCATTCAAAACTGTATTTATGCAACGCCAGCTTTACCTGGTTGTGTGTTTTGAATGCTCTGCAGCTACTTCCCATGGAGCTGATGGGGACAGATGCATCACACTGCTTTAAGAGTAACCCAAAACACATGCTAGATGCTTTAGTAATATGTTCTTCTGCTACATTTGATATACCTTAATAAAGTTCATTAGAAGACATTATGGGGGAACATTTTTACACACATTTGTCTAGGTTTTTCCCTCCCTCCAGCCCCTAATATCTGCAATATTTATACATTACTTCCAAATTTTCACTAATTTTATGCAAGAGAAGGTACACAACACAAAAATAATTTCCTAAATATTAATTATGTTATTACCCCATTTACGTGATGTACAAGGAAATAGCTGAGACTAACTTGATTCTTCACGAAAATCAGAGATGAAAAGGATTCCCTTTCTTTCATTAGAAAGAAAATTTATTTATTAATGCCTGGTTACACTATTTCCCAGTGTGTTTGGTTTACCTGTATTTTGGTTGTAATTTGCTGGTGTACATTTTTCCACTATTCTCCTTGCTCAATCCTGTCAAACACATTTTGATGCTGTGTGGGAGCTCTCCCAAATGCTGATTTTGTAAAGCCTGGTTCTTCCTGCTTAAGTAACCAGATCTTCCCATTCTTCACAGAAATGGAATTCCTGCAGGGGTTGCCTTCACCCAAGTCAAGTGAACAGCAGATATATCAAGACTCAATGGGTCAGTATGAGCCTGCAAACCGCTCAGATTACTGATCATCCTTGGACTGGCACCTTATCATGAAGAATGAATTATTAGTTGTATCGTTGTCTTTGTCTCCATCCCTTCTCCAGAACAATTCTGGATGTTTGGCAGAGAACAGTGTTAACCTTTTTGGCACCATTAACAACTTAGAGCAGTAAGAGGCCTCCTCAGAAAATCCTGAAGTCTTCAAGTTGTTGTAGGGTTGTCCTGCAAATGGATGTCCTAAAGCTGCAATGGAAGATCCACACACACAACAGCCAGGACGGAACACCTGAACTGGAGATTTAACTGTTGAGCTCAGCTGGGTTATAAAAGCAACAGAAAAGTCTGGGACCTTCCTTAGATAGACATTAAACATAAAGGCAACAAATGAGCCACTGAAATTCTGAGGGTGAGAGACGTGGAAAAGTGATAAAGACAACCTGACACAAAGGAGTTCGGTTTCTGAGGATGCCAAACACCAACCTGGCATTTGGTCCTCACTTTTAAACAAATCACTGTTCACAGCAATATCTTTTCCTTCTTCCTAATATTTAATTTACCTATAATTTAAAATCCATGTCACAAATACAAAAATGTGACTAAAGTCTCCAGGTATAGTTTGTATATTTAACTTAGACAGGAAAGGGCTTTGTTGGTCATGTAGTCATCATTTTAAATTCCTCAATAATTTTAAAACTGTATCTTTCTATTAGTAAATGTCTACATATAAAAAGAAATGTAAAATACACTTACTCGTTTCTTCGAAGCGGTTGCTTCATTTTTCAGATTTTAATATCCTTTTTTAATAAATCTTCTGTAATAAATACCACTTACCACTAAAATAAGCAATAATGTTATTTCACAATCTTTGTATTAGTTAACTCTTCGATCAGTATCTCTGTAAATTTGGTCTTTCTTATCTTCTGAAGATAATGATAAAGGAAAAAAAGGAAAACATCTGCATTTCTTTATGAAATTAATATCTTCAGTGAAGTAAACTATGCCCTAGCGATCCTAAATCATGCTTATAAAGAGTAAGAGAAGTTAGTCTCCTAAAGACATTTTAAAAATTATTTATTCTTTAACCAGAGAGAACAAAAACACACACAAAAAAGGCTGGAGTATAATTTCAGAATACTCCAATTAGTGGGCTCCAAATGTCCTGATTTTTTCCTGGATGCACACAGTTCAACTGCACACAGCACACGTTTGCTTCAATAATAAGAAATTACATGCATTAAAAAAAAAAAAAAATCTACTGTAACTTTTGGCAATAGGAGTTTGTTTAACTCTTCATGCACATGAACTGTGGGTATTTACTTGGGAGCCTACTTTTAGCTGGAATTTTTTTTCTTTCCCTGGATATAGATCACTTCTCTCTGCCTCCAAACGCCCATTCCTGCAAAGCTCATTTGAATTTATCTTTGGGGAATCTCAAATAATCTTGGCAATATATTACATGTGTAGGGTTTACTATTTTAATAAACATATCTCCTGGTTTAGAGAATGGTCGAGGGAGCCTGGGAACGTGTAGCAGAATCTCAGCTGTGGAGAACCTCCACATTCAGATGCTTTCAATTCCTTTCATTCTGCAAGATTCCAAGTGATAGCAGACTGCATTTTCAAAAAGAGCAACAAGGCAAACAGCACCGGGGTAATTTGGAAACTACAGAATTTTTTTATTTAAAAACTCCCTCAATTTGAAGCTTTTAAGGTTAAATAAACCCAGTTAATGGGTTGCTGAGAAGTAAGAAACGGGGGAGGTAACAGAGCAATGGATTTGTTGGGAATGGCAGAGGAGGGTGGGAAACCCCAGAATTTCTAAATGGACTAAACCAGTAACATCCCTATTGCAATACATTATTATTGTTGGTAATAATCCATAAAATTAAAAACCTGTTATCTTTTACGTACAGCTCCACATACACTGGTGGATAAAACCTACAGCAGGATTCCACATGCAGTTGTTCCAGACAGAGGGGAACTTACCATCCCTGCTCCAGATGACAAACAAGAGGAGAAAAGCACGATGGTCAAAAGGGCAACAATGTTTAAGTAAATACAAAATGAACCCTTTTTTCCCCTGTTCTCTCATGATCCATAATCATAAGCTATGTTGTTGCCTGAAAGTGCAGACATGCACTGTGCAGTGCATTAATCCTTCAAACACTAACAGATGCTGGCAGGGATTTAGGCTGGAATGTATTTACAAAGTGACAAATTATGTTCCGTATTATACAGAGAGAGAAAGAGCACCCACAAATAGGCTGATAAATGTCAGCTGCAGTCACGACAAACGGTTTATTTTTATTATACTGTAACCACAAATGTTTTTTGCAGGGGAGGCCCAAAGATTTATTTGTTGCAGGAAAAAAAACAAGATTATATATGACACAAAGTAATAACTGTGAGATCACTGATGTTCTGGGCAGCTTGCCCTCCTGGAAGCTACGTTCAGATTGAAAAATGTTGCTCAAAAAATGGTACGTTATATGACACAAAATAAGTAGTTCATAAATCTGCATTGAAACAACAATAACTAATAATTAAAGACAAGTCTTAGGACAATGGCTCATGCAATTTGAAACGGAAAGCATACTCTGTCCTTCAGTGGAATGTTGAAATTGAAGTAACAACATTAAAAAAAAAATCTGGTTAAATTGTTTCAGATTAAAAACAAAGTGCTATAATTGCGAGATGGGAGCAATGTATATTTTAAATGTGGTCATAGCGCTATAGAACATCTCGTGCAGCACAATTAATTGGCAGAATAGTGACGTCTGCAGGTTTACAAATGCATTGCAGCTATTTTGGAGTATGTCAAAGCTTGCCAAGAGATTTAAGGTGCAGTTCTTTCCCCTCACTCTCAATATTAGGAAAATAAAAGTATCAACATGGCTAAAATTCATCACTTCCGTATTAATGAATAATTTCAGGATGCTTCAACATAACTAGAAAGAAATTTGTGAGACAAAGAAATGAAAGAACTGAATAATTAGCTATTTAAGGCATTTTAATTGGCAGCTCACAGTTACAATCTCATAGATTAAAAAATATAACATAGATACCTTACAGAACGGTGTCCTCAAAAAAATAAACACATATACAAATTATTTTGTTTCCCCAACTGTTCACATGCCCAAGCTAAGAGATACATTGAAAATGGTCACATTGATATGTATGTAATTTTAGAAAGTGAAATAAAAGGACTGAATCACATTAGTAAAGATTTCTTGTACAAGGCTTGGCAGGATCAGCTTCTTAATATACACTCAGTATATGCAGTATAGACTTGAACAAAAATATGAAGTCTTTCTACCTTAAAATTCTGGGGTTTAAGCAAGTAGCTTAGGCTTTTCCCAAATGTTAAGGTAAAGACTGGCTGTACCTACCTGAACACCTGAAAAAATAGCAGCTACTGTATATATCTTACCCATATGCCACATGCAAAAAATGTAAAACATATTAAAAAAAAAAAATTTTTTCAAAACGAAAATTTCCAAGCAGATGTTTATAAACAGAAGGTAACGGATAAAAACCCAAACACAATGCTGCATTATGTTACATGATTCACTGATGAACCCATTGGAACTAAAGCAAAAAGCCCTTCTGGAAAACTTCCAGAAATTAAAAGGTGCAAACAAGCTGCCTAATACCCTTGCGTAGACTGAATTCTTATGAAGAAAATAAAGTTTATTGTCTGGAAACAGAGAAAGCATGAGGAAAGCACTAAAGCAATGGAGGTGAACAATTAGACAGATGTTCACTTAAGGAAATAAAGAGAACAGAAGAAGCCATCACTGAGGAATTTTACGAGAATACTGACAACTCTGCACCTCATCAAGGGCACTGGTAAAGTTAAAGGCACTGAAGCCATTTCTGCTCAACTCCAATATAACTGCTGACCTTGCACAAGTCTGCATTTAGCAAATGTGGCTTAGGAAAATAGCATTATACTTTTCATTCTACTATTTTTTCCCAAACTCCATCTATATATTCTACTGTACACTTCAAGAAAATTAACTTTATTTCTTTGTATAATATTACATGTACTCTGAATTTTTTTTCCTAACTATGCTCAGGTATCAGGAAAATGTATAGTTACAAAGCTTTTGTTACTTAATCAATTACATCTGATGTTCATAAAAGTGAATAGCTGGGGTGGCTTTTGCTTAATATGATTATATATGTTCCTGAAGTAGTCAGGAGTTTGCATAAGATGCAATCTGGCAATCTGGACATGTTTTAGAACTTACAACTTTGGCATTTAACTGCTGAAAGAAAAATGGAGAAAGAGCATATTTTGTGGATAAACTGCCTTGTACAGCAAAAATATGGGCATACATGCAGGCAAAAAGAGAAGGAATTAATAATAGGAGGCAAGATTTTTTTGTCAAGGACAAAAATCTTACTCCTACATGTTCATACACGCTGAGGTACAAATATAATTTGTTCCACGAATATTTCCTTTGTTTAAAATATAGTTTAAAACCTCTTGTTTCTGATAATACTTCTCTTGCAGATTTTCAGAAAAAAAAGGATCCTCCAAATCTCAAGTGCATTGCTGATTTCTCCTTTTATCTACTCGTGTATTTTCAGAAATGACTGTCAAAGAAATCAGAAAGTGTATCTCAGGATCACTAACAGAACTTCCATCACTTCCTTGCGTGCCCCAGGCTCCTTCCCACAGCATTCCTCAATTGTTCCTGAACTGTAAATATAAACACAACACCCATCACTTTCCTCACACAGTACAGGGTACACAAATACCAGAAATGAACTCTGCATTATCCAGCTGCAAAGGAGTTGGAAACTGCACCCATCAAACTTGTCCTGCAATACCATCAGCACAATGTGGGTTGTAGGGATAGGGAGGAAGCACTAATTAAGCGCCACGTCCTTATCTAAATACATCCCCTGTACACAAAGAAAAAAGAAATCCTATGAAGCAGATTTTTATAAAATACTCCTGGTCTTCACCAGCCCAAGACTGCCTTTTTTTTGAGCACAGTTCTGCCACTGACAAAAAGGGACAGCTCATCCACTGCAAATGGTTCTGTGGTGTTTCAATGCAATCAGGAGTTCCCCGGGTCTGCAGGGGACAGCCTGCACATTTCCCACACACTAATGTTGGAAAGTTCTCAGTAACTCGGGAGAAATCCACAAGAAAATTTCATCATTCACATTTTAAATAATATAAAAGACGTGGAATGTGATTGATTTCACACTGGAGAGAATTGAAATTACTGTTATGGGATAGGTTTTTTTTTTTCATGTGCTGTGAGGTCAAGTAATAGTAAATAATTAATGAATTATGAAACAAGTTTTCCATAAGGCAACACATAAATTCTATTCAATAAGATCTAAAAGTGTAGTTACACCAAAAAGCCATATAATACATCACAAAATGAAGAAAACGCATGATGCTGAGGAATAAAGGGGGGTTGCCATTATATTGGAATAACTGTTACTCTCATGGAATATAAATAACATCTTTCCATACATACACATCATTTTCATAACTTTTACATCTCACAATCTACAAGAAAAAGAAGGTATTTTCAACATTTTTTTTGTTGCTCCTTTTCGTAGCAAATCTGTTTCATCTCTCCAGCAGTCAGAGAGGTTCTGATGCAACAGAGAACGATGAAGGGGATCATAATCTGGACAAATCCATAGGGCTCCTTCTCTGATCTTACTGCTGATTTGGTTCTGGCTAAAATCAGTGGATTGCTGATCCATACTCTCTCTTAACCAGTACTAAATTCACATTCTGCAATGCTCAGGCTGTCTCTTAGAATTTTGAAGAGTGCACAATATGACATTATAGCAGTCTCAGATAGACCTCTGTGGGTCATTGACATACAATTAATACCCTGAATGGTAAGCAAGAAGTCAAAATAGAAACTCCCCAAAAACCACCAAAACATACCTTTTGCCTTGATAGCATAAAATTATTGAAGATTTGACTCAGTCAAAATGCAGGGGCAAATTCTCTCTCCAGAAATTAAAAAGGAAAGTTAATTTTTGGATGAAGCAAGATAGTTTTATACTTTCATAAGAGCTATAATAATTTTATACCATCTAATGCTAAAAGCAGTCAGAACTATGCAGTTTTTCATAGGAAACCCATGGTTCCTATGCTATGCTCCACAGACTATGTTAAATAGTTTCCAGTATCTCTGTGTTATTTTCAGGTAAAAATTTCACAGCCATGATGTACCTTAAAAAACACTTTCAGAACTGACTGTGTTACACAGTGGCTGTGAACTTTGGAGTAAGATTCTTTTTCTCATGTACTTGCAGCTTAAAATGCCCATGACCACTGACAACTTCTATTTTTAACTACATGGCTGACAAAGTCAAATGAAAACAGCCCTCTTCTCCTCTCCCACGACACCATTCAGTACAATTTTTTAGTCTTTTTTTTCTTTTAACTTCATTCTGTCTTCTCCAATCTAGACAGAAAATTTAACCAGTTAAAGAGCACTGAATTGCACAAGGTACCATAGAGCATTTCAAGGCATGGCTCACTTATTCTCCCAGGCCCATGTGAAAGGAGATGCCAAGAAAATAAGGCAGAGAAGGTTTATAAGACTTTGATTAAGCAGGCAATCTTAGGAGGACAGAGACGAGTTAAAAAGAAATGCAAAGGCTCCAAAAAGTATTGAATTTCGTTTAAAAAAAAAAAATCAACAGCATCTGTATAATCAACTAAATCCATGAATATTTCATAAATGAATGTATGCAGCAATGAAAAATGCCATAAATGAAGTAGATGAGGCAATGAGCATATGTAAGCCAACCATTTAGATGCCTCTTAACACTTGTAAGCATTTGGTTTCAATTTAGTTTTTCAAATGCCTCACGCTATGGTGTTGGACCTGTCCAAAGAAAATAAGAAAACAATAAAAAACAGATGAGATAAAAACCTGAGCTTCTTCTCAGAACTCCATAAAGAGCTGTATAATAACTTTCTAAAAGTGTTAACTTTGCTTGTTCCTGAAGAATAAGATGACTACCCACCTAAAAAAAAAGAGTTCCACCAAGCAACTGCTAGCACTGGAAAAGTACATGGTACTGCTATAGATCTGGCTCACAATTTCCTGATCTCCAGGAAGCTTAAGCAAACACCTACTTGCATTTTTAAAGGTAAACACCTTGTCATACCTGACCCCCATAAAGTTTTGAAAGGTTCCCATTAAAACTGACAGCAACCAAAGCACACTGAAAAATTCATCTTTCCTTTTAAAAACAGCATTTCGCAGTTAGGCAGTTAAATGACTTGTTTTAAATAAGTAAACATGTTTAAGATTTCAATGTTGTATCAAAAGCAGCAGAGGGAGGACAGCCAAAGTAAAGGCCTGAACGGAATCCCTTTCAGCAGATCATTTTGCATTTCACTTTGCTGATGGTTGTTTCCAAGCTACAAGATGTTGTTTTGGAGGTGCCATAAGCTGCAGGCCCCTGTGCTGACCAGACCACACAAAACCACTTCAAGTTAGGCTCCAAACCGAGAAATGCTAATTCATCATCCTGTCAAAATAATGACATTCATTCATAACTACCTTCCAATCTCCTCCACACCTGGCTGAGTCTTCAGTGCAGCCCAGTGAAACACTCTAATCACACCCTTCCTCTGCCTGTCCTCTGGACAGGGCACCTCACTGCATTTGAAAAGAGTAATGATACAGAACCAAAAACTGGGCAACCACCCTTACACCTGACAGAAGAACAGACAGGCCACAGAACCCAGACAAATCTGGTGCCACACTCAGTCCCCCAGATGCCAAGTGCACCTCTGTGAGTGCCCTGCATCAGGACTCTTGCACAAAGCCCTTTTAGCCATCTTGCCCATGCCCAGTTCATTTAGAGCATAGAACAGTTGGGGTTGTAAGGGACCTTAAAGATCATCTCTTTCCAAGCCCCCTGCCATGGGAAGGACACCTTCCACTACACCAGGTTGTTCAAAGCCCCACCCAGCCCAACCTTAAACACTTCCAGGGATGGGGCAGCCACAGTTTCTCTGGAAAACCTGTGCCAGGGCATCACCACCCTCACAGGGAAGAATGTACCAGGCCACTGGTGATCTCAGTCAGAGCCTTTAGCTTTTATCCTCATCAAAAGTAAAGCATCAAACTATGATCCAAACCCCTGTGTGGTAACCAACCTATTACAGCTGTACTCTTACCCTTCTTGCATAAAACAAGGAGCAAACCCTAGACCATCTCAAATGAAAGGCATAAACTTTTCTGTCTCCAGTTGAGTGACTACTTAAGCTTTTTAGGGAAAGGAATAGAGATGGTTCCCTCAGATACTATTACTTTCTGCTCTGAACAGTCGCTTCTAGAACTGAGGTTGCTAATTCAAACCCTTTTAAGTACAAAAAATAAAAGGGAAAAAAAACAGGAGAGATACAGATCTCTCATTAAAGCATTATGATTAAAAACAGGAGGAGGTACAACCACTTTATCTCCCAGAGCATCCCAATATGTAAGAGCATCCACAAGTAAGGCTCAGATAAACAAAACACACCTAACACGCAGCTCAGTAAGGTTTGTGTCCTCAGAAATATGAGGAATAACTGATTCTTAAGATGGGAAAAACCA
The DNA here is from genome assembly GCF_003945595.2 of Pipra filicauda. Lineage (NCBI taxonomy): Eukaryota > Metazoa > Chordata > Aves > Passeriformes > Pipridae > Pipra > Pipra filicauda. The sequence goes on from NW_024104408.1 coordinate 564,403, forward strand.
AGCATGTAAGTCACCATGGAAATTTCTTTGCAAAAGTTTATGTGCAGCCCACACAACCTGCCACCTACTTCTAGACCGACAGCAAGCCTGACCTACCGAGTCCAGGTGTTAGATGGCACTCAAATACTCTTTCTTCCTTTCTGTTGAATTTTATTTCCTTACCAACCTTCAAAAGACCTGTGTTCATTTTCTACCACCTTTGCTGTGTCCTGGTAACACTGGACAGTTGCAATCAGGCAGCAGAAAGGCTTTCCTCTGAAATGACCCATCTGCAGCCAAGCCATTCATTAAACAGTAATTCTGAATGGATTCCTGAATTTTAAAGTATTAAAACCAGACTTACAAAATAATTCCTCAAGGTTACATGGCAGATCAGAGACAGAATCTAACCACAATCATCCAAGGCTCACAACAGATGTTAAAATCTTCATGGCATCAGCTTTCATGAATGTCCCTCTTAATAAGGTACAGAAAAAGAGAAAATTTAGAACTGACCTTTACAAAATATTCTTGTTATGCTTTTTAGCCATTATGATGATAAGAAAAAACTGTTTTTCTGAATGAGTATACTGTACCTTTAATGGTTCATTTGTAGTTCAGAATAAAATCTGAACTATTTGTTGTTCATTGTTGTTATATTCTGTTCCAAGGTTCATAATTTGAAAATTGACTTTGGGGACTTTTTGCTTGGTCTATTAAAATGATTCATGTTGCATTCAACATAAATTGTGCATACACAGAGGAGGTTTAGCACACGTATTCACAGTATAATAACTAAAGTGAATTTTGTACAAGCTGCAGTTTGTGGCAAGGATGCAGTATCATTTGTCTTAATTTTTCTTCAGCATTACATTAGGCTCGTGCATTTACATTTTCAGGTACGGCTAAACACTTTAAAACTTTCTTTTTACAGCATGAGTAAAGAGAGAATCAAATCTACATGTTTATATGATGTAACAAAGTAATGCCTTTTTACTGTCTAAAGTACACATGGATTTACTTTCCATTTACCCTCCTGCACAAAGGCAAATGCAAAGTGCATGAAATATTCACCACCTATGAATCACAGAGTGTTCCTATTAAAAAGATGATCATGAGCTGTTTTACCTTTCAAACCATGATATGGTAACAGCCACGGTGCCTAAATGGTTTTGTCACTCAAAACTACCAAAGTAATATACAGTAAGGAATGAGAGTGTTTATAGTGTTTGATATGACTTTAGGACAATCTAGTGCCAACCAACTAAATAATTAAGAGCTGAGATCTGATTTCAGATGCAAGGGTCAGAAAGATTTCTTTCGCAAATTCTGAGTAAGTGGATTTGCCAGGACAATGTGAATCATACTAAATACCAAGGTTTGTACAAATACCAAGGAGAAACCAAGACTGTAATAGGTCACTCCACCTTCTTTGAGTCTCAGAAAAAGCTCATCTGTTGTCTGTGTTTATTTAACAGCTAGTTTAATATTTCTAACATGGAAATTTTCCGGGAGATATTTTAACTTCCAGCTCTACTGAGTGTTATTTTTCACTATGGTTATATTCTGGTCTTCACTTCTGCAGTGCAAGTTTCTTCTCACACAGATTTTTAGTATAAAAGTGCCAATGCTTGAGGCTAAAAAGTACTCAGAAATTCATATCTATGGACAAACCGTGTGGGCAGACAGTCTGGAGAAATAGATTTTCTGCACAAAAAAGTTGCATCTCATAAGAAGAGAACAATCTGCATGTTCAGGAACTGATCAATCCCTAAAATTTAATGTTAGTTGGATACCAACAACAACATCACAAAAGAAAACCTTAAAAGCAAACAACTTTATTTATATAGAGCCCAATAATCCAGAATGAATTCTGCACAAAAACAGATAAGGAGCCATTATGCACTTAATATTGCATTATGAAGGAGCCAAGCTCATGCAGGAAGGTTGGCCAACCCATTATTTTGTCTTCAGAGTACAAAGAAAATAAACTTTTCCTTTTTTCTCTGTTTTTGGTGGTTAAGGCAGTCCAGATTTATTTAATAACATGTAATACAGACTTCTCTGAAGTTTAATATAATCTGAGAAGCACTTAAAATTGCAGTGTATATGCACTGAACCTATTCTGACCATCACAGCAGGCCAAGGTGAACCCAACCTTCAGTTGAACAATAACCTTCATGTCCAAAAAGCAAAAGCCTCTTGACATTCCTACGCTTACAAAGGTGGTGACATAAATGCTCACCTCAAAAATATTTTCAAATATTTATTAGTTGCTCTGAAAGGATCTCTGACATCTAAGTATTTAATTCCCTAAGGGGAGATCAGTGCTTCCACCACCCTGCCACGAGACGAGCCTGACATCCTCTGCAGAAGAGCGAGTAACTCCCACATAACAACACATCACAGTAAGGGCCAAATTTTCAGCAGCTGACTGCTCCTTTTGCTTTTTCCTGAGTAAACAAACCCCCAAAACTACCACATTTTTCTAATCCTTCTATTAGGATGACATAAAAGAACATAAGCAAGAATCAGAAGGCTGCCAGACTAACCAAACACCTCCACTGACCAGCACCAAGGATCAGCAGCTCCTGCGACAAGCTAGAGAAGAACCACTTAAATAACTAAGGGTTTGCTTTTTTTCCTCTTATACACATTCATATTTTACCTCTGGAAAATATCATATTTCTGTCAGTACACTGGGCAAGGCTGAGATACGTTGCCCGAATCCACCCAAGGGTGAATTTGCAAACGCTGTGGCAGGGCACACTCATTTTTTTGGAGCTTACAACCTTTTAGCACTGGGACCATGTTATTTGCAACAGGCCAGCGTGTTTACACTTCCGAGGTTTGAGAAAAGGCAGCCTGACACTGGAATAAAAGGGAAAGAGTTCACATTCTATCAGATAGTTTATAGCTCCGTGGTGTGTCTGCCCTTCATGCACAGGGCTTAAGAGAGATAATCCCAGCAGATCGTGTTCTATACACTATTCAGAGACCATCTCAGGCCAAAAGAAAACAAATATATAAATAAATAAAACCCTCTTGTTTCACAATATTTGTTCCCCTTTGATCAAGCAGAATTTTCTCATAAACTTCTTTAATAATTACTATTTTAAATACAAGCAGTAAGATCAATATTGTGAAAGGCTGGGTGAAGAACAAGTAGAAAAACAACAGGTTTTATGAAGACACAAAAATGAGAAGCACAAAGATGATGTGTTCTTGGCTTAAATATGGCACAGAAAACAGGAGTCAAAACACATCTTTCCCTAATTTTTTTATACAATAATACTCAAATTGTAGGACTTGCAACTTATTCTTACTAGCTCTCCTCTCATAAGGAGCATCAGTTTCCCATCAAATTTTGAAATTACATAAAGACTTATCAACATCTTGGAAATACATAAAGGTCTTTATTGATTATATTAATTGAAATTCCAGAAATTCAAGTTAAAAGTGCAGGGCAGAAAATGAAGAACAGAAATCCATGTTAGAAGCGCTTAATTCCAAAATGGATTCAGAATCACAGAGATGCAGGAACTCTGTGTGTTAAATCATACAGGGAAAAAAAAAAATAAAATAATAAATAAAAAAAATCTATATTTTAATCTTTTTGGGCGGAAACAAATTATCTTATTTACTACATGAATGGTTTCCTCAATTTGACGCCAATCTTTGGAGGCAACTTCAACCTGTCTGAATTAAACAGTCTGCAGAAGAAAAGACTAGATTATTTGTATTATAGAATACTGTTAAAAAATAAAATTGAAAGATTACTTTACCATACATTGAAAATAAGAACACGCACATCACTCCGGCTTACAAAAATCTAATTTTACTTTTTCTGTTCTTCAGAGAGAAGTTTGATAAGTAGGGGACATGTTTATCTATACACATATATATGTATGTGAATGTATAAATTCCCCCTGAATGGACAGCATCTAAAAGAGGAGAAACTCACAACATTGCTTTGCAGCTGTGTCCTGTGATTATAAAGGTAATCAGAACCATGTAATAACCTTTGGTATTTAACCTCTTTATCTCCAATAACTGCACTGTATATATAGAATAGAGATAAACTTCATATTTCATTCTATACCTCATAAATAAGTCTTGGCTTATGCTTTCTAGAGAAGTCACTTCTAAATACACATAAGCACATTGAAAAACAATCAAAATCATAACAAATTTAAATAATTCACAGAAAACATGACAGTGGCCAGATGAAAATACCTCAGACAGACAAACATTTCCTAACATCTCCATTTCAGAGACGTAGGCAAAACATTTTTAATTAAAGTCAAACTTGCATTGTCCACTCATGTAATTTTACAGTTCACTGATATACAGATTTTACTAAGTGATGGCCTAATTACACAATACCCAGTAATATTTCTTCATAGATATAAGTCTACCATGTATCATGTTTACTTTAGCACACATGACCTCCTGCACCGAGTGCTTACACGAGCAGCTCTTGTGTACCAAAAAAACGTGACAGAATAGACAAAACTATCTGCATTTCACAGAAATGCTCTGCTTTGCTACTTGGTGTAAACTCCATTTCAAAAGGCTTAGCAGCCCCAGACAAATTCTGAATGAGAAATATGTTCCTGCTGTGACAGAGAGCAGGAGGACAAACTCTGTGAAAACAGATAAGGCACCCTGTGCAGCACTAGCTGAGCTCCCTGGCTGGCCAAGGAGGTCCTGTGTCCACCTGTACCATCCACAGATGGGAGGTCACAGTGCTTGTACATTCTTCTCACAATCATTAAACAATATTAATATGTTAATTTAATATGACATTCTCTTGCTAGCATATGTGACATTAACAGTTGCATGATATCCAAGACTTAGCTATGTCTGGGTTACCTCAGTTTATGCTCAAGATACTCAGGTAGCTTTTATATTTGGCTCTGGTGAGGGTAGCATTGAGTTTTCTGGCTTTCTCATGCAGGCTTTGAAACAGTCATTTAACAGATGTTCAGAATTATTATTATTATTATTATTATTATTATTATTCCCTTTAAAATGTTTCACCAATAAAAAGAGATATTAACATATTAATATTAAACAATAACAATAATCTTTGGTCAGGAACATGATCTCTGTTTAACAGATGGGAAAACAGAGGCTTAGTTAGAGAACCACATCCCCAGATGAAGTCCTGCAACAATTCCATGGCAAAGCTGGAAGCACAACCATGGGAATGCCCATCCCTTGTGCTAAGTGGCCATCCACACTCCCTCTCAAAAAGAAATCCACCCAACTGTCTGGGATGCAAAGGTGTTTTCAGCAGCCATGGAGAGGCACAGGCAATACCTAATGGGACACAGAGAATGGGCCACATTCATTGCTGGCATAACTCAAAGGGCTTGTACCAGTGCTGAATGTAGGCCAGTATTTCAGGGCATGTGCTGTATCATACTAACCAAATGGAATCTCTGCTGATTTGAAAAACTAGTCTAATCAATTTGTTCCTCAGATGTCTGCATAGCTCTGTTACGAAAAAGGGACTTTTTACAAGGACATGTCAAGGATAGGACAACGGGTAACAGATTCAAGCTGGCAGAGGGCAGGTTTAGATTAGATATTAGGAAGGACTTGACCCCTGCGAGGGTGGTGAGGCACTGGCAGAGGTTGTCCATAGCTGTGGTTGCCCCATCCCTGGAAGGGTTCAAGGCCAGGTTGGATGGAGCTCTGAGCAATCTGGTCCAGTGGAAGGTGTCTCTGCCCATGGCGGGGGGGGGTTGGCATTGGATGGTCTTTAAGGTCCCTTCCAACCCAAACCATTCTATTATTCTATGATCATCAGTACAAAAGAAACATTTTATGATCTATTTAATCCAAAGTATCTCTTTTTATTGGTGAAACATTTAAAAGGGAATTATAATAATAATAATCTGAACATCTGTTAAATGACTGTTTCAAAGCCTGCATGAGAAAGCCAGAAAACTCAATGCTACCCTCACCAAAGCCAAATATAAAAGCTGCCTGAGTATCTTGAGCATAAACTGAGGTAACCCACACATAGCTAAGTCTTGGATATCATGCAACTGTTAATGTCACATATGCTAGCAAGAGAATGTCATATTAAATTAACATCTACTGCTCCTCTACTGACATGTTACTTTACAGAACGACTGAATTTATGTCAAAATTGAAAGCATAATAATACATTCAACTATCAGCAGAGCAAAACTGATCAGTGCACAAATAAGTAAACCTGAGAAAAATGTTGAGAAAACACTACTGGCATTTCAGTTTTGCAAAAAAACAGTCTTTGGAATATTTTAAAAGAGGTGAATCAACACTGAGAATAAGGTGAACATGGATGTAACTGTACTCATAGCATAGGGCACTGGTGGGCTTAACATATTGCATGGAGCTGCAGCCACTCAGGTTTATGACCATCATTATGAATAGCTCATTAGTCCTTCAAGTAAAACTTTCTACACAAGTGGTAAGAAAGAGAAGGGGCCAGGCAAAAATGCCTGAAGGATGGATAAATGGTACCTGTGCACATACATGGAAATACTGAGGGACTTTTCAAGAAGATATGGTGGGGAAAGAATCTTCGCTGCAACTTCATTCTCGGGCCATTCTTTCACTCCTTGCCCTTTGACTTATATCTATAATGCACCTGAAGGAGAAGTGAGCTGCATTGCATCCAGTTATGATGTCCGGCCATTTATGTCCTCATAACAATACACATGGGAGAGCCAAGGATTGTATCTTCCAAAAAAACTTCCTTTTCAGAACTGCCAGCGAGTGCTTGTACTAAAGAACAAACCTGAAGCACTCAAAAACCTTCAGTGCCAAGCGGGTGAACATTCTTGGATACACAAAAGCCTATCATAAGCAGTCACTTCCACTAGAGTCCCATGGAAAACACTGGGTGACAAAAGCCCCTTACAGCAATCTGCAAGAAGGAGAAATAAATTAATCAAACTGCCAAACGAAGAAGGCTGGGTTTGACCTCCTTCTGATCTCATTACTTCTCTATTACCCTTTTGAAAAACATCCTCTTACAAAGATCACTAATTGAAGATTATGTGGAGGGGAATCGCACCTCTCCATCACCGTGGTAACTTTGACTCATTTGTCATTCTAATAATTCACTTCTTTTCTTTTCTGAACAGACAGAGACATTAATAGACTATCATCAGTTAAAAAGGTAATTTTTCCATTTAATTGCACTCATTAAATACTGCACTAGAACAATTGGAAAAGCGATACTCTCAATATTTAATCATACAATAGCAATAATGAAACATTACTTCAAAACAAACGTAGCAACATGTAGGATGACAAAATGAGTGCTGTAACTTTTGCAGCATCAACATCTTTTCTGGTAAGGATATTGGAACCTTTTTTCCTTACTTTTTTTTGCCAGTTGGGTATATGAATGGTCTAACAGCATTGACTACAGCTATGCACTGGAGAGAAACCAGTGGGAAAACTGCTCCATAATTACCTCATCTCTCTTGCCAGTGAACCACGACAACAGAAAGAATTTCATAAACCAAAACAGCGAGTCAGAGTATTTGTGGGAAATATTGAACAAGACTGGATTTGCACACTATTTTACTGGAACAAATTGTATCACTTAGGAACGTAATTGAAGATAAAAAGGTTAATCACACTGCTAGTGTGACTGCAGTGGGCACAGTCATCAGGTGTTTATTTGCCTGGGATATCTTATTTTCCATCTCCTACAGAAATCCTACATCTGTCTTCAGTGTAAGTGCATTCCCATTATAGAAAGTTCACTATAGTTTAACTACTACCATAACAGAGTAGGAGTTATAATAAAACCTTTGTGTTGAGGAGATGTGCAGAAAACTTAGAAGTGCCTGTTTCAATTTCAGATGTCACAATACACAACGGCTGTCAAGAAATGTTTCTATTTTTACTGCAATTCTACCTATAAGTATAAATACACAAAACCCAGTCAACCCAGCCAGGCAAACTTCACTGGGACTATTCATGTCAATAGATACCACTTTATCTGCCATTTTCTATCGAGCTTTCCTAGAGCACCAAATTATTGAAATATTTCATTTAGGATTTGATGAGTGCAGCAGTCAGGGTTGGTGACCGATGTCCAAGAACGCTTTGCCATTCTAGATTAAAACTGAGCAGGTTAAAATTTTTAGAAGGCAAACAGACAGAAACACTAGGAAGTCTTTTGGTTTGAGCTACAGAGTTGCAGAATAGCCATTACTCCCAGTTGTTGCATCCACTGAGCAGTATCATCACTTAATGAATATTCCAGCTTACAACAGTCAGACTATCTGGTAGATACCATGCTCTGCTAGTTCAGTGGAAGCAGTGAGGGATAATCAGCAAAAGGGAAGAATGGAAGTTTTAAAAAACAGTTATGTTGGCTTCCTTTGCCAGGAAAAGATGCGACAAGTGTAGCAACTCCTTAATCAATTATTTATTCAACACTTGCATGTGAGCAACCTTATTGATTCCAGTGAGACTAAGTGCCAGACCAATATGAAAGAAAATGACAGCAGGACAGGAAGTCAAGAAGCATCATGCAAGGCCAGGTCAGAAAGGCTAAGATGTATAAGACAGTGGAATATTCAATTTAGGAAAAATTGCAATTTAGTTTTATTTCTCTAACTACAAATCATAATATCATAAAGTTTTCAATTACAAATCTCTATGTGCAACATTTTACAGTCAAGAACAGTCCCTGAATGACTTCAGTACATGAATTAAATACGCAATGATACCAAGGATCTTATTTATACATAGTTTTTATTATAGTTATTTATGTTATTATACCCTATACAACTTATAACTTGTTATGTAAATTCTAACTTACATTATATTTAGCCATTACTCTCTCTAAATAGAATTTCACAGCCCTTTAAAATCATACATAACTATTGTTAAACCAGTAGTTGTGGTCCAGATGGGGAGTTGATGGGCATCACACGAGCACATGTGGCAAGAAAAGGACAATTCTGAGGAGCAGGTAACAGGACAATTGGGGTAAACACATCCCCCATAACTCTGCTGTTCTCATTTGCTCTATCATTTACAACGTTCAAGAGATGAAGTGTAAGATGCCTTCATGGATTCTGTGATAGAAAGATGAAAAAAAATGCGCTTTTCTTTCAGCCCAGAACTTCTCCAGCCAGCCAGTTAAACCTCAGTAAGCAACACAAGATATATTCTAACAGAGCAGGCTAGTAAAGCCACATGAGAAGTTTAAATTGTTCCCATCACCCACACATGAGGGCCAAAACCATTTGCAAGCCCTACTGATTTAGAATAACAAAATTATTCCTGATGTGAGACAAAAGCAGAGAGCAAACCTAGAGGAGGCTACCTAGACACACCTCAGAATTTCACGGACAGAAGTGACTTTAATCAGTGTTCTCCTCAAAGTGGTGAGGTGTGGGTTTCATAACTTTACTGTTCAGTACTCGAGCTGAACATCTAGACATAATGAGTCAGAAATGGCTTGTATGAAAAGAGTTAGCAGTTATAGAAATGAATGATTCATAGTAACTATATAGTAAAAAGGAAGAGTGTCTTTTGCAGGAGTGCATTAAAAAAGAAGAAGGATTTTCAGAAAATTAAAGTCTAATAAAATATCATGGTTTGATACTTAAAATGCAAGTAAAGAATCCCCCATAAAGCCACAAAATAGGTGCTCATTTGGGAAGGAAAGCAGTGCTTTTTCATTCCAGTTCGAATGTAAAATTCCCTGCAAACATAACACTCAAACACGTGTCTTTTCCTCCAGAACACGTTCTTGCACAAATTCCAGCTGGGAGGGTGCAATCAGGCTTTTAGAGGGACACAGAGATAAGCAAGGAATGTCTCTCCTCGCACGTGTCCTTTCCAGATTCATCTGGAACTGCCTCCTGCCTGATTCTCAGAGGGAGAACAGGCTCTATGTCAAGTCTATCTTGTGGTTAAGAAAACGTCATCTCTTATGCTCCATTATCTAAACAGGGTTGAAAATGTGGGTTTTCTGACCCACACTCTCATCCTCTGTGTATTTTTACATATATTAGAAGTAAAACTGGTTTCTCAAGCAGTATTCCAACACCTGCAACAGAGCTGGTTGCTGTCCAGCCCATGCCAAGTCCAGTTCTTCCAAAGGATAGCCAGTATTAAAAGAAGAACAAAATGACTTCCAGCAGTGCAGGGCAGCATTATAAAACCTTCTTCACTTACATGGGCTTATTCTTAATGGTACAGCAGCAATCTTTCATCTTGAATGGACTCAACTTATTTACCCACACTGACAGCTTGTTTGGCATTGAGATATGAAAATTTCAAGGAAAAAAAAATACATTATTACTGATAGACTTTGCTATATCAATCACTCCATCTTCATTCTCAGATGTTCCTTTTTTGAAACCACCATATGCCAATAAAAATGCCCTGTGCTGCCAGACCTACACATTCTCACCACAAGAAAGTAAATCAAGACATAAAAGGAGTGACAGTCATCAAGCTCTTTATCCTCAGAAAGTACTTGATGACAAAGACAGAAAGCACAAATGGACTATTTTCTTTACCCACCGATTCCAACATGTGTCAGACTCTTTTTTCCCCAATATATACCTGCAAAACACTGGGAAAGCAAAGCTATAAACAGGTTGAAAATGAGAACTAACAAGTTTACCTAAGATGAGTCTACTTGTGCATATTAAATTATTTAAGTGAGTGCCGCATCCAGCTCTGAAAAGTTCCCAAACTGCTGAAAACCAGAAGGGTACAGAGAGGGAAAAATCATTTTGTATATATACTGTTATTCTCCCTTTTTAGCCATCTGTCACAGACCATCATCTGAGACAGGGCACAGGACCTGATGACTTTTCAATTTGACTTAAATGCTGTACTTAGATTTTTAATACTAAAATCTCAAATCATAAAAAGCAGATAAAATGGCTTTATGCTAGCCATTATAAGACTTTAATGGTTTAGTTTCAATCACCTTCAGTTTTGCATAGGCAGCCCAGAGAAATTGGGTCAATATACCTGTATGCACATTACATGATTTATTGTCTTCTCACTGGAGACATCAAGTGTAACCTTAGGCTGATGCCTTATTGATTCGATATCTGTCATGTAAAGGATATAAAATTGGTTTCCTGCTTTTAAGACCAGCAGTCCACAAATGTAAAAACTTCCTTTCCAGAACCCGAACTGTGTATTGTAGCCACAGTGTGAGCAACGACAATGACTAGGGTGAGGTAATTTTAACTTAGAAATCAAAATCCTCACCAAAGCATGCAGAAATTAACAGTTTTGGCAGAAGCATTTCACCCATTCAAAGAAACTTCAGGAAAAAATGAACTGAAGTCAAGCCTACCCTTCAGAACTCAGTTATCATTGTGAATACGGCACATGACACAAACCCAATGCATTTACAAAATAGTTCTCATTTATCCAGTTACTTGCTTCAAAATAATTCAACACTGAAAGAAATCCAGGCAGAACATCTGAACAAGAATGACCTATGCACATTAGGCATTTTGAAGGTAGCAAAGTCATAGCAGAGATGAATGAAATAACTTCATCAAAAGCTAAAGCAGCAGCACATTGAGAATAAAACCTGCCTCCAAGAAGCCATAAATCCAGCCCTGATTCCAATCTTCTCGTCCTTCTTTATGTTTATTTGGCCAGAAGGGAGGAAAAAAAAAATTAAAACCTGATTTTTCAGGAGGACTAGTAGCAAACCTCAGTACCAGCAGAAAAAAATTAAAACCTGATTTTTCAGGAGGACTAGTAGCAAACCTCAGTACCAGCAGAAAAAAATAGGGTAATTTATAGAGTTGAAAGACAATGCAAACTAGGTCACTTATGGTATAAACTAAGTGAATGCTGCTATGCACAAAAAGTAGATCATATCATTTAAAAAAATTAATGAAGCACAACTCACCTTTTAAAGCATTGGTTTAAAAACAAACTATGGGGGGGAAAAAAACAAGGCCTTGCATCGTTAAATGTTTCGACTGATAAGACTTCAGACAAGTCATCTGTGGTCATAACCACCCCTCAGCCCTGCTGGTGTTCTCACTCCTCCTGAGGCACAGGCAGGAAATAATGCAAGGAAGGAAAAAAAAACTAAACTACATCAGGAAAAATAAGCACAGTAGGTAAAGAACGTGTACACTCTGTGCAAAGACCAAACCAGATTTTTCAGCCTCTTTAATACCATAGAACTCACAGGAAAGTAAGAATGCTACTTGCACTTCTTTAGCCTTTCCAATAAAAATGTATTTAGCCACTTTACAAAACATTTACTGTCAAAACATTCACTGAAATTAAAATGATAAATTAAGTGCAGCGAAACAAGTAATTCAAGTAACTATATAATTCAGCAAAAAGAAAAACCATAAAGCCTGAAATACTCCAAACTTTCAGTACTCATTAATTCCCAGTTTGCATGCCTGGAGTAGGTTGTTCACTGCAACTACACAGCCTGTACCAAGGACTCAGGGCATAACTAGACTGTCCAAAAGAGACTATCCTTTTCTCAATTTACAATTACAGAAACAAAATATACCAATATTACAAGGTGTCATCTCATAAGATGCTGAATTCCCAGTGACTCTGAAATAAACTGCTACCAGAATTCACCTTTTTTTTTTTTTACAAATGAGACCTAAGAGGTCACTTAAGGTCACAACTTTATTTACTGACAGAAGCAAGAGTCAAAATTCTGGAAATCCTGGTTTCCAGTCCTGTACTCAGCTTGTACACAAGCTTATCTCAGCTTGGATTTTACAACATAGGCAAATACATTTATCACACAGAAGAACAAAAAAGCAAGTTCAGTGTTCAGACAAACTGTATTGAGCTGATAACAAATAAATCAATTTTGAGGTTTTTAGCTCCTTTATCAATAGCACTCTTACAGATCGAGAATTTTCTAACAAGAAGCTTTGACTGCTGACCATACAATTTCAATTTTTTTTTGCTTTTTAAGTGTGTGCCAGATTATGCTTACTGGTATAAAAACAGCATAAATTCACTTCCTCTGGATTTACACTGCTATAGCTAAAATCCGTTTCTAAAGTCAATAAAACAGGTTTAATGAAAAATAAAATTTAAAAGTTACAATAAAAAGAAATGATTTTCCCATAAAAATGTGGTGATACATGTCAAAGTACTACAACAGAGACTACAGACAGAAGTATTATTCTGAAATCATAGGGAATAACTAGAATAATATTCTGCTAAAAGCAAGTCAGTATATTGGACCTGAGTCACCCTCTTGTCTTTTCTGGGACTGTTCAGGCAATTTGTCATGCCCACCCTGCTCAGGAGATGCTTTAAGGCTGGGCCCTGGTGCCCTTGGCTTCAGGCTCTCCCTGCTCTTGCTGCACCCTGGCAGTAGCACTGGTATATCTTCCAAACATTAACATAATACACCACCAATGCTGCTCTTTCTCAGCAAAAACCTCCTATGGAGCTTTAGTGTTCTTTTCTGGCTGTGGTATTCCTTTACTGCTTTTCAAGAATTCCCAGTTCTTCTAGGAGTCAGATTTCTGATATAATTCATTCTATCATCCCAACATGAAATAAAAACACATCTTCATTTCCATCCACACTGAGACCAATTCAGATTTATTAAGGCTTCCTTGATATTCAGTGATGTCTTATAAGCACTAAATCATCGTGAGAGCTACATAAGTGAGAGGCTGCAATCCTAAAAAAAAAAAAGCCCCAAACCCAATCAAACGAGAAGCCCTCTGAGAAGAATACATCTCCTACACAGCACAAAACTTTCTAGAGTTCCCCAGCACTGTACATCTACTGCTCCTCCTTCCCTCTTTGGGTGATCAATCACATCTGGCTACAAGAAGAAAAGGAAACACGTTCTGATCTCTGGGATTTTGGGATGGCTTGAAAACCCGCAGAGCCCTCCTCTCATGCAAAAGCAAAAACAATGAGAATGAGCTTCAGCTTTGAGAGCTTTTAAGATCCTTGCTCTGAGTACCAGCCTTAACTTGCCCTTGGACTCCTTAGTTTTGTAAAAAGTGAGTGACATGGACTATCACTACTTTTAAAGACAAAACACAGGCATAGATGTTGGTTCATTCACTATTCAACAGCATATCAAGAAATTAATTTCTGGAAGCTTTCTTTGGTTCTCTCAGGAACTGTGCCATACATCATTACTTCTACTTTTCACACTGAAGATTTTAACAAACAATTTTGTGTTTTTGTTTATAAAGAATAGATGAAATACAAGGGCAAAGTGTTCATTTTCTCACAGCGTAATTGACACCGAAGGAACCCGAGAGATGTTTCTATTTGCAGCAGGTTTATTGTACAAACTTAATTAGAGGTTAAAAAAGGAAAAAAGAGAACAGCAATAGAGGAGTGTGCAGTGTAGTGGACAGCTACACCTGTCAGTTCCGTGGCATTTGAGGGAACTTTAAGCCTTGTAAACCAGGATGAACTTGTTCTGAAAAAATATATGGGCAAAGTCAATCACCTACTCCATGTATCACATCCATAAGCCTGCTTAGCTGAGACTGAATAACTTTGCATAGCCTATGTGCCTGCTCCTGGCCTGATTCCCCTGGTCATGTAGTATGAGCAGTTTACTGGGGGTTTTACTTATCTCTGTTACAGTAAGAATATTTGAAGGGTGACATGAACAGAGGACATCCACAGACACCAATTCCAGGGTACACAACACTCGCTTTCATAGAACTTCAATGTTCCAATGACCTTTTGATAAATCACCAAACAAGGGCATTACTGCTGAAGAGTACTTACTACAATGCTTACTCCCCTCAGAGGTAAAAATCTGTATTTAAGCTTCCCTGTGAGATGGCTCAAAGTATTGGACCCATTTTAGATTTTTTTGTACTTAAGAGCACAATCCTTTCAAACCTTCACTGCAAGGAAGTGGAATTAGTTCCTGCTGTACCTCTCAGAATTTAGAAGCTATTTTAAAGGATATTTTCATCACACCAGAATCAGTCTCAAGTGCTCAAAACCTTTCTAAGCATGACACTTTTTGAAAATTGCTAACAGATTTTGTGCTTTATGGTATAATTAACACAGGATGTAAAATCACTAAAATATCAAAAAGAGGGAGTCAGATATACTTTAAGTACTTCAGGAGGCAGCCCAGCAAAGCTTTTGATCCATCAAAAGATCAAACTGATGCTGAGAGCATCCTCCAGTTTACACAATTGTAAATCGAAGGCACGAGCCACACAACAAACGCAATCCAGATAGCAGGTAATGACTCTGATTTGGAGTGAAAGGGCACTGAGAACTCCGCACTAGGTAAAAGTGAAAGCTCTCACAAAATGTACCTAGAAAGGGGAAAAAAAAGGAATTTGATATTTTGCAGCCTTATTTCCAACCTGATCTGCCATAACTGACTCAGACTGAAAACAGGACGTTTTACCACGTCAATATCCCAAACAGAAACCTTGTCTTTGCTTATTTTTCCTCACATGGAATAATAAGAAGAAAGCCACTGAAACTGATTCTTGACTTTAATGAATGGCAAAAAGAGGGGGTTGGTCAAATTTTAATCTGTTTGACCATGCAAACTGTATTGAACCTGATAATGTTCATGAGAGGTCTACTGAGGGACTTGCATCCTGTATGAATTATACCCAAGGCTCTTAAATTCATTTGAATGCATTAATTCCTAATCTAAATCACAGAAAAGTAATATACTGTTATTGTGTTTTCCAATGTATACTACAGCACAATGCACAAACAGAAGAGTAGTTCATTTATATCATGTAGATTCATTAAAAATGAAATCACCTCCTAAGTCTGTGTGTGTTGATTTTTGAGTCGCAAACATTCATATTTCCCATGTGTAGGAAAGGAATAATTTTATACTTAGGTGTATTCAAGGCTTTGAACTTGATATACATGTAATATTAGAGAAGGAAAATAAAAGTATAATGAAAGATTCTCTATTTCATGTGTTAGAAAACAATATGTTTTCCTCATTAAATCCTCAGATATAAATTCTATAAACCATGAAATTACCTTTGAGCCCTTACTGAAATAACCAGTTCACAAATAAATGATCCATGCAGGAAGAAAAGTAAAGATTAAAATAATAAGAGAAAGTTATACTTTTATATCAGCAGTCAAAAAAGATAAAAAAAAAACAACAAAGAACCACTATTAGTATAGACTTACACAATAGAGATTCTAATTGAACAGGTAACCCTGAACAATTTAATTCAGCCACACTCTGAGACAGACATTACTCTCATATGTTCTAAGATTATGAGGAATTAACTCTCACAAGAAATTGAGACTAACTTGGCTAAGGGAAATGTTTGCATAGCTTTTGTTCCATTAGAGTTCCATCAACAGCCATGTTTTCCATCCTGCTGCCAAATCAGTACCTAAACAATTAAATATTGTTATTTGAGTCAACCATTCCTTCTGCCCCTCGAGCATCTTCCCCAGTTGTCCGTTTCAGTTCAGCAAAAGTGGTTCAGTTTTTGCTCTGGAGAGCAAAAAGTTAAGAGGACAGTTAAAAGGTTGACTTCCCTGAAGACTGTCAGGCCAATTTTCCAAAAGTTATCCAGCTCAGAAGCACTTAATGCCATTAAAATTGATCCAATCAAAACAAAGTCAGGTTTGGTTAATTGGAAAACAGACAGTGAGATTTGGTGACCTCCATCACAGCTCACCATCAACTGCTTACATCTTAAAACCACTCATTATTCCCAGGGATGTCACTCCAGAGGAATTATTTTCCATTTCATCACAGTCCTCATCAGTCCTGCCCCAGTTTTCTCAGTCTCACCCCACCACAAGGTCTGGATTTTCCTCACAGGTCCCTCACATCACAAAAGTGGCCACAATTCAGTTCTTTTTCTGGTGACATTTTGCCACTTTGGGCACTTTGTGGGAGTCAGGTGCTGTTTTGCCAGGCTCAGTGGGCTTCCAGGTGTGCAACCCCCAGCACAAGCAGGAACCTGCCCTCCCAATCCAAACACATCTTGCTGTCTAATTACAGGGAATGAAGTCCAGATCTGAGGCCTCAGTTAACCCATAGAAAATGGAGAATAACCCAGCATTTATTCCATATGCTATACTGAAGATAAATAGGTGTTCAGCGGTTTTCCTTTTTTCTTACAGTATCTTTCAAAGCATTTTACCAGGGCCAAGAGCAAAAGCAGGTTAATTTTAGAGATATGGAAACTCAGGAACAGAAAGACAAAACTACTGCATTAAATTCATTTGGTTTTCAAGGGACACAGTGCAGGCTCTCTGAGGACAGAAACGTAAACAAGAACCCGCACCCTAAATATCTCTGAATCTAATTTTTTTTAAAAGAAATACAAGCAAAAGATAAGAAAATGTTTAGCATGCAAACATATCATAGAATCACAGAATCAGCTGGGTTGGAAGGGATCTCTGAGATCATCAAGTCCAAGCCTTGATCCAACCCCGCTGTGGTTCCCAGACCACGGCACTGATGCCACATCCAGTCTCATCTTATACACCTCCAGGGACAGAGAATCCACCACTTCCCTGGGCAGCCCATCACAGTGTCTGATTACCCTCTCTGTAAAGAAATATAAACAGAAAGACCTCGCTGCAACATGAAACAGAGGGAGGGGAACTGCTGAGGTGGAAAAACACAACAAGAAGTGGAGAACGCAAAGGTTGGTGCCCAGCTGGCACTGGGGACAAAACCCTGGGAGCCACCAGAAATCAGGCTGATCACATCCTCAGAGACAGAGCTGGTTCTGGTTCTTGCTTCCTGCTGTGCCAGCTTCAGCCTCTGGCTGACCCCTCCTTTCAGCTACTTCCCCCCCCAAAAAAACATGTGCTTGGGAAAGGCTACGCTGCAGGTCCCCGGGGAGCCGCTCATGCGCAGCTTTGAGTCCACGGAGCATTATAGAGGAGAAGTCATTATGCCTCACTCAATTAAAACAAGGGGCTGCAAGCATAATTGCCTCTATTTTTTCGAGCTGCAGGGTATCATCCACACAAAACAATGGTGATTCTTCAGGTAATCGAGTGCCAAAGCTTTTAAGTCGAACCCAGCACTATTTACTTCCCCTACAGTAATAACAACTAACAACTCTGGAAGCAAGGCTAGACTGGGATTTCTGTTTGGAAGTTAAAAAACAAAACAAAACAAAACAAAAATAGGGAATTGTGCACTGAAAAACCCATCAGACTGCGCTCAAAATTCCATTACCACTCTGAAAATTCAGTGTCTAACCTCTGTATTCACTATGTACTCAGCCTACTGCCATTCCCTTAAAGTGCAGTAGCAAATGTAAATCAGATGTTTGGGATTTAAAACATCAGAAGCGGAGAAGCTTCCAATTCTTTATTTAATTTGTAGGTCTTTGATAGAAGGGCAAACTGGTGTTCTGAAAATTTACTCAATAAAAATAATACTGAGTCCTATTTCTTTTCAGTAACACTAGAAGTTTAGATGTGTGATGTCAGGAGGACAGGAAATTTTAGGACTGAATTATAAGTCTCTAAAAACAAGTGTATAAATTGTACACAGTGGCAAACTCCTAAACAGGCTGGTGTTATTAGATGTGCCTTTAAATTTTGCACAGATACTTCCAATAAAACCAGCTCCAAGCTAACTCCAGTCCTAAAGAGAGAAATTTAAGTTAGAACATATTAGCAGCCCGCAGTGGGCAAATGTTCAAACACATTATGGTTTTAATATAATTATAATTGTTGAACATGTTCAACCAATTAGCCACAAATATTCTGTTTATCTGAGATGCTGCCAAAAATTTTGAGCTGCAGTCAAAATAACATGATACTGTCGTCCTTCTGCAAAGAATGGCCCTAAATCAAAAGCAAACAACATATGGAAAAAGCCAAACCAAATATCTTATCTGATATTTTATAAATCATCAAATATCATTTTTTTAAAATTTTAGTCATACAGATATAAACTGCCACATATATTTATGTGATAAATTCACATTTTAAAAGTTCATGTCACCTACTGAAAACAAGGGCTTCAGAATAACTTTCAGTGTCTGTTTTTTTTTTTGGCCACCCCTTAGACACCAAGATTCCATAAAGCACAAACAAAATGTAGATATCTGGGGAAGCACCAGTTAAAAGCTGCTGTGCCTTTAGGGTTAAGAACAAAATTATTTGGTTGCCTGCTTTTCTGCCTCAACTGCACAAATACAAAACTACTTTAAACAACCAGATGAGCTCCATCTTACGAGGAAAAAAATAAACCACTACAATTTGTCTTTAAGAAAGAATTATTAAAACCCCCTGCTGTACAACTCCTATTTAGACAATTTGCCATGCTGCAAAAGCACTTTTTTCAATGGTGTCCCCTAAATAATTAAGCTGTTCCTTTTACCATACTTCCTATATTACAGAAGTCATTTTCCTACAATAAATCACTAACTCATTCCTTATGTCAGTCATTTTTCTCCATTTAACTGAACGGACTTAAGCCCAACACTGAAAGTTAGATTACCTTTGAATTATGTGCGTGATTTAAAATTCTAAGTACTACACTGAGGAGCCTTTTAGAGTGACCACTCCACAGCCTCTTCGTACAGACAACCCCTCACAGACCTCCCCCCCAGGTTTGAGCAGAACAGCAACTCAGAAACAGTTAAAAATGTGACAGGAAACTGCTCTCATAGACCAGAGTCACCACTTGCCTTTATTTACAGAATTAAAAAGCCAAACAACGTGTGACAATTCCAGTAACATCCCCAACACCCTCCATTCGTTCAGATTAAGTCATATTTGCATCCAGTGGTATAATTTAATCACACAGTTCAAGCAGCTTCCAGTGACTTTCTTTTGCAGACACTATCAGTTAAAAATTTAGCCCCACTATTAAAATGGTTGAAAACTCTGCTTATTTCTTAAATAATTCAATGAAAACTAAGAACAAAGAAAATTAAATACTAAAATATCGATTTCTCCACATTTTAATGAGCATGTAATAGATTATCTTAACATCAGCATGTAGTTTAGTCACAGGTTAAGGGAAACACTGGTACATTTTATATTCATTTATAGCATAAAATGTGCTCTTATTAGAAATTAATCACTGACAAGAGAGTAACTGATATAGACAAGAAAAAAGATAATACATGGAAAATGTACTAATAAAAATGTTCATACCTTGTGCAATTTGTAAAAAAAATTGATAATATTAAGGAAAACAAATTTCTACAGGCAATCTTCAAATAGCACAAGCCTGGTCAGCCTGTATCAATTAATTAACTGCCCTGTCTCAAATGAATAAAACAATTTAATCCATCCTTCTGTATTAAAGGTATGGATTTGTTCACATTGCTCTGTCATCTGTTAGCTGCCTAGGAATCTAAAGCACAAGTTGTTGTTGACATCTGTATTCTCCAGAAGTAATAACCATCATTTCACTACCTCAGCTATGCTTCATTTCAAGATTTTCTTAAAAAAAAAAACAACTTCACAGTCTGGTTTGCTGCCTCTGATGTTTAACACCAGTAACTAACACAGCTGGACAGCCCCTCTGGTCATGCACTACCTAGAGCTGTCAAAGGGGAAAATTTCTGGCTCGAGAAAACTTTTATTTTAGGGGGTTTTAAGTTTTTATTTATTTTTTTTTTTAACTGAGCTTTATTTTGTTGTTAGGTTTGAGTTCTCGCTCCGTGCCCTGAAATCAGCAGCACAGAGAAGCACTTTGTGCCAAGCTCTCTGATCTGGGGGTATGTACAGAACCAGAATTATTTCTTGGCTTAGCACACCCTTACAATCAGTCGCCGATTTCTAAGATTACATAACCGAAAAAAAAACTGCAAAAAGGCATGTTTTTAAACGCAGAAATTCTCATCTTTCATCCCTTAGCATCACCCCACCAGACTCTAAACCTCAGCATTACCTGAAGCAATTAGAAGAAACCAACGTGGCAGAGCAGTGTTAGGTAATGCTTTATCCTCAGCATTCTGGAAGCTCAGCAAGACTTCCACTCAAAGCTGCTCTCCACTCCATTTCGCCTCAGCACCCCGAATCTGTTCTTTACCAGCTGCTGATGTTCCCTGTATTAAACTGAGAATTTGTGAGAAAAGCAAAACTTCCCGCTGTGTGTCAGCTTTGCATGAGAGCACTCGATCCTAAGCCGTGATACTCCTCGGATGCACTTTTGCAAATATCTTTCATTTCAGGTGAACGTGGCAGGGGGTGGATAGATTAAGTACTAATTACAATTGTCCCAACAATTCCTTACTTACAAGCAAAACGAGCACATCACAGAATTTTGCTCATATAGCATTATTTACAGCAATGTTTTACTGAAGGGGCCACATATTGTTTACTGATTTTATCAGTAAACTGCTTAACTTCGACTAATTTACGTAAGGAAATATAAAAGAAAACAGCATGACAAGTTAGAATGGATCAGTTCACTTTGGTATGGATCTATTTTTGCTGGCAAAATCCTTGATACAAAACCCATGCACCTGTACTGCTATCTTAAATCAACCAACTTACGGAAAACTAAGATTAAACAAAAATTTAACCATTACTGGCTGAATTACAAGCGAGCTATAGGGTCCATTCTTTATCCAGCAGGACTGTAATTCTTCTGCATGTAGAGTTTTCATGAGATCAAAATATTATTTAGCTTTAAATCAAAAAGATCTGTTATTTTAGTAAAATCTAACAATACTCGAAAGTAAAATTCCTCATCTGGGGCTGTAATATTTGCTGAAAAAAACCTACTTCAAAACATTAATCAAATTTTTCGCCTACTGGGCAGCCATATGGTAAAGCAGCATGTGAATCTCACAAACTTGCTGATCTTCTGTAACTGGGTGCTATTAATTACGCTTGCTGCATCCATCTCTTAGATTTTCGCTTTGTGGAAAAAAAGTATTTATTGCAACAGCTTTTACAAAACAAGGGAATGAAAATCACAATTGATTAATGAGCTGAATGGAAATATTTCCGTTAGCAGGTTTTTTAAAATGAGTAAGGATTAATACCACGGGTGAAAATAAACCCTACTTTGTGTGTGCCCCCCACCACTTTCTGTTTGGCAGAGGGAGGGGGCTGCATGAGCAGGGAGAGGGTCTAATGTGCATTATTCACTGCAGCAGCTTTAGGTGATAACAGGCTTTAAATTAAATAGTTCAGTGCTATAAAGGCTGAGGACTTCACGTGTTTTAGTGCTGAATTCCTCACTATGAAATTGAATTGTTATACAACCGCAAATCGTATTTGGGTTGGATTTGGGGTTTGTTTTTGTTTTTCAAATATAACTAAGAGTTTTCCTGAAATCCAGAGGAGCAAACAATTCAGAGTGATAGTCTCCATTTTGGCTTTAATTCCTCTGGCCGCAGTACTGAGGCTGTTTTGGGATCTCAGCCATAAATCTAGTTAATCATAAATTATAGCTAGAATATAATCCTTGACTCTACAGCCTCGTGTGCCAGGGAAATGGACTCTCAGGAATTACTGAAAGAAGATTGTAGGGCTTGGCTGGAAAAGCTAGCAAATAAGTTAAAATTGTGTTAGTTCCCATACAAAAATCCCAGCCTGGGGAAAGGCAGAGCTATACAATTAGCCACTGCACACGTCCAGAGCAGCAGAAGTCATGGCACACCTGTGAAGATTTGCCATATCACATCTTCGGGTTAGAAAGGATGATTTTTCTTGCTCTAATCTTCACATTAGTCTCCTCTACAAAACTAGCTTATTTCGATATTTGGCAGGGTGTGTGAACTTCATCCTAGGTACCAAGGGCAACAGTTGGAAGAAAAAGGTGAGGATTAGTTCTTGAGAGGGACCAACAGTGCTATGAAAAGCAGAAAAAACAGATTCACTCCTTGTTTTTGCCCATGTGAAAGAATGAGACAGACTGAAAACACAGAACAGCTGTAACCCAAAATATTCTGTATATGTGAGTCACCTCCTCAGACTCGAGAAAAAGAAAAATGGGGGAGTGAAATACCAAAAATATTCAAAAATATTTATGAAATTATTATGATGATGATGAGTAGTATCCCCTCAAATAACTATACTGGCAGCTTACTGCAGGTAGAAGAAAGGGAAAACAGTCTCTTGAATATAGAACTAGGACTCACCGGAGTAATAATTTATTTAAAATAACCAACTCAAATACAGCAACAATAGGGAAGGAGACAAAAAAACCCTTTGCAATAAGACAGACTGCTGAATGATTTAAAACACTACATATTTCACAGACTCTCAAAACACAACACTCAGACATTCAAAGGAGTCACTTCTATCCTGCTAAGTCACCTCCTTGAACCATGGTGTAAGTTCCCTTGCCTCCCTAAAGTCCTTCTACATCTTAGCTTAATTTAAGCAGGTAAGAATGCAAATGGTAAAATATTTAATTATCATCTACTTCAAATTACATGGCCACCCGCTGGATGACATTTCATTCAGCCTAATGTATATTTTTGTATGCATAAAGAAAGAACAGAAGGAAGAAAAAAAACAAGTAACTTCGAGTGCTAAACTACCAAGAGAAGTTCTGCATTAACAACAAAATTAAAATGGAAGGAAACTATGGTTTTTAACAAACAAACAAACATATGCTGCTCTGAGCATGATTCTTGTTGTAGAACAGAAACTACAGAAATAATGACAGTTTCTAAATCTGATTATTCCTTTATTTTTTTCCTTGTGTCATCCCAACTCTAATAAAAATCGCTGCCTTTATAAGCAAGGAACAATTCTTGTTATTTAAAAGCTTGCAAGATCCACACCTTTGGAAGGAAAAAGCATTTTTAAGATGAGTGTGAAATCTTTTAACCAATTTTTTAATTAGTGACCCAAAATGTATGCCACAACTTTTCACCACCCCGTGGGTGATCTCTAAACCTCTCCCACACACATTGACTGTCTGCTTAAAAGTTTAAAGAGCTAACAAAATGTTTTAACGAGATACAAATCTCAGAGATCATTAATCAATATGTTCAATGTTATTTGTGATAATTCATCATGACATGATATTAATGGGTTACTGTACCCTTCAGAGGTGAGATTAATGCAAATGAGCAGCCACAATTAACTTTACTGCTCCCAACTCACAGGAACGGACAGATGATTATAAATGACAACTATATGTCAATTACAATATCCAATAAAGTGAAGCTTAGAGGGCAATCTATCTACTTTTATAGTTCTTGCCTGACATAGCTGAATTTAGCTCAACCCACTGTTGTCACAGTGTAACCACTGCTTTGAAGGAGGGGTCAAATTTTTAATTTTCCGTTCATTCGGAAGGAATTCAAATTGTGCATCTAAATGCATTGTCTGAAGGAAAGCTGCAGGAAACCGAGAACAGATGTTGCTTTCTTCATCAGCAAAAAGGAAATCGTATCTGTTCTCAAATTGCAACAGCAAGGCCACAAAGAAAATAATCTGCCCTGCTGAGTAATATATTTATTCAATTAAAAAAAAAAGACCCAACATATTAATGTGGCCATTGGAAGGTATTTACATTTGGTAAATTGCTTTGTCACACATGGGATGCTCAGTCCACCCAGGTTAAAGATGTTGAGTGAGGTGTCAACTGGTATGTGCAGCTCTGTACACAAACAGGTACTGCAGGGTCACCTCCTGAGCACCAATGCTTCTGCACCGAGGAGATAAGACCTCACAGGAAAACAGCAAAATTTCAAGTGGCAGCAAAAGATCTAGAAGCAAAGACTTTAGATGTTCATAAACCAAACAGCTGGCCAGATTGAGGAAATTCTGAAAGTGCAACAGATACAAAATCCTATGATACCTCAGTAAATGATTTATTTACACGAAATGGGGAAATCAGCTCTGATAACGTGCTCAGATTCTTGGCTTGATGCCCTCCACAAGAAAAAATAAAAGGCTTCAGTGATGGTAAGAAGAGAAACATTGCTCAAAACACTGTAGGAAGCCTTAGAAAGAAACACCATAAAACAGATATTTCCTGTAATTTCACAAATTTTTCTTAGCAGAGTCTTTCCTATGTGTTATGGCCAATCAGGCATCACAATGCACTGGGACAGCTCCTGTGCACAGGGGTCAGAGACGTGCCCTATGGCTAAGGATGGGCCCCAGCGCAACAACAAATATTACTGCTACATTTTACATTTACTCATTAAGGTTGCTCAATGTGCCAGCAGAAACTGTGACTTGAGCTCTTCAACACACCCATAATCTTCAGCCCATACTCAGGGTCTGTAAACCAGACACACAGGATTTCCAGCATGAATTACACCTGTGGGGTGTTCTGGGATAAATAAAAGTGCTTGAGACAACAGTGGAACAACCAGTGCCAGTTGTGCAAGGTGCCCACTAAGCACCCGGTCTTCTTTGAGAAAAACAACTTACAGGGAGCTTCTTGCTTTTGATTTCATTTCCTCAACATGAAGCATCTGAAATTTACTTTAGCTGTAGTTAAAAGAAAATTACCGAAAAGTTATTATTCTTGATTTATTTTCTTTAATTATCTTCTCTTTCCTTACATACCCATCTGAAAACCAGCATCGGCTTTTGCAGCTTCTGCTTGGCTAATCCTACAACACAAGCTTCACACAGGCTTTGCAGCCCAGGGAGACCTACTGAAATCAGGGAAGAAGAGAGGGGCAGGGTGTGGAAGTACCTCACCAGGTGCATCAGCAGCTCCACTTGAAAAATATTCAATAAAACTCACCAGGGGTTTTGGTTAAGCAATATTTTAGGTACTATTCAGCCACTTATATTAGCATAACACTAAATTTTCATCATGCAAGTCATAAGATCATGTAAGTGTGTTTATATCTTAATACTTCGCCAAAGGACAGCAGGAGAGGTCCGGATTTTCTTTAAAGCAATGTTTTCCAAAGGAACTCTCTCCCCCACCTCGTTTTGTTTAATCTAATCATCAAGAAAAATGGTTTTCAACTGAATAAAACTGCTGACACCATTATCATCGTTTTCAACGTGGGGAAATGGAGCAAATTCTTTACTGCTTCCAATATGGATGATAATACACATTTTTGTGACACTATTTTGTCGATGTCCTGACAGAAAAGCACATCCTGAAAAAAACATGCTTTTGAGAAGAAACAGTTTCCATGCTGACCTCTGAAAAAACTGAAGTTTATGACAGCCCCCGAAAATCATTTTATGATAGACAATTAACCTCAGAGATCATAATTTAAGTAACAGCAGTATGCCCTATACATCCTCAGCAATCCCAGATTCACCAGCAGAAATAAGGTTTATTCCATAAAAATAACACCCTACTTCGAGCACAGACAAACACCAGATAAATTCATAATTTAAACTATGTTTGTGCAAGAGGAGGATTTCCTTTCGGATCTTTTTGAGTTTTGTTTTGTTTTAACTAATTAATCAACAAATTTGAGTTGGCTAAATAAAACCTCTTCCAACGCCTCCTATTTAATTGCAGTTTGGCACCAACAAATATATATCAAAATTATAGTATCTCCCTTGACAGGAAGCTCCTTGCTTCCACACACAGTTATGGCTCTCTGCAGAGTAACCAAGAACTGCTGACAACCTTGAACACTGCTACAACAATATTACTATACTTGGCAGAGAAGTACCCTTGCGGCAAGAGAAAAGCTGTAATTTTGACTGTCACTTCACATTACACTAGATATTATTTCACTGTATACACATACACACTCACAAAACTCTTAATAGACTACAGTTTTCTCACTGCCCAGCTCCTCTATTATAAATGACAATATAATATTGTTGACCTACTGGTAGGATCGCTAATAAAGGTAACATTTAACATCACTGAGAATTTTCTTTTAAAATACAGCCATCATAAATTGTCTTCTCCTGGTCATCTCAAGCTACTTAAGTAGCTTAAAGTTATTTCATCTCTTTTATTATTCAGAAAATATTTGAAAACAAAGAGGAATTATAATTCAGTTGGATCTTGATAATACTTTCTTAAATACTTGAATAACTGCTGCTATTGTAAACATTAATACCCTCAGCCAGAAGCTGTTTTGGTAAGAAAGTGATTAGCACATTCAAAAAAACCCCAACAAAATCATCTTTCTAGATTTCCAACAATAACATAAGTAAAAAGGTAACAATAGGTGATAAATAACAGGGAGTCAGAAGTGGAGCTAAATTACTTCCTCTCTGGGCCCATTCTGTAATTACAAAAATGACTATGGAAACATTTAATTAAAAATCAAATTTTAAGCACACAAGCAGAGGACAAAGTCCCTACTTTAAAATTTTCAGAGGTACAAAATGTTCTGCTTTGAAAATCAGTATCTCTGTGACATGATGAAAAGGATATTTGGTTCTTTTAAACCAGATCCTATTCTAGGACTCTAAAATAGTTTACACCCCAATTTACCTCCTTACTTTTTATTTTATATGCTGCATTTGTTCAATACACAGACTGCTTACTGATTTCCAAAAAGTTTTGCTTGTGTACATTCAGAATTTGCTCGGTCCCACTGTGCATGAACAAAAGGTTCTCAGACAAATATGGCCACAATCAGTTACTGCAGGCAAATCTAACTGCTAGAAATCAAGTTTTGGAATAGCCTGCTGTCAATTCCCTATATTGCAAACAACTCCAGTGTTTTTGCAAAAAGTAAAACAAGATTTAATTAAGCAAACCGGATTTAAACAGACCCAAACAGCACCTGGCTACAGTCATTACTAAAAAGCATCGTTCTGATTTTGCTGTAGTTCAGGCATCTTTTGCTTCTACCCTTGTGTTATTGACACAGCGTTTCAAATGCATTTAGAAAGACACCATCTCACTTGTGCTGTTTAGATAAGGAAGCATCACTGAACCTCTTTGCCCTTCTCCAATAAAATGTATCAAAAATTTCAGCGCTGTCTGCTGACCGCACCACATTTAACAAGATTCACAAATGAACCCAGAGTAAGTTTCCCACTGTGACACATTAATAATAAGTTCCTTATCCCATCTATCCCAAGCCATGAATATGTAATGTTATAAAATGAGTCCTTTTCACACAACAGAACCTCAGACGTGAATAAATAAAAACTATCCATCACAAGCCTGTGAAAAATTAATGAGAGTTCTGAGACATAAGGAAAAATTGGTTACTGAGATGATAAGGTCCAGTATGTAAAAACCATGTTCCTCACCAGCTGTAAATTTTATTTTAAAACTTTGCAAAAAGAGTTTAAAAAAAAAAAAATCTTTCTATAGCACATTTACCACAAGAAACAGAAAAGGGGAAAATGCTTTAATGGCAAGACATATATCTAAGTAACCCAGACAGCCTTTAGAACTGGGAAGCAGATCAAACATCACCATAACAGGGAGTTACAGCTCCAGTTACAGCAAAGTTGTAACCTTAGATATTTAGAATCACAGTTCCTATTCCATTTCTTTTCCCTTCGGAATGGAAATTCCTGATGAAATAAGGCACTATATCTCCCTAAACTTCATTTACTCAGATAAAAGAAGAACACATGGAAATAAATTATTTTCAATCATGTGAGGGTCTCTTTACTGTACCAGTGAAGGCTTTAATCCCTTGATACGTGGTAATCTGGTTTGCAATATGAAAAGAAATAAGAAAAAAAAAAGGAAAAAAAAAAGTTTTTCAAAAGAGTTGAGCTGCCACCATGTTTATTAATACATTTTCCTAATCTTGCCCCAAAGACCACGTTAATGTCTGAGGAGCACAAGTGCTCTGCCAGGTCTACTCAAACCACGTCACCCAGAAATGCTGGAACTTTGTCTTCAGGCAGAGAGAGAACAAGAGATACTGCCCAAGCCCTTGAAAGAGTTTCCTCAACAGCACTTAAACTTTTCTACCAATGGACTTCCAAAAAGATCATATGATCTACAACCCATTCTGTGAAATGTCAGCCATTTTAATGTCTCACAGCAAAAACGAAAATGATGCCTTGAGATACCAAACTAGGTCACCTAATTTTCTCCAAAATCTGTCTCTGCTCACTCAGCTCTCTCCCATTAACTAAGTTTTTCTGTTTTATATCCCACCATCACCCCCACACCAAGAATCTATGGGTTCCCCCAGGCTTGGTGGCCGAAACTGTTTATCATTTCTGCTTTGTTTCTTAATTCTGAGAAATAAAAAAAAAAGCCTTTAACTCCTCTTTGCTTACTTCAGTGACCATTTTCTGCTAACATATCCTGTGGTACACTGAACATACGTGAACATGCTGGGCAAATACAGGGCTTCTCCTTTCCGAGGTGGTGTTTGAAACGATGAGCTCGGCAACTGCATTACTGACCCTTCCCTTAGTTAACAGGACAGGAAACCATAATGAAAAAAGACACTGGCAGAGCCTCCCTCCCCAGTGCACAGATTAGATTTCTTTATCAAGGAGTGGCTTCACCACATCAAAACCTGATCAAGCAGGACGTTTTACTCTCGGTTTCTTGAAAGTGGTTATGTTTGAAAGGACGGCCTCCAGAGCGCTGTCAAAGGTGTCTATCTGCAAAATAAATTACCTTTTCAAGTCTGCACTGGCAGTGATTGAGTGACTGCAAAGAATTATTTATTAGTCTTAAAATGCCAGTGGATACAGTTAAGGAACTATTTTTTCTACAAAACTATGATGGTCTGAAAGAAGAAGGGGAAATATGTTACAATCCCCTTAGACTGTCGGTTTTGTTTGAGGGAGGAGCAGGTCCCCTCTACAAGAGCTCAATCCCTGTTCAAAATTCCTATCTTCCACCAGAATGGCCATTCCTTTGGTGCCCTATGTTCACCTTTGTCATGACCACTTGTCTTTCCTTTAATGTTATAAATGCAGTAACTGTCTTTGGGAGGTGAAAGGACCCAGAGAAGGAGGGTAGGAAATGGGGGTAGAAATCATTTAAAAAAAAATTGCAAACAAGTCATTTCACATTATTAGCTAACTCCTCTATTTTAGAATATCTGACATTTAAGTCCTTTGGTTTGCACTTAGAACTAAGGATTCTCCTATATTTTCAATAAACTTTCTTATTAAAGTTTTTCTCTCCCCTTTTTACTTAAGAAATTTCACAGGCACCAGGCTATTTATAAGACCTTGCTGCTTAAATAGGTATTAAGATTTTTCAGCTGGGCCAATGCAGCTGAAGATTTCTTTCTTAAATACCCTTACTGCAGATTGACCTTTCTTGACTTGATACACATATTTTGCAGGTGAAGAGCCTTCAGGTCCATAATCAGCCCAGTCCTATGCCCACCATACCTACACAGGCACACATGGAGAAAGCCTGCTAAATATCTTTGACATATATTATTACTACACTTTGAGGCCAACTTACATTTCAACTCCAGTGAAGAAAGGCCAACTGAGGGTGGATTCATTTTCAGACATATTTTAACCCTTACAATATCCATCACCATATGTGAGCAACAGACATTGGAATACGCTTTTTATACTGAGAGGGGAAAAAAAAAAATCCAGGAGTCACCGCTGGTTATTCTTGGGCTCTTTAAGTCACAAGGGACAGAGCAGTGAAGGACAACCAGAAAGGATTTCAATATGCTATTTCCATCTGAAGAGCAGCAGTCCCTGTAATGCACTTCCTCTGCTGCTGCAGCATCAATGTTGCTCTGTATTTTTATGCAATCTATATTTTCACTTGTTTGGCACTGCAGTGGTTGCAATTGGCAGTGCAGTAGATGAGTGGGCAAAGCACAAAATTAAAAGATATTCTTCCTGCATAGCGCTGACCGTGCGGGATCTCAGCCAATAGCAGCCAAACCCCAGAATGTTTATTTTTAAACTAGGGCAATATACCATTAGTTCTCAAGTTTAATTCAATTGATTTTCAAGCAAATAACAATAAAATTAACCCACAGATAGGACAATCTTTCGGTGATGGATGAGAGCGAATACCAAACCTCACACAATGAATTCCCCACCATCAGACGACTCCCCCTTGGGACAGCCAGGCAGGTCTGGACAGAAGTGATTCTGGGGCCAAAAGGAGTTCCCCGCTTCATCACCTCAGCAAAGATGGATTCCACGACCTTCTGAGAAAAGCCTATATATAATTTTTGCTGAGTAGGCCCCTCAGTTAACAGCAGAATCCAATTTGTAATTTAGCCTCAAATGCACACTCCACAAAAAGCTATCAGGTAAGAAAAACACCTGACATGTAGATAAAAATGCTTTTTGACATACGTAAGTAAAAATAATACTCTGGCATTCCTCAAATTAGCCATTTGAAGTGTGCATACCCTGAAAAAGTTTCAGCGTATAGGCATTTATTTTGGTTTTACTTTTGTTTTGTTTTGGTTTTGACCAAGAAAATATTTATGAAAAGAATAATAAATAATTAATTTTACTGGCTGCAAGCTGGGATTCTTTCCTGGTTAAACTATATGCAGTGAAATGGCATTTAAATTATATGAGAGAATTGATTCAAATGGCTTCCATTAGCAATTTGGCAGGCTGCTGTGAATTGCTCCTAATCAATTTTAAATAAAGCTATTCTATCTGAGAATGGAGGCATCTTCATCTTAAACATCTCCACGTTGTACAGCTGTAAAACAGTGGCTAAAATACAAATTTCTTCATAATTTCTTATAACTCGTTGAGTTTAACAACGTGCCACCAGAGAAACTAATGCAGAATAAAAATACGTCTGTGTCCTCAGAGAAGTATTCTGGGCTCTGAAGGTTTTCTCTTTTATCTTACATTAATGAATTTTTCAAACTAATGCTATTCTAGGCCATTTTACAGTACAATCGTATCTTAATTTCACTTGAGATTTTATCACAAGTAATTAGATCCATTCGAGTTGTAGATACTCAACATACATGTACCATAACCATTCCAAGTGAGTGTGTTTGTATTACAAGAATTTATACTGAAAAAAATTAAAACTGCAAAAATGACAGCAGGCATTCAGAATTTTCTTTTTGTTGTCTCTGGTTGTTGTTTAGAAAAGGCACCTGCAATTTCCAACCAAACTTTTCTCCTCCAAAATCTTTGCAGAGCACAGGAGAACAAATTCTAGTTGTGACAACCATCTCCTTAAAGTAGCTCGAAGGACACACTTTAATGGTGGGCATAAGAAGACAGATACAGAAATTAAAAGCATTTTCCATTACACATTGTTCCAATAAATTGTTCAAGTAAACCTTTAAATACATTTATAAAAAAACATTAAGTGTGCAATATCTTAACTCGGCAACAAAATCTAACATCATTTCAATATAAGTCTTCAGTTTGACTTCATGTGCCACGAAAAGAGACAGGGCTGGTTGAGATGGTGCAAAGTTATGAGATGTGAACTCAATAACACAAGTTCAGATGGCCACAGTCCTCACTGGTTTGGTGTGTCTGGCAAAGCAGGTACTGCCATGAGAGTCAGTCAGGGTGTGTATCTGTCTCTCTTGGATCAGGATCTCAAAAATGCTTTTCCTGGTGGTTTCAGTGATTCTGGATTCAGAAAATCTCTTGCCTTAGTCTGGTGTCTATGCAATGTCCAACTCTTAATATATCATACTTAGTAGTGAATTTTTTAAAGAAAAAAGAAATATCTTCATCTTCTACGGAGATGATTGAGCCTTGGTTCAGAAAGTTTTTTACATATAAGAAATAATTAACATAGTAATGGTAGCAAGAACATTATAATGAGACAAAACTAAGGAAGTAAAACATTAGCAGTTTAGAAAGCATTTTTTAAATGTGATCTGTTTATAGTTTAAATCATCTTCCTAATAATGGAAAAGTATATAAAAAACTGTCAGAAACCAGTGAAAAATCAGATTCAAAACACAGACAAGGAATTCACATTTTGTGAGCTGGGGAGACCTGAGGATAGAGAACATGTTCATGTTTTTTCAACATGAAGAAAACAGTTATTTAACAGACTGTGACTGCCACAATAAATCAAAGATTTACTTTACAAAGCAGTAAACATGGTGAGGAGGAACCTCTTCCAAAAGCCCATAAAGCAAAGTGGTGGAAGTAAATAAAGCCGTCCCACACACTTCCACTGTTCAGTTCCAAACATGAAATCACAGCTTTCAAGACATAGAAAAGTTAGCAGGAGGCATTGCACAGGATGCCTTTGCTTATTTATCTTTTACCACCCCCTCTCTGACTCGTCCAAAAGAAAATGTGGCAAAATAGAGCATGAACACGTGGATGGAGCTACACAGGCCAACAGCTGATATTAAGTAATGCTTAATTCTGCTACGTTCCACTTCTAACTGAATACACAGCGTGGTCAGTGCAGAGATGCTATTGTGTACTGAGGTTTAAAAATGCACATTATATGCCTACAATGCTCAGATTCCATAGCACCTACACGAGAGAACTTGATGGCTTCCCAGATAACTGCAACCATGAATGCCCTTGAAGGAAAGAGGAACTATTCCAAGCCCACAGCTGAAGAGACAGAGCTGTTAGGGCAGGCCACAGGCCTGGAGATGGAAGGGTTTGGAGGTAGATAGGGCTGCCTGCTCTGAGGACTAAACAATGCCACCCCTGATGTCAGGCTATGCCTGACTTAAAATCAGAGGCTGGGTACTACTACACTTTAACATTTTCATGAGCTAATCTCATCCCTGAATCATGCTTAAAATACACAGGAAATAAGGGATCCGTGCTCATTTCTCTCCTCTCTCTACCCGAGGGGGCTGTTACAACCTGCACAACTCCCAGGAATCTACCCCAACCACTCAGCATTGGTCATTCCACACGAGGTGATACCTCAGCTCTCCTGCTGAAGTTTAGCTCACGTAGGAGGGGGAAAACAATTTTTTTAAAAGTACAGCTACAAAATACTACACACAAAGCAGTTAATTTCCAAACCACTCTTTACTCTGGCCCTGCAATGAGCAGCAACACCAGTTCTTGGCTTTCTGTTCTGCTAGGGCTGGAGATGTACAGGGCACAGGATCCACTGGCAGGGTTCACTCAGTGCTTGGAAGTGGGTGTGGACAATAACAGTGATACCACACATGTGGTGTCTGTGGCTTTCTGCTCAACAGAGCCCTGAAAAATTCCTCCTCGTCACATCAAGTGTTTCTAGATTTCAGAAAGCAGATGAAACAGCCCAGCCCCTGATTAAAAGGAGATGACCATCGCTGCTTCCTCTGGATCCAGTTGAAAAAAAATGTCACCCTTGTTCTTTCAGTTTGTAAAGCCACAGCCCTGAGCCAGCTTTGACCCAGTTTCCAAATCAGTAACCACAGAGTCTCAGCACATCCATACAAGCCAGCTGCCCAAAATTCCACGGTCCTGTGAAGTTCTACAGCCTCCACTGGACCCCGCCCTGCCATGAATACGTGACATAAGCCCCCCTTCAATTCAATTTAAAACTAGTTGAAGTCTTAAAGTGCACCCACTCACTCTTTGCACCACGAACAGAGCTTAAGAGAAGCTCAGCAATGAAATCTGTGGAGTCACAACAGCCACCATGTGCTGCCATGCTGGAGCCACACACAGGTTCTTTTATCTTTTAAAACATACCGTCCCTGGAACGCTTTCTCCTCTCATTTTTTTTTCCACAATTTACACTTTAATTCTACTGGACATATATTAATTGTACCAATTGTTATACGAATCCACAGCTATCACCTGCTCTCAAAAATCTCTTTATCTGACAGCAGGGATGATACCGTATCACCTCACTGTAAATTAAGATGACAGTTTCTTCGTTAGCATAGTACGAATATACACGATGATAGTACTTATTATAACAAGAGAAGCAGATTTAATCTGGTTTCAATTACACTGAACAGAATATTTACAGCAGTTCAGTTGCAAAAGCATTCATATTCTTGATACAGTAAAATAACTTTAATACCAAGAATATCTAGATCATATCAGCAGGTACCAACTTTAAAATACAGACCCTCTTTCTTCCCACGAGGAAAGCAAAGACACTGAAAAAATGCTGCATCTCTCTTGCTTTCCTTGTGGAATCTACTGAATTCATTAATATACCCAAACAGAAGCTGAAAATGCTTTCTGATGTGAGAAACTCAACATCAAATTTTGTCTTGGAAAAGATTTTTGTGCTAGTTAACTATTTCGAAATAGAGGTCTATTAATATCTCTATTATTAATACAACCTACAGAGGAAGCAATTAACACAACCTTAATGCTAAACAATTTTTGAACTCAGAACATTCAGACAAGACCACTTATCACAAAATTACTGTTCTTATTTCTATTGGTTGCTAAACAAGGTAATACAGCAATACTCACCACAACAGTATTATGCAATGATCCAGTTTTAATGCACACCAGCACTGAAGAAATTAGATATAGCAAAAATCTCTCATGACTACTTAAATTTTAATCACTTCTTTATTGTTATATTGCAGGAGTCAAGAGTAGAGTAAAAAACGTTCTTAACCCCACTGGGCCTTAAGCAGGTTCTCCTTACAGAAATGAGAAGATGTTGGCAATTTGTACTTTCAGAGATGCTAAAAAAGTCTGCCGTCATTCAATACCCTCTTGTATCATTAAAAGATTCTTATACAGCTCGTTCACTGATAGTTCAGATACCTCAAATCCATTAATAGCATTGGAAAAAAAATAAATAGATTATCAAACCAGCATTTCGACAAATCTTTAGGCGAACTCCTTGAAAAAATGTTTTGTTTGAAGATTTTTCACAAACGTGTACAAGATGAAAAATAAAGCATACAAAATCCCATTGCCTGAGCTTGCTGAAGTAAACTAGGATTTCTATTGAGAAGAGGTGTTATTGAAATAAACAGTATTATTTGGGTGGCTGAGAAAGACAGCTACTAAATTAAACCTTCCATGTCAAGTGGAATATTTCTTCGAGTATGTTTTTATGAACAAGTTTGTATCTATCCTACTACTAAAATCCTGAAGGTCCCAAAGTTTTCTATACAAGTTATGGGTCCTGTGTTTGACCAGTTTCCTCCTCAAACACAAGACATACCCATGTGCACTGAAGCTGTTAATGTTAAGCCGTGGGTACATCTGCTCCTGAACACAATTTCACAGTGCTGAAGTTACTCAGGTGTGACTCAAATCCACTGCTGGACCCACTATTTCTTCTAAATAACAAGACTTTTCTCGCCACTCTTACACAGCAGATTGGGAAAAAAATCCTAGGATATGTCAATACAAAGAGAATCTCTAAACAGGCAGGAGTAGGTCTAATGAAGACAGGGGACATTAAGGAAAATAATCCAGTGCTCAGAGCCAGCCCCCATCGAGCTTGACATCAGCAGGTAGGCCAGGGAAGTGCTCTCTGGGACAAGTTACTGAAGGACATAGAGCTAAAACATTTCTAAAAGTCCTGGAATATATTTAATATCTTATTTATAAGGAAAAAAAAAAAGCTATATAAACTTCTTCCATACTGCCTCTTCATACGGTCTCCTATATTAGCAGGCTCCAGAAAACTCCCCTCAGCACCTAATTTAGGTATTGTAAATACCCCTTAACTTAAGGCATTTTTCCATCACCAAGCTGTATCCTTGTGGCACTTTGAACAAACTTTGTAAATAAACACTATGAAAAATTCTGGACTCTCATTATGTGTATTTTTCTACCCTGACCTCTCCTATCACTGGTAATACATTCATCAGCTTAGAAAGCAAAGAAACAGGTACAAAGACAAGATCTCTTCCCTTATCAAAGTGTCTGATAAATACAAATATCAGCTTTACACACACGACTCATGACATCTTATGACATTTTAAAGTATATTTAATAGCTTAAAAAAACCTCTCTAAATGGCTCAAGTCATTTACTGTAAATGTCCACTACAGGTCACATGCTCATCAGATGGAGTACATTTAGCATGCATTTATGGGCTTGCTGTTGCTTTTCAAAACAAAAAGATATAAATCTTAATACTCTCAGTTCTAATGTATGGATACAAGCCATTAATCACTCTGACAAACATATGTAGTCTGCAACCCTGTATGTGCTTTAAGAATAGAAAGCAGATGAAAACAGCTTACACCTTCAGGTACATCTGTACTCTCCCTAGCACTCATCATCTGAAATTTGGTACAGAAGTTATGAGATATGCTCTTCTTTCTGTAAATATCACAGATCAAATTAGGTATCACCTGCAGGCCACCCCCTTTAAGGGATTTTTGGTGTGCTGTGATTTTTGAATGAGCCAAAGCAAACCATGAACATTCCACCATGAACTGCCAAATTCTTCACGTGGATTCAAGGCGTCTACATTTTACTTTTTTATTTAACATTACAAACAGAAAATGACAGCTAAAAGAACTGTGCATAAGCACCAGCCTTAGAGATCCTAACTCTGTTCATACTGAAATCACTGCCAAACTCCCACTGATTTCAGCAGCACAGAAGAGCCATTTCACAAAGTACCACCTTGGATTTTTTCTCTGATTCTGCTACTAGAAATATTCTCACTCTAAGAAAATGGGACAGGTTTAATTTGACATATTTAAAAACATATTATTAAAAGAAAGTCTCCCAAATCCTACACGTTCATCTTCAGACAAGAGCATTACATAACAGTCTGGTAAAAGAATGACTAATGAATTCAACTCAACTCTGAACTTCAGTGGTGAAAGATAATAAGAATATTTGATGCAGCTGAAGGATTAGTTTGTAAGCAGTCAAAGAGAATTGTCTGACAAGAAAATAAAATGAAATTGCAACCATTATCTCGTTAACATAAACAAAACAGGATGCAAACAATAATTGCTAATATTGACAGGTGTTGTTTCTCCCAGGACAGCTGGCAATACATTATCTCAGTGACAGCATGCACCAGAGATGTCACTGGTCCCTGTATGGATTTGAGGTTAAGCTGAAAACTTTAAATCCTATTTACAATTCTGGAATTGAGGTAAACAGCAGAAACCAAAACCAATCTGTTTGTGAGAGAAAGGGTTGGGCAGATGTCAAACTTTTTCCACTCTTAAGGGAAGGATGGCCAACCTGGCCTTGAACACCTCCAGGGATGAGGCACCCACAGCTTCCCAGGACAACCTGTGCCAGGATCTCACCACCCTCATAGTAGAGGCTTTCTCCCTTTAAGCCTTCCAAAATTCTCAAATTCCACCATGGATTTTGTTGTCAGAGACTCAGGGTATTTTAACATGAAAATCTCCTTGTTCCTCTTCTCATTTATCACTGTCTACTTCTACATGCCTGTAGGTTTACACTCTAGCAGGACTCAGTGTGCCAGACAGGGAGGACAAGGGAAAAAGCAAACGAGAAATATCTGTCGGGCTAACCCAACAAACATAGAGGAGATCAAGATGAGCTGTGTCAGGAAGGACTATCAAGACAAGAAACACCATGGTAAGATGGATCAGATGGAGACAAGAGTCAAGCCATGGATGGAGAGCATTTTGCACTGTCTCCAAGGAGAGGAGCAATGTGCTGCAATGCAAGGGTAAGGTTATTTTGCCTTGAAGGCCAGATTTTAATCTGCAACGTAACATATATTGTCAGGTATCTTACATTTCCCTGTTATCTATAGTATGCCTTTATGGCTCAGGCTAAAGAGATGCTGAATTAAAAGGTGAGGGGGGAAGATACCTATACCACAAAGAGCAGGTAAGAGACTAGGAGATAATAAAAATATTGTAGAGTACATTGCAAACGGGCATTATGTTTCTTAAACTTGATCTATAGCTACAACTTTGAAACAAATTATGAAATTAGGGTTTCTGAAACCCATTTGCTTGGAGATGATGACACACAAGACACTAAAAAACACTTTGTCTGTGCTCCCATAGAAAACATAAGCAACATCAAGAGCCTCTGTACATTTAAAACTAAAACCTATCCTCTCTAAAAAGTCATAAATAGTACCATGTAGAATTCTTACTAATATTGCAACTACCTATATTGCCCTAGTTCATATGAGTAGTATCAATAAAACATTCTCCCCTGAGTCAAACCTTTCCAAAGGTATTCACTTGAAGAGTGATCTACATTAGAACCATTAACTTGGTGCTCAGCATATTCTGCAATTCCTGACCCAGCCAACGACTTTAGAGATCGAACTGTGATTTCTGGAAAAAAAAAACAAACCTTTCATGTTCTACAGAGAAATTTCCTACGACAAAGATATTTGTAGAGATTCCATGATTTTACTGATACCGCAGCAAAAAGAGAAGTTTTAAACAGTACCTCAAACATTATGAAGTAAATTACTTTAAAAGTTTAGAACCTTTTGCTTTGAAAATGAACAATACAACATTGACTACAGTAAAGAACAGAATTCAAAGGAACGTTTTCAAGCTAAATGCCTTGTGTACAAATGGATTCGTGCTCTATTTTTACTGGAGCTTTGTGGTGTTTTGAGAAAACACTAATAAAAATGTTCATTATAGCTTTGGAAATGTGTGGAAAGAGATATCTTCAACCAGAGCAAGGCTTGGTCCATGTTAGCCGAATATCTATTCAGACCACACACAGT
Source organism: Pipra filicauda (assembly GCF_003945595.2). Taxonomy (NCBI): domain Eukaryota; kingdom Metazoa; phylum Chordata; class Aves; order Passeriformes; family Pipridae; genus Pipra; species Pipra filicauda. Next base: position 603,746 of record NW_024104408.1, read on the forward strand.
GGTTTAATATTTGCCAAAGAATGTAGCATTCTACAGCAACCAGGTCAAGAAGACAGTATATCAACTTCCAATTAAGTTAAAAATAATGCAGAAATGTTTAACTTAGATCTCCAAGACCTCATCAGCTTTTAATTTAAACAGCTGCTGGGAACAGTATACAAAATCATAGTTTATGAAGTTTTGAAATCTAGGGTCATCTTTCATAACAAATAATCCAATAAAACTGAAGTTAACCTCTAAATGAATAATGTCAAATACAATAAAGCAAAAAGTACTTTACAGGCACAAGCTAAATATACTGAAACCCCGAATACCTCTGAATCTTAACCAGCAGATTTACAAAAGAACTGGGTCCCATCCATTTCCCATCTATCCAGCCACAAGGACCTACCAGATTTTCACCACTGAAGTCAGAGTAATTGCTGGGCCCCCCTTCTAACTACACAAGACACTAATGTCTTTCACCACAGAAAGCAGCCAGCTCATTAGTATTCACAGGATGAGAAGGTTTTTTGGCTTTGTATGTTTTCTTTCTTAAAAATACTTTCTTCTCCACATCCCCTGTACTTGCTATAACTCTGCACATCCATTACTACATATACAGACAGGCAGAGACATTTGCTGCTAAACACTAATATTATGTAAAGTGCTTAGTATATTATTATGGAGATTTGACAGGTTTCTGACAAGACAGGAAGAATATTTCCTGGCCCACTTAATCCCACAATCATCTAAGAAGGAACCACAAAGAAAATAAAAATTAAATTTGCTTTAGACAAACGTTTTCTTTTAAGGTTTTTCTTTTCAATGAGATTAAAACAAATTAAATGAAAACTCTGGATCAGAAACAAACTCAAAACATTCTGTGATTCTCCAAAAGAAAACCAATTCTCTTAATGACATCTTTGCAGATTAACATCATAGGCGAAGGGGAAAATTTGGCTGCAATAAAGAACTATTTAAATGTTCAAGACAAGCACTCCCTGGACCTCACAAGTCACCCACCCTGCTACTAACACATCTCCTCCACCACAACATGCACTGCCATGGTGTCCCTCGAATCTTCAAATCCAGCTTGCACAAGCTGTGACAGAGATCCTGAGGCAAAAATAAATATATCATATATAATTAAAGACTATACCCATCTATTCACAGAAGCTGAGTTCTCACTCTCTAATGCCTAAGGAAGAATACAAAAATATGACACTGCCTTGGGATACTCTCCTACTCTCAAGTTTTAAGCTCAGGACATCCAGAGTCAGAGACAGTACTTGGTGTCTAACAACTTTTTTTATTACATTTCCTTTCATTAGTCTGACCAATTCCTCTTGAATCCACGTAAACTTCAGCAGTCACAAAGTACAAAAAGTTTCAGCTTTGCTACTTCCTTCTGCAGAAGGGTTCAAATACAAGTCTGAATAATAAGGTTAATTTGAACTGATTTTATACATGAAAGAAAAAGCACTCTGATAAAATAATCCAGAACAACAACAAAAGGCATGAGATCAAAGTTGCACAATGAAAATGATCACATTTATTCAGTTAAAATATTTTAAGTCTTCAGAGAGTGAGATTCTATCAACTGGAAAAGAAAATTCAATAAAAATGTTTCATAAATTGGAGCAGAAGCTTTAGGGTTTGACTCATTACTGCTACTCATCCTCAATTTTCAAACCTTTCTCAAATATTTCTGTGCTCACAAAGAGATCCTCACCACAACTGATGTTATTTGCAGATTCAAAAATTTAAGTACAGCTGCACAAGACAGTACACTTTTTTAAACAGAGGGGCAAAACAAAATGCATCTCATGAGTAACTCTTAATCTGCCAGCAAATCAATTATAAAGAGCTTCTGTAAAAAGCATCTGAAAATCTGCTTCCAGTCAACACAACTTAGCCATCTGGTTCCCACAGATATCTGCCAGGAACGGGTCTGCAAAACCAAATTAGCGATGATTACACAAAAATATTCAAAATTTAATCTCAGTTTGCCAATCACTTTTACAGTCCTTCACATGCATGTGCAAAGAATCCTCCCCTCACCTCTTTTGAAGTTAATGACATGTTTAAACCGCCCTAGAAAAAATGGCTAAAACCACATTTAGCAGATTTGTTTTTAAATTGGCTTTGTCAGCATCGCCACAAGGCGTCGGGACGGACACACGGACCGCGTGGTCTTCACACCTTCCTCACTTAAAACAGAAAGGGTACTCTCCCTCAGGAATTATTTTAGCAGCAATTGATCTTGCTGTAAAACAGATAGATACCTCTAACTTTTTTTGTTAATCCTGGATTAATACAATTGTGGACATCAGAGGTGTCAGTTTACCTCCTGACAGCTGTTTATTATGCGTCTGTTCACCAACTGTTCCATCACACTTGTTGCCAGCAGCCCAAGTCTATTCTAGATGCTGTATGTGCAACCAACTATTATAACACTCTTTCTCCACTTTTTCTTTTTTTTTTTTTTTCAGCATCCCAAACTGCCAGTTTGTAAAAATTCCCACTGTTTAATGACTACCAATACAAAGTTAATCTTGCAAGGCGCCACTCATCATCTGGCCCTTTTTCAGCCAGCACAGTGAAGGATGCTGATAACCACACAGGAGGTACTAACCTTAGACAGATGTGCAAATAATCCTCTCACATGGGGATAGTGCTGCAATTTTATCCATCTCTATTTTTAAAACTGGGGAAAAGAAACCGTACAGAAATACGAGTTTTATATTTCTTCTTGCCAGACGTACAGTGAATTACAACACGAGGTGTAAATACTTCTCTTTTTTAAAACTATCTGATAGTCTTTCAATCCATGCTTAAAAAAGCAGGCTAATAAAGATTAAGGGAAAAAAAGAAAAACACCTGGATTACTCAGCAGCCAAAGCCTCATCATTCCAACAACATCATTCCAGTTCCTTTAATTTCTGTTGCAATCTTGTTACACAAGTATATAATTCTATATCTAGCTTGAAATACTGGAATCTCTGGCACTAATTCTGTTATCAGAACAAGATCTTATGGTACTTCAGAGTGCACATTTTTATTAAATTTAATCATACTTTTTTATATAAGAAAGATTTTTCTCATTACTTCTGATTTGAACAATGATTTTTAAAAGAATTTCAATTAATTCCTTAGATCCCATTTAAAGATACAGTAAAACCTACGTGTGATCTTTAATTTTAGAGGAAAATACACATGTAAAATGTCCTAGCACATTGGGAAATCACATGGTCATAAAATTGTATAATATTTCTAAATTTTTTTTGTCCTGATCAAAGTTAAACACGAGCACTCCTGTAATGCAATTGATAATTCAATACCCAGAAATAGTGTAAATGAAAGCACAGAAAGCTCTGATGCTCTAATCACAGTTCACAATGGATATTAATTTGCTTTTGAGACACTGGCTCCAAAATATAAAAAAATTACATGGACAAATCCAAACAGAATCCAGCATGACTACAGGACTAAGCCTTTGTTTGCCTCCTTTTTAAACCTTTCCCACAGGATGTCACTATTGCTCCATGTCAGTAGGGACTGTGACTGATGGACTTTGGGTAGTTCCATACTTTCCACAAGGCTACATGGCACAGATATTTAAGTATCTTCTAATTTTGTAAATAAGATTAAAACAACGACTTATCCACCTCAGCTGCCATGTTGCAAGCCCAAATATTTGCTGACCTATAAACAAATTAAATCCTGCTACAATCCTTCCAGCTTGAAAAAGTAGAACCCTAACAAACCTGGAAATACTGATGTCAACGTGTGTACATTGTGCCTATTCAAGTAGCACACGATGCAACTGAAGACATCAAAGAATTTTCTTCCTCAAATTCCTACATTTTCACCCTTTAGGGCCACATAATTTATTTTCCAGATATTCATGCCATCGGATGGACTTTTTCCTAACAAAAGAGTGACATCTCGTGGTGACACAGAAATCCTGGCTCCAGCACATCCCATTCCCTCTGCACGGAACAGAGAGCAAACCTACCACTCTTTAAAAGCTACAGTCCAAACCCTGCCAGCTTCTGGGGCTGTGCTCACGAATCCCCTCTGCAAAGGATGGCTTTTGACAGGATTCCTATTGATCCAGACGTTCCAGTCATTCCCAGAGAGACAAGAGCTCTCCACCTTTCCCTGCCTTCAGCCGGCCAGGCAACCTCCCCACTGCTCCTTCTGTTTGGCAGTCTGATGCATAACTTGTAGGTTTGGAAGCAACTCCTCAGAATCACACGTTTCTAGCAAAAGTCTTTGCAAGGAAACCAAAAATCAGCGAGAATAAAGATTTTTCTAAAATACAGTGGGTCAAATTAGCCGTAGCATACCTAAAATATGCAAGTGAACTCAGCCAAAAATAGATTTTAATCACCATACTTCTAATTATACTTCCAAGGCTAACTTTTTAGAAGTGGGTTTTCAGCGTTCCTGTTCTGTTTAGTCAGTACCTTATATAGCTGGATACTATTTTTCAAAGGTTTTCTTGCCTATTTATGCTTTGTTATTGCAAATATATTTGCCTTAGTAAGGTAAAACAAGAATGTTCATATTGTTGACAGTTCAAAAAAGTTAATGCTGGGTTGTTGGGGTACTTTTAAAAGCCTTTTATAAGTAAATACTTCCTTGTTGTGAAAATTATGCGAATGTTTTGTACAGTCCTTTTGCCTGTTAGTGCTCCTTAATGGATACTGACACTTAATGAACAATGTATTTGTAAAGTGCTGTACCCGAAACAAGGTGTCATCAGCAGAAATCAGAAAAGAAAATTTCCCATTCTGCCATTACCATATATGCAGTGTAACAGTAATGAAGACCAGGTGCACACATGTGTGAGCTATTTTGTACAAGAACAGCAAAACTGTCACTGTGGTCAGCAGTCTGTGAAGAATATAAACTAGAAAAATTACAGTGTTGCAGAGGAAAACCCCCTAAAGTAATTACTGAAGTTTATTTAGCAGAATATGCACCTTTGCCACTCTTAAGGTATTACTGTTACAGTTTGCGTTCCCCGATATTTTAAATAACCTGCCATCTTCAGACCCGCAGTTCAAGCCAATTATGCTGGGGTTTACTGTGCTCCAGATCGAATTAAAGCTCAGAGGAAAATATCCCACGTCAACAAGCCACTGATCCCAAATATCCCACCTCAGTTGTTCTGCTCTACGTGTTCCAAAAGAGCCACTCGAAACGATGCACAACGGGCCCGGTGCTCCAAGAACACAGGAATCAATTCCCATTCGCAGAATGATGGATGTAATAATGCATCTGCAACTTTCCTGAGGAAACTCTGAATCTTGCAACATTTAATGATTTTTCATGGTTGGAAAGCAGAGATGAATCAAAATCCATACGGCAAATGATTACACCTTTCTTTTAAAAAGTCTTAAGATACTAAAGACTATCTGATAATTTTTTTGGCAGATGATTCTTGGCCTGGGCAGCTCTTTTTGCCTAAACTCTGTGAGGAGGTGTGTATCAAGAACAATTGGAAATACTGAATAAGTCAACAACCCATGTTACACAATAATATATTCTGAGATTCGGTCATCAACAACAAAATTTAATCCCTTTCTTTTTTTTACTGGAATAATCACCTTTCTCCAAGACTAAACAACCTGCATGGTTTCTCTAACTGTTCTCTGTACATGTTGTTCAAACTGCTGCTATACTTAAAGTCAGTAAAATACTGTAAAACTGCCACTGGAAATCAGCTTTCTGAACTCCTGGCACACTTCAAATGACTGAAGGGATTAGCTTGTTGCCCTGAGGTTTTCCACATGTTTTCACACACCTTGCTAAGGTTTAATCATCACCAACTATCAAATATTCATATTCAGTCTAATGGGTCTAAAACCAACCAGATCTGAAGTTTCTAAAGAGCCTCAGGAATTCTCAAGGCCAACTCTCTTTGAGGTGCCTATGGAATCAAACACCCTCCTTAGCAGTAAAGGAAAAACAAAAACATAGACAAAAACTTATGATGTCAGCATCTGAAATCAAAGGAAAACAAAACAAAACCAGCTGTAAAAATAGGCACAAAAAGAAGGAGTGGTCATGCAGGAGTTAAAAAAACCTACACAAATTAGAAAGCATATATTATGGTTTCTCATTTCAGGCGTGATACCACAAATCTTAATCATGCAAAGAACTGCTTTGTTTCCTCATCAAAAGATAGAGAACTAGAGGGAAGTTTTAGCTCATTTAACTCATTGTTAATGACAGTGCAAGAATTCTTTCATCAAAATAATTTAAAGTAATGTATTCATTCTTTTATATCTAATTAAAAATATCCTGGAGGGCAAATCCAGATAAACCCACAGTCACCTTGGTAAAGATGGGTTAGGTTAGGTCTCAAAATGCAAACCCCAAGGGCTGCTGAACACAGGATGAGATGGGATGGAGAAAACCTGTGCACAAGAGTCTGCACCAACTCACCACCAAAACCAGCTCTGCCAAGAGTGTTCTTTTTAAGTGTGTGGGGCTTAGCAACAGGAGTAAAGGTAGAAACCACAGTTATTCATATTCCCTGACCATATCCCTTCTCTGGAAGTTGGCATGGAAAGAGAACGAAAGAAAAATCACAAATAATTCCAGTGTTCTTCACCACTGAAAGAAAAAGAAATCTCTTCCAACTCCACACAGGACTTCATGAGTCCAACCCAGTGACTGAATAACTGAACTGGACGTGATTTGAATGAGATGCCAAGGACATGGTTGAACTGCTTGAAATGCAATCCTGATCCCCCAGCTTTTTCTGCACCAGAATGGCCCTTTAACAAACTGGCAATATGAAGAGAACAGGTTATGCTCAAATAAAGCAGAAGTCGCAGAGAAAAAAAAGTCAATTGAATACTGAATTGTTTAATTTCTCAAGCAAATTAAATACAATATCTACTTTCTCTTGGGGGGAAAAAAAAAAGTGATCCTAAAAAATCATTCTCCAGGTGGCAAAGTTTTTGCTATATTCTTACCAAAAAACTTGACTTTTTTGGTAACAAGTTTCTTAAGACTTACACTGGGTTTATGCAACTAAACAGATGAAGTAGCTTGACTAGTTTATAATACAAATGTGCACTCTGATATGTTTGCATGGCTATAATTTCCAGGCATTCACCAGGAAGTCTCCAGATTCATGTTTATTTTGGCCAATGACTTGACCATTTTGGCAAGATAACCACTGTCTTGATGGCTCTGAGCTGCTATTTAAATTTAGATGTACTGCAAAATAATACTCTTATAAGTAGGTTATGCAAGCTAAACTAGAAGAAGGATTTGAAATCAAAATTGAAATTGTCATTATCATCATCAGAGGTAGATCTACATGACCAAGATATAGATCACAAAACAGTATGGTTTTTATTCAAGCAATGAAATAAACTGCTTGGTTACTAAAGCTGATGGAAAAATATAATATTAGAAATCTTAAACTGTTAAACCTATTTTCACCTGGTTTAGGTTCTATTGCACTGTTCCAAAAATCTGACGTTTTAATAGAATTGTTATTCCATTTTTTTCCTCCAGCACCTCCATCGCTTCAGCCAAGGCAGCTGAAATGTTCCTAAGGACTACAACATTCCCCTCACTGCTTTCTCCTTCAAAAAGATTATCTGTTGTGCCTGTTACCTGTCCTGCACATTGTCCAGCATTTTATGGATTAAATCCACAGTCTCCTGAAACCCCAATTGCTCTGCCCTGGCATAAGTCAGGCACGATCTCATAAGAACAACACAGTATGATGCATCACTGATATAAAACACAGCTACTACATTTCAAAGGCTTTTATTTCTTTTTATTTCCAACTGATATCAACCAACCACTGCATCTACCCATGGGCATCATTTTCTGCTTCTGAGAGAAGTAATAAAGAAATAAATAACAGATTTTTAGAATCTGTATTACAAAACTGACCACAGGACACTTCTTCTTACACATGACCACTTTTCCTGCACATAGATCTAGAAGGCAGGCCCAGAAGCAGTTATAAGTATTATAAAGTATTGCTTTACATATATCATTCTTCAGACTTTATACATTTTTAAAGGTAAATGAAAAGGTAAATGAGGATTTATGTGCTTCCATACTAGAAAAATACAGAGAAAAGGCTAGGACAAAACAAGGGCTATCCGAAAATACAATTTTCAACAATTTATGGAAGTTACAAACCAATTCTTGGTTTTCCAACTATATTCAAAACAAAAACTGTGGTCAGTATCAAGTGTTTTGACCTTCTAATCTGTCCCCTTCACATGTGCCACCTCCTCCACCTTCTTCCACCCCCCTCAGCTCCAGACACTATTCCTTGCCCACATTCCTAACTGTGAACCCTCATTCCCATCCCACTCAGGGTGACACAGCCCCAGTATTTGCCTTGCTCTGTGCTGTCCCATTGACCCAGAGGCTGAGACTTGGGATAACTGGGGAGAGGAGAACACAAGAAAGGATCCTTGGCTAAAGGAGTCGTGTTTCTTTCCTGCTTGGTAAGTGGATCCCTTAACTTAAAATTTACAATCCGTCACCTAAATTATAACGAGAAACCCAAATGTCAACCTACAGCCACAGCTCCAGATACAACCACGGAATAAGGATAAAAAATATTGTCATTTCACCCTTCATATCTTCTCTCTATAAAATATCAAATCAATCAGGGACACATACAGTTTCAGTTCATTATTAAATTTCAAGTGGCTTGTTTCACAATAAAGCATCTCAGGAACCCTGAGAGGGTTTTATGTTTGTTTGTTTGCTTAAGGTAGTGCATAACAGGTATCCTATTTCAATAACACTCAAAAAAAAAAAAAAAAAGGGAAGCAATTATAAAGATATAAAAAACCCTAAGCAGATTTAAAATGCTTTTAAAAAAGGTATTTTGAGAGGGGGGGAAGTTACCCAAAGTTTGGCTATTATTAATTCTGTTAATTTAGCACTAGATTCACTAGACAAGTATAAACCAGCACTCAACACAGTGCCTTACCCACCAGATGACTTCAGGATCACTCAGAGACTTGAACAGGTCCACGTTGCTGACCAGGATCACTATCAGGAATATTATTACTTTCCACAGCATTGCAGTTCCACTGCTTTTGCAGCCACAAAACTCGCCCCCTCGAAACAGAAGCAAACTGCTCATTCGCAAAAGTGAGACTCACCGAGTTAAAAAATTAAGTTGTACAGATCAGAAATGTAATCATGGGAGACAAGCTCTGAGAGTTTTTCAATCACTGTGGGGCTGCATCAATTTAAAGTCATGTTACATTAAAGAGAGAAACGTCTGGGAAAGTCTCCCAGTTGTCACTTTAGATTAGATTTGTTGTTGTTATCAGACTGTGCATTTTGTAGGCTTTTTTACATTTTAAAGATATTGCCTCATGCAGCTACACAGTGCACAGAGAAACAGGAAACATACAATTTTTTTAATCAGATTGCCTGGAGATGAGGAGTTTGCACAAATTAACTGGCAGTCTAATAAAAAAAAACATGCATGCACATCTTCTTGAAGCCTATTAACATTTAAACTTTAACTACCTTAGAGTCACAGGGAAGCCACTCAACTTGAATTTTCTTCATGGAAAGAAAATTTCCATTCTTCCAACAACAAAACAACACGTTATGGAGACCTGATCTTGCTGGACATCTCAATTGCATTTTTTTTTAAATTTTCAACTACATTAATGGATTTACTTGTGTACCCTGCATTAAATCTGTTCCAATGGTTCTCAGAATCAGACCATTGCACACTATGCAGAAGATACAGGATTTACCCACATAAAAATAAAATTGAAGAATTTTAGTTGACTTCTGCATGATTTCAAGATGACCTCTGATTTATGACATTTACCAGAGCTTCAGACAACTCTCTTAATTACTCTGATAGTCAAGCTGCCATGCAAAGGGTTCTTGAACATTACTGTATGTATTCACGTTGTCAAACAGTCTCACACAGACAAGGGTTGCAAAATCACTGAATATGTTGCTAGACATTACTATTTCAAGCAAATATTCAAAGTAATAGGCATACAGCACAATGACTTTTACTTGAATTGCATAAAAGGTATTTTAGATACTAAAATTATAGCTTCTAATATGAAGTAGGGTTTTCTTACACAACTTTGAAGTGTAATATTTCAGTAACTGTAATCTTTCTGAAAAATCAAGTAAGCAGCACACAAGCCTAAGTTCAAATATTTCAGGATACTTTTTAAATCAAATACACACTTTTGATCTAGGTCCTAACTTTTTGAAACCTGGAAGGCAAAATACCGGGGTGTTCAGAATATGCAGTACCACCCTTCTTGCAGTTTTTCACCTGGTAAGAAACATTCCAAGACTTTACCAAGGGGAAACCACTAGAAATAAACTTGCAAAATGCAACAACAATCTGACAGCACATAAGCAACATCCATCCTGGCTTCAGCAACATCAGCCCACCGGGGTGAGCAGCTATGGGATGAAATCTGTGTGAACACCTTTCCCCTCCCTGCACAGCTGTCAGCTCTGCAGAAAGTTTGGCTGCAGAACCCCAGATTAATGAAGCCAAGTCAGGTACTTACACACATTGGACTTTGCTCTTCTGTTTTGTTTTTAGAGCCATAAGACTTTCACCGGTTTGGTGAGACTTCAGTACCTTTTGAAGCCACCCATGTTTTCACACTAGGGAAGACTCTTCTTCTACACAACTGGAACGGAACTCTCTTCTACTGTGTGGTATTTGAGTGTTGGTAAAAAAGGCCACTCCATCTCCTCAGATGCCACAGGGGTACCAAGAAGAACCAGACTAAACCCAACCTCTACAAATGATTTTTCTGCTCCAAGAGAAGACAATGCACCAACAGTGACTGGCATTTTTAAGGTTACCACTTACTTGAGACCTACCACGTTTATGGAAAAATCCACAGATTATTAACAAGTTTCAGACTCATTTTGGCTTTTCTGAAGGCAGACTTTAAGCCCTGTAAGGACCATCAAAAGGAAGAATTTTATCCTGAAGTATGACAGCTGTAACAAGCTATGCCTTGGAATAGTACATCTTTAATCTAACACCATAGCCCTAAATCTGTTCTGGTTCTACAAATGCCTCTGGTCATTTCATTTTTATCAGTGAAGAAAATGAAATAAAAAGTATTCCATACTTAACACCAAACAGACCATGTTACCCTAGAAGACGTGCTTAAATAATTTAGCTGTTAAAAAGAATCTTTAACTATAAATGTACTAAATTCCAGCGCAAAAGATTAACTACAAAAGAAATTAACACTGCCTTAGGAAAGAGAGATAACATTTTTCTAAAGCATTTCTAAAGCTTTTTGATATGCTATTTTCCAGAATTATATCTGGAGAGAACTAATATTTTTAAATGAGACTTTCAGAGCTGCTCAAATTGCAAAGTAACATTTGTGCAAGTTCAAGAATTCTGTAGAATTCTTTTTGCTCCCATTTAAAAAAAAAAAATCAGTACACAATCTTTACCCATTTAAAGAATAAATAGACAGCAATCAATATTCAAATAATATTCACCTAAAAAAAATGTTGTTCCTGGTTGCATCAACAACTTTGTCACAACATATCAAAGTAAAATAACATTTTCTCCACTCAACAACTTAAAAGTTTTCAGGGCTTTACCATCAGTCGAAGCAGTCTGTTTGCATTCTCCAATACAAACTGACAATCTAGTGATACAGTACATTAAAAATTCTCTGTAGTATTGACTGCCTGAAGCTGATGCTCCCTTGCTAAATGCAGTGCAGTTCAATTAACAGCTCTTCAATACACAATTTAATTTTTCTTTCATCTTGATCCACAGCCGAGCTTGAAATGAAGAATGCTGGAATAGATGTACTTTAAATATTGAAGCAAGTCTTTGTAAATAAATCTATCAAACTCGTAATGATTTCTGTCATAACAGGACCAAACAGATGAACCTGAATGTCTGTGACTTTCAGGTTTGTGCATTGTTTTTCTCAGCCTTATTCTCTCAGTGAATTCCTGGTACAGGGAAGGGCTCTCAAAACTGCCCCAAAGGAGTGGAAGAGCTTCTCCCTTACTGCACCATTCTTAGCAAGTAGAGGAACAGTTTTCTGCTGATGCTTTATAAAGTCTTTTGCATGTAAAAATCCAGCTTATCACTAAAGTCACAGCAACTGACTGCAGGAGTTTTAATATTTCTCTGATTATTTAAAAAGGTCTCCAAACAGAGAAGTGCATGGCACCAGTTTCCATTACCAAATCTGCACTCAACTGAGAGACAACCAACCCTCAACTGAAAGTAAATATTTAATGCATAAATACTATCCTGGATACCATTTTCCCCCCCTGCAGTGTGAACGTACAGAGTACACTTCAAATTTTCTCTAGGTAGTCATGCCATTTCACAGGAAAATGTAAGGTTAATTTAACCAGGACAGGATGAAATATTGCATTTCAAAGCTACTCTAAGTGGGACACTGCTGAAGGAAGCTATTAATATCTCTTACAGCATGCATGCTCAAGGAAACCTCGTGGATCAGCTCATTCCTCACAGGTACACCACACAACCTCCAAAAGGGTAGGATTTACTACTGTTCATCAGAAAGGAAAACACACTCCACTTCTGAGCTAGAGGCATTTTCCACTCTTTAAACATATTCACAACAACAAACTTGACAACACTGACTGCCTTAGGTGGCAGAGAAGCACTACTGACATGGAAGGCCACCAACCTGCACGAGAGGAGCTGCAGAGCCAGAGAGGCTTCAGAGAGTGAACACAAGCAGAGTCACAAGAGCAGAATTTGGTTTCAGATGAACTCAATCAAATGTCTCTTCTCAATTAACACATGAATGCATAGTGAAAAATACAGGTTTACCTCATTTGTGTCCATGTTTATAATGGTATTAGCTGAGACACCGAGATTTTATTCTTAATTGTTATATTTCTTTCTTCTTCCCGTGTTTTTAATCATCTTATCTGCATCATCACTTTGAATGAAAAAAATCTTTATAAAATTAACTGGTCTCATTATTGTCAACGTTTCCTTTTTCCCTTTATTTCTAGTCCTACATTTTAGAAAAGTATCTCTGTACTGTATTTAAATCGTCACAGAAACAACATTCAGCATTTACAGCAATTAACTCATCATTACTTCGAATAACTACACTAATTGGGATGCTCTACAAACCTGCAACACTGCAGAATTAAAAATAAACACAACAAAGATATAATTTACAACTAATCTATACTTACAATTAAAGTTAGTTTCAAGATTTATTTCATTCTATTATTTTTTATTAGCTACAGCAGACAGTAAATGGGGTGTACTATGTTCTGCTTTGCAAACACCTAGATTATAAAACATAATTACACAAATTAATTAGAAATGAGTGCATACATTCATGTCTTTGTTTGTAACCATAACATGTTAAACATGGCTATATTAATGAGCAGTTCCTAAAACTTATAAGACAGTATAACTGAGGAAAACACTAAAGCTCCCTGACCACACAAGGCATAAATGTCACCCTGGCACAGGTCACCACCACTTCAGTTCTCCTGATGTCCTGTCTGGAAGCTGCAGGCAGTTTACAGGTCATTCTTTTACACAGCAGAGTAACAATTCTGTGAGAACTCTTAACACCCAAAGCACCACAGCACAATCCAAGTGTAGACTGAAATACTCCCTGACCTGGGTCCTGTGCCTGCTTTCCCACCTTCTCTCAAAGGTTCTCTCTAAAGTCCCTTCAGTTCTGCCCACTGACTGGTTACTCACCCTTTTGCAAAGCTCACTGCTTAAGGAACCTAATTATCCTAAGGATCTTTATCTTTTGTAAAAAATTGCTTCTAAACACTCTATGGGACCAAAAGTTATTAGACAGGGAAGGGCAGATACAGTGACTGAGCATGCCTTGGTTCCCTGGGAAATCAGAGTAGAGATGACTCTCCAGAAAGCAAAGAAACAAAGTCATTTGTATGTTTTCCTTTAAAACCAAAAAAAAAAAAAAAAAAAAAAAAAAAAAGAGTGTTTATTCATTTCCTCAGACCAGATCTGTACCTGCTGCACTTCCCTTGCACTGTCTTTCACTGCAATGATACTGTCACAGCATTTCAAGTATACATAAAGCCCGTGTCAGTAGGATGCATTTAGCAGTTCCATCTTGGCAAAATAAGGGATATTAACTGTGAGCCTATTTAGCAATTTAATTCCATCTTCATAAAGAGCATCTACCAACACAACTAAGCTGAATCAGATAGTGTCACCAGCCTACCACGTTGTCAAGAATCTGGAGTACAAAACTCATTCAAGATCTCCTTTGAAGGTGCCTAACACGGTGTGTTTAGGACCTTTAAGTACAAACAGCTCTCTGTGATCACAACCAACAAATATTCAAGGCCTAAGACACCTTAAGATGTTTCAGTTGAAATCAAACTACAGTCCAAGCATAACATGTCTCTCTTAAGAATTAGGGCATACCAAAAGACCAGAACTACCCCACAAATCACACAGCTGTCCTTTGTATATTTGTAAGGATTTAGAGGACCTGAAAGAGGCATCTACAAAGCACAAGTCCAAGGTAAAGACGTCCTGATTTATTTCTCACTCAAAATCAAAATAATGACAGTTTAGATAAGCACACGTGGAAATACAAAAAGTATTTAGTTACACATTTTATGCTAATTTTTCATTATATTTTGGATGAGCTACTCAAGATTTATTTAGGTGGTTCAAGGCTTGCTTTGCCAGGTTCCAGCAAAAACAAAAACTACCCCAAATATTCATTTTGCTGCATTAATTCCATATTACTATTTGATAAGCAAAGTTTCTTGTTGAAGTTAATGCTATCCCTCAGTGACCTCAAATGAAATACGGGAAAGAACAAGTTCAGCACACTACTGCTTCTTTTTTTATACTAATACAGGTGCTTCTGCAAAATGATGCACTGAGTATCTTTATTGGAACCAAATTACTAGTGGTTTAATGCAAAAATCAGAACATTTAGATGAAGTGCTTCCTTCCAAGCCATAAAACAGAAAAAGGCAAAATAAAGATTTTTCAAATCACCTCATTTCATAATGAGAGGGGAGTTATATCTTGTGTGCACTCCTTCACACAGCTCTAAGAAATCTCAGTAACACAGTTCCAGATTTAATTAAGAAAAAAAAATTAAAACCAAACAAAAAAAAACCCACCACCAAGCACAGGAGAGTACAATCACCTTCCCATGTTTGACATGAAATAACACAAATTATCACAAATATTGGCAAATTAAGTGTGGTCAGATGGCCAGAAACATGTATCTAAAGTTCTGCTTTGTAAAAACAATCTTAATGGATACAGATTTATTGGGCTTGATCCAAAACTCTTCAAGGTAAAATCAGTATTTTCAGTGGGCTTTGGAAACAGATCCTTTAATGAAAAAGATAAATATACATTCTTTTGAATTGCAGCATGTTGATACAGCTTAGGTTTATTACACCTCTTACTAAGTTAAGGATCATGTATATTTTCAGCACAATGGTGTCTCATGCCTTAACCAGCTAAGCTAAATAAGCAGGTAACAAATCATCTTATTCATACGAAAATAAGACTGTCTGGGACACACCAAAGGTTTCAATTATTGGTTTGTGAAATTACCCAAAGAACCACGACCGTTTTGGACCCCACCTGAGCCAAAATGATAAAAAGCAGTTCCCATCATGCATTGCTAAAATGGAGACTTTCAGAGAAAGCAGTGTAATTTCTCACACCTAAATATCACAAAGTGAGAGAAAAGATAAAGCAGTGGACTGTTAAAGAGTAGTTCAAGGGACCAAGCAAAGTCCAGTGCTCTTCTGTCCCCACTTCACCATCTTCAAAGAAGATTATCAGGATAAAAGGGAATTAAAGGAGGAGGAGGAGAAATTAGAAAGGACAGTAAATTAAACAAAAAATATGATGCTTTGGCTTTACAGTAATAACAGATTTAGAAATATAATTGACAAGCAACCAAATTAATAGTACCTTTTAAGCACTTTACTCAGCAAGCCTGTTTTCTATACATCTCCTGCATTCCTGTTGAACTCCAGCTGCGCTTGTTTTATGTCACTTATGCTGCTCTGTAGTAATATAAGCCTGATAATTATCTTCAGTTTTATAAGCTATTGTGGATCATGAAACAAGTCAGTGCTTCTTTTGACGCCCTCACATTAATCCCTTGTCACTGTTAAAAACTCTAAGTGATCCAGCAGTGTGCTTCTTTTACTTTTATTCTCCTTTTTAATGCATAACAAATCTGCAGAGTTGTACTACACCATCCTGGAGTTGGTATTTTCTTGCTCTACTGTATTCAGTGTTACAGCAGGACTGATACAGACCTTTAAGATTTTTGTCTTTATCTGCAAGTATCCTTTAAAGATTATCACACTGTCACAGCACTGCAGGTCCATGCAGTGCAGCTTCACAAGTAGGAAGAAAATTATCTCTCTACATTTTCTTCCCCATACAAAGCTCAACCCAAAAGTGTTTCTCTACTTCCAAAGACTTATTTGACATAAGTGATTGACAGACTGGTTACCAGCCTAAAAAAACAAATCTTAAAGAACTGATCCTTCACGCTGCAGACCCATCAAATCAAACTCTTTGGGATCTGGAAACATTTATAAGCCTAAAAGCACGAATGCTGAGACATGTCTTTGGTTTAGTTTTCATTTCTGAGCAATTTTTAGAGTAAAGGCCCCTTTCACAATCGTGACAGAGAAAACCAAGACATGAACACAACTCACACCAAGTAAGCAACAAGTGTTCACTGCACTTAACAAATAAGACCACATTCCACTATGAAGCACTGAGTTGTTTCAAAGTGTTGAAATACCTACAATTATTGCCCTCTAATACTAACAGATACTTCACCCTGTCCACTTCTGATAACGAAATAAACTAATAAAGTCGGGTTTTCAATCAATGACACGGAAATGTGTGAGATCCTGAACAAAAGCACGAGGCTTTTGTTTACTTCTAAGCAAAATTAAAGCCAAGAACCAACCTGGGGACAAAACCAACCCGCCGGATTTCACCACGACTTCCACCAAAAACGATCCCAGGAAATATTAAACCATCAGCAAGACCCGGTGCTGCCTGTTAAGTTTTAAAATGCAGAGAATGAACCTCATTGCAGAGGCAAAAGAGGACCAATAATATAATTACAAGGAGCCGGAGTTAACGCCGTGGTTTGACATTGCAAGGCTATTCCTGCTCCCCCGAGCCCTGCTGGAGACAGAGTTCACTCTAATTGGTTCCAAAGCACAACCCACCACCAGCAGCCTCCTCCAGCCCAGGAATGGTAATTTCCACACGACTGTAAATAGTGTTTGCAAACAATACAAACACGGTAATAAGAGGCTAGGTGGGTAATTAATGTGGTTACAAAGCAGCTTATTTGCATTTTTATTTAAAACTGCCTTCTTTAAAAAGCTGCTCAGATTTCTTTTTGCAAAAGGAGCCTTGGTTAAGGAATAGAGCAGTAATTACTCTCTTTAGGGGTTCTTTTATACATCCTTTAGGGAATTAGAATGAAAAGATAAGCAGAATTATAAAGGGAATCATGTAAAATATGAAATGCACTATAAACACTTAGTACTGTATTTACCATAAGCTAAGCTTGTCTTCTTCATTAATGGAATATATTACAAGCTTATGTTACAATCAGATTAATTGTGAAGATGCTTTTAAAAAAAAAATTATATCCAGACACTCTAATTCCTCCTCTCCCAGAAATGACAAGCAGAAATCCAGTGACAGCAGAACTCACTTTATGTAAGAACACATCTACCTGGGCTTTAGTAAGTAAGTTTTCAATGTCAACAACACTAAATAATTATTGAAAAAAAAGATTCTGAGAGGGAAAGGTTCGGGAAAAGGCCAAACCCATGTTACACTAAATATATACAATATCAGAGAAAACCCAGATTTTGCACCCTATAAGCTACAATCGAGTCAATGTACAAAGTCTACGCTTTTTTTTTAAAAAAACAGACCTCTCCAGACAGGTTGGTGATATTGTTTAGCACACAGTGTCTCCTAGTGACGTTTAATTGAAGACTAAGCATGAAGTGCAGTTTTTAAAGGGGTTATCCTGAGGTCTCTCACTGTTTGGGGGTTGTCTCAAAATTTTTTTTTTTTTTTTTTTTTTTTTTTTTTTGGTTAAAAAGCTCAAACTGCATTTAAGTAGTATTATTATAAAGCTTTAGGCATGGTAGGGATTTTGTGACTCACATTTCCAGATTAAGAACATCAGGGCTGTGCTAAAGAAACAAATTACCAAAAAGATCACTTCGACATTTCTATGTATAAAATTCTGCTGACTGGAAGAAAAAATTAAGGAATGGTAAGATACTGTGACTTCTTTCAAAATTACATTTTAGATTTTTTTATATCTATATATATGTGTAACAGATACTGGGAGGAGAATAGAATTATGAGGGCAGAAGTAATTTAGTTGACTCAAAAGACAACTTTGTCTTTACAGGAGGAAATCATGGCAAATTGTCTCACTCTTTTAAAAACCTTCCAATCTCATGGCTGTGAGAGTGCTCTGATGGTTTTTCTATCAGCTGTGTGCAGCATTATGAATTCAGACACACCTGGGTGCTGCCAGGTTTGGGATGCATCTGGATTTAGGGTTTGTTCCTGGATTTGGGCAACGCTCTCAGGTCTAAGGGTTCCTTCAGGTTTGGGGGTGCCCCTGGGTTGAAAGCTCCATCATAATAAATAATAAAACTCTATCAGCTCAATCTATCTACACAGTAACAGTGCAGAGCTCACTGAGATGAGAACAGAAGTATGAAACAGTTCAGCTGCAGCCAATACATCAACTCTAAGTAAATGATATCAGTATTCAGAAGGATGCCCAACCCTCAAAGTTAGGGGCTTTAACACATCTGCTGTATAATTCAGACTCTGTTTTACAGTGGTTTCATTACTAACCATAAAAACTGTAACAGTGGAACTGTATAAACAAAGTGAACAGTGTTTTTACGGTAAAACATGAATGTAATATAAATATTTGCCTTTCCCTTTTCTCAGCATCTGTAATGAAATTAAATTCATGCCATATGTTTATAGTGTACCAAAAAAAAAAAAAAAACTCAACAATCCATCCATGTAAATGTTGATTAAATTGTTAAATGTTTTTAACTTCATGTGAGGGGTTTTTTTAAGCATCTGTATTTGGAAAACAGCTTTGCAGCACACATCACTCTCTTAAGGTGCCTCAGCTGAGCAAATTACTCACAGAAACTTACTGAAGTCTTAAACATTATGGCCAAAATCTGGTCATACTTTCCTACTAGTCTCAAAGAGTTGTTACCAGCACCAGGATTGGTTAATGCTTATGCTGTCAATTCACTGCAAATAACATAAGGTCTGATTCTCTTGCAATTAGCCAATTAAAAGATTCCTTCACTTCAGAAGGGTCTGGATCACACCCTCAAAAATCAAAAAAAAGCAGGGGCAGTAATGCTTTAGCTGAGTGCCTACAGCTGCAAGTGAGACAGTTGACACAGAATTTTTTTTATTGTATTACCAGTTCACTTAATACAAGATAATTCCTGTGGGCAAGGCCTTTTCCCCACAGCAAGGTTTGGATAACTGCTTTTGCCTTGATTCTTCAGCATGGGCACTACTCATGCACTGGAAAATGAAATATGTCTATATACTGTAGGCTTTTATAACTGTATATTACACTGTGATGGCATGTGAGCCAGGAACACATAGTTTTAGAGTATCTTGCTTTGAAACAAGACAACTCTTTATTACAAAATAACAACAGAATATTGGAAATAATATTCTCACAGCAATGCATGGGCTTTACTGGTAGGAAATTCTGAAATAATTCCCACTCTGAAGAGGTTATTTTTTAAGAGCTTTCATTTAGCACCACTTTGAAACTCTCTAATTCTGTACTAACAGTCTGTGGCTTCCTTCAGTATTTGCTACATCTCCAAAGCCATCTTCCACACATTCTTCATCTATTTCCATAAATGAAAATCTGTCACTAAGCATGATGAGATGTCCCCCTGGGATCATTCACCTAAGTTAATTCCAAAAACAATTCATTGTGCGGGGTCTCACGTAGTATGGAAATTATGTATTAACAGCCTGACTGGTGTACAGGAAAAGCTCACAAAATTAACACCAAGGAGATAGAAAAGGAAATTTTATCTTCTGTGTCAAGATTAGCATCCATTAGCATCAAGTGACTATGACAGAAGAATGTTTTACAGAGCTATTCTGTATTAGACACTTATACACAAAAAATTGTAAACCAAGGACAGCAGTGAAGACAAAACACTTCGTGGGAAATCAGCCCCCCTTCCTTGAGGGGGAAAACACACGGAGCTAAAACATGAAAACTGTTGCCCCTGGTCTGTATAAACATGGCCAGTTTGCTCCTCATCCTTCTGTGCTTTACAAGATCAAAACTGGAATACAAAGACTTACTTATCAGGTTTTAATTTCATTCAGTTACTTAATCAGCAAGAATATAAATCACTCCTTAGGTGAAGAATACTTTGGGGGAAAGGAATACAGCAAGGAGTCACGTTTGTTTTGTTGCTTTTCTTTTCTCTCTTCCCTTGTCACATCTCTACCTTGTAAGTTGCTACTTAAAAAGAAAACCCAAGTTTTCTTTTCACAGTGTATTGTAATCTTTAATGTTGCTGTAGGCTTAACACTGAGGAAGAATTACAAAAGAAACATTATACTTTTTATGAAATATTAAACTTACAATTTATCTTTTAATATCTACTTCAAAGACTATTTGACAGGAATAAATAAATGAGAGCTCCTTGGCAAGAAAAGCGGTGATTTATGAAATATTTTATTCATTCATATTCTTAAGTATTTTCTTGAGAATACCACTAACATCTGGAGCTGTGCAGTCTTATCCAAACATTCTGCTCATACTCAATTAGAAAATTATATCAATAATAATGTAAAATAAATTACCTAGCTTCTCTTCCTGGAGCATAGATTTCCATGTTTGTCACAGCAACTATGTGTACAAACAGCACTGTAGTGTTTTTCATTAAGCCTCAAAGTCAATTAAGCTACGAATTGGAACAATCATTCCTCCTTTGCAAAGTATTGATATTTTTTTCTTGGCTGCTTTCAGGCCTTTTCACCACTCAAGGAGAGATTTATGCTTGACAATTTCTTTCTGATTAAAATGAATCATAACTCTTAGAATTCTAATTTCCTCTTTTCTGAGCAAGAAATTATCAAACAGTTTTAAATTGATATTGAACGTCGTCGGGCATGAACATTCATTTTCGAGAGATCAAATGTAAAGTTATACTGATCTCTCTTTTTATCTGCTGCTTTTACATACTTTTTCTTCCTTTCTCTGTCTAAATGTATAGATGTGTACAAAGCATTAGATTGTACCAATATAACCAACCATACCTTTCCATAAATATTATACTTGACAGACTAGTTAGACTACTTAGAACTTATAACAATCCTTTACACAAGGCAATCACCCTTTATTTGCAATATTAGCAAAATTCTGCTGTAGCTTAGGAAGAAAATAACTGGAATACTGCAGGTTGCAAGCAAATGTCAGTTATCTAAAGTAATTAGCAAGTTTATACGGGTAATCCCTACTCAAATGGCTCAAATTCTCTATAAAACAGCTCTTCAGGCACAAATTGTTATAAACAAAGTTTTCTAGATTTGTCTCCAACAGCCAGTTAAGATCAGTTTGAATTTGCTTATTAAACGTAATGGCAGCTAATCTGAAAAAAATCTCATTGTCTCCCATTATTCCTGCTGTTTTCTCTAAATCTTAACAATTGGATTTTCCCAAGCCATTTAGCCGTCCCATTTTCTCTTTATAAACTTGATTTTCAGCTTTCATTACAAGCGGATTGAAACTGCTTTTTTTTTTTTTTGCCTAACAACTTGTTTAGAAGTACAACAGGCCCCAGAGCAGAGCTGTGTTTCTGCAGACACTCAGTTTATGGAATTCCAGACACGGATGTCACACACAGACTCACCAAGGGAACAAGCTGGGTGGTTTTCACAAGTACTGTTACATGCACTGTATTTTATTTTTAAATGCTGCATTACAGTGGGTTTGATTTGGGTCCGTTTTGGTTTGTTGTGGTTTGGCAAAGGTTGTTGTTGGGTTTTTAAGAATTACATTTTTTTCCCGTATATATTTCAGGTTTTAGTTAATACAGAACAACAATTAGATAATTTTATCAAAATTTGAAATAATAAGTTGTTTCATTACATGTTTTTAATTATTTTGTCTCTTGCAAAGCATGTGGAACTCTCTTTTGCATCAGACAGCAAAGAATAAAAAAGGAAATATTCTGTGTCCAACATTTAAACCTTGACTACTAAAGGACACTGTCCCACAGAAAAGTCAGCGTAGGATACATGTTGCTTTTGATAATACACATGTTTTAACAGAGATACCAATTTTATTACCATCACAGTAGTAAAGCTCCACACTTATGATAGGTAAACACACTGGAACTCCATTTGGCAATGTTTTTTTCTTTTTTTTTATAAGAGCACATTTAATGCAAATTAGAAGAACATGGGGTTTGGAAACCGAGTTGAAGAGTAGGAACATATTTATTGAATTTCCACTTCTCAAATTACTGAGGAACATGGTATTTATAGTGCAGCTCAGAGACTTAATCTCAGAGATTTACAAGAAAACATAAAACAAGTAGGTAGCACTACTGCTTCCGAAAATACTACTTGAAAATGCACGTGAGGCCTTGTAAAGCTGCATCCTAAGCAGATGTATTTTTTAAAAAATTGATTCCAAATTGAAAAGTAAATCTATTTCCTTTCAATAATTTTGCTTTCCCTACAGAGGAGACAAAACACTGCGGATGCTTTGAAGTTCTTCACAGCAGAACAGTTGCAGTTTCATATTGAGAATTCATCTGAACCATATGCAGAGGTTGTTGACATTTTTCTTAAGCTCTTTCATTTTATGAAAGAATTTTCAATTAACAACTTCCTGCTCTGCAGTTACACCTATAAGCTAAAAATTAATATTTTACATCAATATTTTAATATTAGAAGGAAATCAATCAAATTAATCTTTGTCTCTTTGTTTTCAGTAACTGACTTTGGGGCAGGTTTTTGTGTTTGTTTTCCTCAAGATTGCTTACAATTTGATGTAAATTTTAAGCATCTTGTAATTCATCAACTAATTCTCTCCTGGTTACACACTCCAAGTAATTAAAGTTCAGTAATAACTTATTCTTTCTGCTCCAGCACCTGCATTTCATTTGTTTATTTTCCCAGAGTCATAAATCTGAGGGACTGTCAAAGTGCCATAATATTAGTGCAATAATCAAAGTTAATTAGTCCCTCTCAATAAACAACAACAAAGCCATTACAAAGACTCACTGAAGGTTTTCCAGCTACCAGCTTACAGATGAGACTCTTTTTCTGAACAATTAGAATTTGAAAACCGTTAGTAAATAAATTTTGTGTTTCGGAAGTAATTTGACCTTCAGTGATCTTCATTCAATTAACAATTCTCTAACTTTTGGTGAGATAATACAGGTATTGAGAAAAGTATTCCTGAACTCCCATTGTCTTCAAAGTGCTCACAGAAATGGTTAGAATCAAGGGGGCAAATAGAATATTTTTCAAATAAAAGCTACTCACTACTGCCTTAGTTTAGTGACATAAAACCCATATATACAGCCATATTTAGTTGGACTGGGACTGTTAAATTCAAACAACAGAATATAACCAAATCCAGTTCTATTGAAAGAGAGCAGACAAATGAACTTTAAGCAACACACACTACACTCACCCCTGTTGGAATCCTCTTGGAATTCCATGCTATTGAAGAAAAAAAAAAAAAAACAAACAAACAAAACCAAGCAAAAAGGAGCTTCAATGGAAAGTACTGAGGCAGAAAGGAAGACATTTTTCACTCCCAATCCTTTACTGTAAATCATTAATATCATCTGGGCAAGAGAAAAAGGCCTAAATCCAAAGACTGTTTCTTCATGAAACCTATGGTCACAAAAATGAGCAGTATTATAGGCATCACTCATTTGGAAATACTTGTAAATAAGCACTGTTTGGTTTTGCAATAAACTTTTAATAAATATTATAATTATCTGTAGACTACTTATGTGTAAATATTAATACTATTGAGTGCTCTCCCATGTCATCTGGGAGCAGCTGAAATACTTTAAGAGCTCGGGAAATAAAACTAAAACATCACCACCAGTTTTAGCTGGAAAGAAATAAAAATTCAAGAATCTCATCCTGAGGTCTTTCACTTAGTAAAGTTTCACCAGATTATCTCCTGGAATTCAGCAGTCCCAGCAAGCTCACACAAAAGTAGCCTGCAATCCTTACTAGCAAGTAAATGACTGTGGGAGGAATAAATTAAGAACACTGAATATATTTTAATAAGGGCCTTAGAAGATCATCAAAAAAGGGTATCGGGGAAAGTTAGGAGTCAAAGAGCAACAAGGAAATAGATGGGACTGAAAAGCTTGTATTTGTGTGACAAAATGGAAGAAAAATGAAAGAAAGTGGGAAGAACCTGGAAGAAAAAAACCCACTGAGACAGACAGGGCTGCTGGGCCTGATGGACTAGGACAGAAAATGAGGGAAACATTCGTGTGTTTTAAAAGTGTAAGAACGACCCCCTGAAATCTCTCACTGTAGGCAAACTATGGGCAAAACAGTGGCTGTCTCTAATATTTGACTGTGTACAACCAAGTGAAGGAGGATGGACACTTCAGTTCTGGATCCATCCCCATCCCTGCTCCCAAAAAACCATGACAGAGACCAGCACAGCTCATTCCATGGATGAGGGGGATCCATCCCCATCCCTGCTCCGAACCCACAGCGATTTTTGGCTCCAAAAGCTGCACTTTTCCAATGACACGACCAAACTTGTCCGTTTTTGATACAATTTGGGGCCTGTAGGATGGGTTTCCCATTTTCCTATTGAAACAACGCCTCAGTGGTTCTTTCAAACATTTCTGCCCTTACAAAGCACCTGTGGGTAACACGGGTAACCAGTCAAGCCTTGCAGTCCAACACACTCACGGGAAACGAAAAACCTCCATCACCAACACGCCAGCGACCGGGCAGGATGTTACACAGTAAGACAAACGCCTCCTTCTTTAGATTCCTGCATGGCAATGCCATATCTATTGAACTGCTTGTAATGCACAAAAGACCCTGTGTCTTGGAAAGCAGAGCTGAGTGTTGGACACTGTGTACATCACTTACCCACTCCCCCAGGATGCGCTGCACGGCGTCGCCGCCTCTCGACAGGCTCCTGCAGGCCAGGATCACGTGTGCCCCGTGCAGTGCCAGAGACTTTGCAGTTTCAAAACCTGAGACAAAACATTTTCCCAGTCAGAAATAGGTCCCAGGGACAACACAGAGCTATAAAATTCCCGAAAAGGTTGTAAGTACACTAAGGTTACCTGCAGCCTGACAACCTGCCTGACGTTCACCTCGACTCAGCTCTTAAGAGCACATATGAAAAAACATAAGACACTTCAATTTGAGCAGGTCTTTGTGACCAATGCGTGTGTATTTTGTGCAAAACAGACTTGGCATCTCCAAAAAACAGACCCAACTTCTCAGCCTATGGGTGTGTTCAGCTGCTGGAAGGGCAGGATTTTACTTGCTCCTCACTTGTTTGAGTGTAAAGAAACCCCAAACCACATAAAGGCTCCAGTTCAACTACTGAATTACTGGCTATAGGTAAGGATTGTACATAACCATCACTACTTGATCTCTTGTGGGGAGCATAATTCATAAGGCACCTTTCCAGATCATCTACCAGCAGAGGTAACAGAATCTCTTCTTCATAGAGCTCACTGGAATTTAAGCATGATCTACACACCCACTTGCTCACTCTCAAGGCTGCAGCATTTTTTATGTGTCCTTAAAATATGCCCTCATAGACCTAAAAATCCTCATTAAGCAGTACAATTAAGTACCTTTACAGTTTAAGAAACAGCTATACAGGAGCTTAGAAGAATTCAACTTCCAAGTGAAATATCTGAAGTAGGAGTTCGGAAGCACCCTCAGTGTCCAAGTCATTTTACAGCTTTAGCTCTTTGGTTCTGCAAAAATTAGTGCTTCTTTTGTCCCTCAGTGTCAAAAAACTTGAAGAGGTGGGGAGAAGCTTCTAGCAGGATAGAAAACATTTTCTATCAGATTCACTGTCTTTAACTAAGTTTATCAACATTTGTTCTTCAGCAAAATGTACCTATATTTTCAATTTAGAGTAAATTTTAAAACCTCAGCCCAACACATGGATTGAGTAAAGTACAAAGCTATTTAAACTCCATAAATAAAAATCTTACCTCTCTATAAAAACTACCACTGAATCACAATCCACACTGAATGTGGTTTCATACACCAAAGTTAAACCACAAAGAACATAAACACCCAAACAGTAAAACATTACCACAAAAAAAAAATCACAGTATGGTTTAATAGGAAGAGAAATCTAAACAACTATGTAAAGGACATACAAAATTAAGGAACCAGAGTAACTTTAATTCTTCCCACCAAAGTAACTCTTGTGGACTTCAAAAGACTTTTTTTGAACTTCACTCAATCTGAGACTGACACCACTTAAGTGACACACGAAGGGACAGTAACAGTAAAGATTTTAGCCTCCATTCCAGGAAACAAATTGTATCCTTCAGGGGTGAATCTTCCCTGTACCACAGTACTGGGGTGTTGCAGCTGCAGAGCTATTTAATCCAGGTCAGACAGACAGCCTGCCAACAAGTTATATGCTAGTAGTGAGTTTTTTTTAAAGGAAGGAAAAACTACACGAGAAAAACAGCACAGGATTATAGACTTGAGCACCAAGGACAGCCAATTACAAAGAATTAAACAGATACTTTCCCCAAATGTGACAGAAGAACAACATGCTTAAATAACATCCACTTTGGAAAAGCAATCACTGTGTTGTATAGAGTATTTAAATATCCTATTTTGAGCAAATGTTTCATAAAACTAATTTCAAGCGATTGCCCTGGAAATCTCAAGTTTGTGCTGAGATCAACTGCTCTTGCTGCTGGTGCTCAAGCTGAACGAGCTCTAATCTGACACTCAGAAGTGAAAATCCTGTTTAAGAATAAGACATACATGAGGATAAACATTATGGCACAGCTCTACATCACCAGCTAACCTAAAGGACGGGGAGCAGAACTAACAAGAGAGCTACAAGCACATGGGATTTGCTGGAGACATTTAAAACCCTTCAGCCCTTTCTTACAGCCAGCTTTTCATAAAGACTCAGAAATTAGCACTGGATTTTATTCTTCATTTTCTATGATGACTTGTTCGATACTCTCACATTCTTGGCTATCTGCAGTCGACTGCTATCACTGAATTTTGGGGCAGATTTTCAGCTAATGGTCTCAATTAAGAAGCTGTTAGCATCGCTCAATTAATGCCTGCTGCACTGTGTCAACATACACCAGAGGAGTACAGGGCTCTGTCAAACGGTGCCACCTCCTCTGTAAAACAGAGAAAGGGATTCACTGAGTGGAAAAGCAATTCAGTGATTTCTTGTTTAAGTACACAGCACACAGTCCATCGATCACTGGGGGACATTTTGTAACCGATTTGCATCAGGCATTTACACGTTTTAAAAACATTTCTTTATTTCAAATACAAGCAAGTTTGAAAACACAAGAAGAAATTAAAAAAAAAATTTCAGACAACAGCAAGTTTTCTTCAGTTTCCCTACCTTCTCCTGAACACTGGGATAATTTGGATCTGCCATTAACAACATATTTGAAACACAGTGATGCTGTCTTTCTTTGCAACAGCTTAGTCCTCCATGTAAAAGCCTACAGGACTGGATTCTTCAGAATTGTTTCTTGCTTTCTCTCCATCCATGGAAGAGCTCTGGAGGCCCAAAGATCCACGTGTGCTCAAGGATTGATTTAAAGCCCAGCCTTCCTCGAGCCCTACATCACAGGCAGCTTGAATAGAAACTAAAAGGGAGTCCAGAAGACAAGTTTCTTCCCTGCCACTACAGTAAACATTTTAAGATCAGCTAAGTGAACACAAGTGTTCTGTAGAATTACAAAAGTCCTGGTCTCTGTGTGTTGCATATTTCTGGCCTTTCATACACTGGTGGCTTTCTTATGGACTGTACAACAGCAGAAACCAACTCATATTTTGTAAGCACGAACATATTATATCAGTAAAAGTGCATGTAACAGTCACAGCTGTCTTCAGGTTTCTCTTTTTCACCCCACTACACTGCTCCTAAACTCTGATGCTGCTTTCTGAATTGCAGCAAACATCTACTGGGTTCTTATAAATAGACAAATGCCCCATTTGCAGAGTGAAGTTGATTCATTTTCAGAAGATTTGGGGTTTTGGAAATATTGGATTAAGTGTCTTCTGATTTTTGGGACCCAAGAGAACTACACATAAATGGAAAAGAGACTTGTCTCCTAGACATCACTAGATTTCTTTAAATTTGGAAGACCTAAACACCAGGGACATTGAATCAGATCATCTTACTCAACACTTCCTCAGGAAAGGAGTAAAGCACATTTAAATGTGCTAAAACCATGAAGAGTTCTGGATAAGCTTCTTTTCAGGTTGAAACACCACAACAATGATGTGTGATTTAGGAAAGAATCTTGTAACTAAGATCATTGTTGTCTGTGCTGGTGGTTTAAGAGTACAACATCCCCCCAGAGCTTGCACGTGTATGGTGGTGTGATGCCAGTCACATGCAAAAGAGCACATCCCACACACTCAGACCTTTCAGAGCCCAAAAAGCACCATGCATTCCACATCAGGATTGCCTGGCCACGTCCACTCTGCTTCAATATAGATATTTAGGATAAAACCTTAAGAGACACATTATTCAAGTCACTCCAAATGCAAGTTTTCAAGCAAACAAAGCACCAAGCTATTTTTAAAAGACTCAATTTTAAAATGAGCGATTCCCATGAAATGCTAATGCTGCCTTTGTTTCTGTGTGTTTGCAGGCACATGGCAATGACACATACTGATATTTTTCATTGAAAAGTGTGATGTTACATGAAAGATACATCCTGCCTCTCCCTTTGTGTGTAAATTGGACAAATGTGTTTTTCTTGGAGTCATGAACCACTGAAAAAGCCAACCAAAATGAAACAGGGTGACTAATGCATTGGTTCTGTTTTCCATCTAACCGATTCAAAAATATGCACTCCTTACACTTCTTTGCAATACAGTGCTCTGGGCAAGGAAAAGTTATTCTTAACAGTAAGTGCACTGCTGTTGTCACTGACAAAACCCAAAATATTTTGTTTCCTCCGAGGGGAGCACGACACAAAACAAATATTTAAAAACACCCTTAAATTAATGGGATTCTAATTATCTGTTGCTTTGTTGTTCCTGTAAAAAATTAAAGCTGCATCATTTGAGGGAAAGAAAGCTAAATTCCTGCCAGCAAGAAAAAACTCTAGCACAGTGACTGTGTCAGGCACACATATTACAAATACGCTGCAACTAAGAGCCACAAAGCTGGAGTCAGATCTGGTATCTACTCCAGCTGCACTGCCCAAAGACACCCACCAACTCATTTCATGATGCCACTGCACCAGACATGACCACAAGCTGGGCCCTGAGTCCTTTCAGCTCTGTTACACCTGAGCCTGATCAGAGTCTCAGCTCCCCAAAGGCACAGACTGGGAGCAGATTCAGACACTGCCAATCCTTCACCGTGCAGAGGTGCTGCAATCCAACCCAAACACTGCAATAACAGCCAGTCTGGAAGGAGCCCTGGAGTGAGAACACATCAAATACAGAGCCAAGCTACTTGTCATGTCTCACGATAAGACCTTGTTTTAGCTGTGTCAAGGCAATTCCCACCAACCACTCAATGTCTGCCCATAAAATACGTGGAGACACCACTCAGAGTAACTGTGGTTTTCAACTAAGGTAGATAGTCTTAAAAACAGCTTAATGAAAACATAAGGAGAGATAAAGCCAAAACTGAAATTTAATCCTAAACTGGACAGATCATCCCAATAAAGATTTAATTTTTTTTTCCCCCCACTTGCCAAGTCATGTAAATACAAACAGGTAAAGCATTTGGCTTTATCACTAAATGTTTAAGGACAATTTATTAAAAAGTTTATTTTTCTGTTTGCATATAATTTTTCCATTGTAACAGATAATTTACCATGAGGGCAAACAGGCATCTGGATATGCAGCAACTCAGCACATACAAATTCACATTTTCTTGACAAAAAAAACCTTTCCACCTAAAAGTGCATCTAAATGTATTATTCCTAAGTCAAGCCAAGCAGAGTTACATACATTTTAAAAGAAACCCAAGATGATAACAACTTTGTCTCAAAATAAGCAGAACTCATTTTGGTGTGACTCATATTCCTTATTTTAATTAGAACCCTAAATTATTCAGAATTACATATGCTTATATTCATAAGGGATAAAAAAATATTTTGTTAGACTACAGTTATGTTAACACACTACTTCTATTTTTACTGCAAAATAAACACTTCTAAATTAAACATTTAACTGAAATCTAGAGTAGCAGAAAACAACAAATCTGCCCATAATGTAAGTCAATATCAAAGCAACATCATGATGAAATCTAGATCAGGACTGAGTAGTCAAATTTTGACATGGCATTTAGGGCACTCCATTTTTCAGTTAGGAATCATTCCCGAATGTTTAGTCACTATGGGATAAGTGACCCTTCTTTTGTTTATTTGTTTAAATAAAGCCAGCCTATTTACAAATACCATGACTTGAATGCATTATTAAGGAAATAAATAACATTTTTGTGCAGGCTCCTGCAGCTTCATCGTTATTTGGCAGCAAAGCTGAGGGGAGCTAAAGAGAGGCAGTGGCAACAAAACTTACAACAGTCACACACACACAAATCACTGCGGATTTACCCAACATCAGTAGCAAGTATCAAAGGCCAACAATAAAGAGGCTTCAGTTTCCAGCTAATCCACACACTCTTGAAGGGTTTGTGTTCTGGAAAAACGCCAGCCTTAAGAGCATTGGTAACAGAATACAGAAAGTCTGATCAGACATCCAGGATCAACCAGATTTTCAA
This sequence comes from Pipra filicauda, assembly GCF_003945595.2. Classification (NCBI taxonomy): domain Eukaryota; kingdom Metazoa; phylum Chordata; class Aves; order Passeriformes; family Pipridae; genus Pipra; species Pipra filicauda. Next base: position 634,840 of record NW_024104408.1, read on the forward strand.
AGCTGTTTTGAGGGGTGGGGTTTTGCCTTTTATTTTTTTTTCCCCTCCAACTCCTTTCCAAAACTTTGGGGCTTTTCTCCTCCCCTGTTGTAGCTGTTCTTAACACACCTTCTTAGACAAGCTTACTCAACTGACTGGAAAACAGCCTAGAGAATTTAAAATTTATCTTTGTGTCTCTTGGCCTTTTTTTTTTTTAATCAGATATTTTTTTAAAAAAGTTCCAAGTTCAGAGAAACGAGGTTGGCAAACTCTCCTTCTCTAAAGCTGCTCTTTGCATCAGCAGTAGCTTTAGGCAACTCAACAGTTTTTCCCACCAAAGCAAAAATGGAGAAAAAAAAGCCAGAAATTGTCTAGTTTCTTTTCAAGTACACTTCTGTTCCTCTGTAAGCCAAGACTATCATAGGTTTCTGTACTGCTGAGCTGAGCCCTAATTAAACATAATAAAAAAAATTAGTTGCATGTTTTGAATCTCCTTTTGGCAAGTACAACAGTGCAATGTTAATAAAAGAAGTAAATTCAATGAAAAGGAATACTTCATCCAAGGCAGAATAATTAAAAGACATACTGTGCTGTCAGCTAAAGTGCTAGACCCTCCCAGCTTTAATCTCAAAGACATTTCATGAGAAATGCTCAGCGTTATGTAAAGATACAGAGAAAGTACTACAACATAAACTCAACCAATTTTTTTCTTCAAACAAACTTGATATTTATTTATATCAGTTACACAGTGAAAGATTTTTAAAATGTATATTAGACATTTTACAGATAAATAATAAAACAAGGTTCTGCCCTAAACAGCTCACAGTTCAGCTTACAAAAACAAAAAAAAAGATGTCTTACAGAATCAAGCATACAGAGACAGGTCCTGTTCTAAAGATCTCACAGTTTGTATCACAGGGGAGAGGAACAGAGGAGCAGAATGAAAATTAAAACAATGCCACTTGATTTCTGGCAGTCACCACCCACCTCTGTCTTTGGGCAATAAGAGATAAGACAATTTGTTTAGTTTGGCAGCACAAAGGAAGATTTTGATACAGGAGTCATTTCAGGATCCTGTGAAAAGAACTGAAGGCGGGGAAGATGCAGTTCATTGGTCTCTCTAGGTCAAAAGTGGCAAACCTTTTGGGTGTGCTTTAAACTACGAAGGGAAGAGGGAGATGGGAGGCTGTTATGTAACTCAAATGATCCATCATGTGGTTCCGACATACAAAGTAAGGCAGGAGATGGAGTTCTGAAACAAAAGATGAAGAATAAGAACAGTATTAACAAAAAGCATCTGTACACGAAAGCAAGGAGAATGGAAAACAAGCAAGAGTTAGAAGTCATTAAATTATAACATAAGGCCATGGGCAAAAAAAAGAAAAAAAAAAATCAAATACCTCTTTGCCACACTTTCAAGAAGTAAATGAAAACATGTCATGCCTCATCTCACACCAAAATTAAGCTGTATTTTTTTTAGATGATACTGAAGGTCTATGTGGTAACAGCCAGAACACCAGCAACCCACCCAAGAGCTCAATGACAAGAATCCAAGGTTTTTCATCTTCCAAGAAGTTAGACTTTGCCATGTGGGGCAGGGGATGAGAAAGCCAAAGATATACATGCCTACAGAACTTTACATCTGTAAAACAGGAAAACCTGCCAGGTGAACAAGCACACTACACGTTTTCCAAAACCCACTGGTTTTGCGACAACGTTGGACTCTAAAATCTTGAGTCACAATTTGCAACATTACTGCGAGTTAGGAAAAAAGGATCACTCCTACTGATAGCCAGAATGTTAGTGTTCAACAGTTCACTCAAGACCACCCAGAAATCAGGCTGTACAACTCCTGATTCCATAGTCAGTCTGCCTTGCCCATGACAAGTTCCCCAGTAAAATGAGCAAACCTTAGTGTGTGTGTATAAAGTCTAGTAATTGATATTTATTCACCACATTACCTCTATACCATTGTGAAGCCTATCTCTGCCTTACATTCTAGATACATAACTTTGTGTTTTGACAGAGATGAGTGTTTAAAGTACCAAATGCAATGAACAGAATCAGGAAGTCTCAGGTTGTATTCCTTTGACCACAGATCAGATTCAGAAACAGATCACAACCTTCCTTCACTCAGGATGCCAAAAGTGTGCTGCCAAGTAGGTCATGCACATTTTTATGCACTCCTCTTTGCTTAGCAAGGCACAAAATGGTCCAATTTTACCTTCAGAATTAAAAATCCTTCAACAAGAGTAAGTTTATACCCCTCAGCATCTGCTTGCAGCTGGACACAGACCCAAACAAACAAAGCACCTCTCAAAAAAGGCTTTCTTTCTTTTCTAGTTGCCATATTTTCTACTCTTAATATATCTTAATTACTCCTGCTGAAGAATTAGAATAGCACTCAAAGAAGTGTATTTTTTATCCTGTGACGGAACAATCCAACTCCCACTTCAAACTGGAATATGGACACGGACGTAATCTGTAGATTTAGGTCATTTACTGCAGCCATATGTTGCTCCACGAGTACAATAAGACTAATAACACATTTCTCAAAGTCCTAAGTAGCATAATTAATGTCTGCAATGTACAAATGTACAGAAGCAAGACATGCTGCTCGTGCTTGCCAATGGCAGAAGAGGAATGTAACCAGAATCTCTTGCAGCACCTGAATCTCTGAACACACAATATGATTCTGTTTTCTCCATTTGGTTCTGAGAGAGGAAAATTAACAAACTCCCTCACAAACTTTTAAATAAACGGTGATTTTATTTTTTTTTTTGCACAAAGCAGCTTTTTGATTAATCACAAGAGGAAAATGCCCAACAAGTTTTATGATTTTAGTACAGGAAATAAAGGAAACCCAATTAGAGAATGTGCTGTTAAAGCTTCTTGGATAAAGAATAAAGAATGAGGAGACATCAAATATACCTTCTACAAAGATAGCATAACCTAGAAAAAACATGAAAAATTTCTAAGCAACACTCATTTTTTCAGAACCTCGAGTCACAGTGTATGAACAAGATTTAAATAAATACATCCAAAACTGAACTGTGACAATTCCTTGTTCACACAGATATTATTACTACCAAGAACACCTAACTTCACTAGTATTTTTAGTACAAAGAAGATATTCACTAAGAATAGGAACTTAGTGACCAAGGTAACTATAATTAAATGAAGGAAAGGAAACAAAGTGTATTACTATAAAACTATTCAGATTTGAAGACAGACTGTAAGGAGTTTTCTGAAGCAACAGATAAAGTACTGAAAACCACCAAGTGGAAGGACAGCAAGAAATCAAAACCAGTTGGATGTTACAAGAACAAAAATATTGAGGTTATAGAGCTGAATAGAAGGCTACAAAGATCTCACATATTAAAAATATGAGCCAATAGAAAAAAAAAAAACAGAAAAAGGAGAAGGAAAAAAAAAATCACTCAGAGAAGGAAAATAAAAACAACAGAAAGGCACAAGTGTGTGGTCAGTAACAGAGCTAAAAACTGCAAATACCATTAACTAATAAAAAAAAATTAAGGAAGACAAAAGTACTTTTGTTTTTGATGATCTTCCCCTGCTAAGCCAAAAACATCACGTCCATTAATGTACATACAGGCTGTAACTGGAGTTGACAGTAGCTAGAAAATTCTCTACATGTCTGAAGCTACTATAATTGGAAAGGTTTAGCAACCTCTTCCAAAATAATACAAATGTACATGTATTCAAACAACTCTTGCAGCACAATTAGTTTTCAAAACATGAAGGCACAGGATGATGCAGAGAGTTGAGCTCAACGTTGCAGTGAGACAAAAGGTTTCTCACCTCTGGACTGTGAAATACGCATAAAATAACAAGAAAAACCTTTGTGAAATGAAATATTTCAAAAAGACAGAAAAGCAATCAAGTTGAGGCTCACTGAAGTGACTTTCTAATTCTTAGAGAACAGACAACAACGTAAATACCACCTATTTAGAGGATTCTACAAACACGTTTTTCCCCCTGTAAAACGAGTACCAGAAAGTACAACCCAGGCACACAGCTCAATCCCACCCTTTGTGAAAAGACTCCTTTACAAGCAGTAATCATTATTGAACCTTTTAGCCCAGATGTAATTTCTTACATGTTACAACAAGTTTCACATGCATTGTGAATTCCAGCCAAGGTTGATGAAGTTCAATAACTTGGCTAACCAACCATGTGTACTGCTCATTACACAAGTAATAAATAGATTCATCAAAATGGACATGAAAAAGCAGTATGAACATCTGACACCATTTTCAGCTTACTCAATAAGAAAAATAAATTACAGGAAGTCCAAGAGGACCTCTTAATATTTACAAGTAAGCAGTTGTAGCTTTATGTAATGCAGAGCAATATTAATATTCCACAATATTAAGCCAGAGTTAAAATGGAGCGATGGCACTCATGGAAAACTCAGTCACTGTTACCTGCCTGAAATTTTCAGAATACAGCACTGTAAGTTAAAGAGAATTGTCTTCTATTAACATTAATCAAAGTTTCAAATAATAGCTTTTAGTAGTTTTTTAATTGTTTAGAATACATCACTACTAATCCCTGACAGCTACAAACATCCCACAACAGGAGGAGTTAGAAGTTCCACCCCATAGTCAAGTTTCCCTCCATAAACTGTGCTTTTCTACATCAATTACTCTACTCTGGCCAAAAACATACATCCTGCAAGACTCAGGGTCTCCTGAAGAAAACACTGTACTCCCATTCCCCCAAAACACTGGTACAACAAAATTCATGTCTGCCACAATGTTTTGGACTTGCACAAAGAAAATGCCTGGAAAAAAAAAACAGCAAAGGGTAAATTTAAGTAAGAAGCAAACAACAAAACTTCTATGCAGACACAACATTTTCATGGTAGTGCTGCTCAAGTGGTGTTCAATCCACAGCAGGTGGATAACAGAACCTAAAAAATTCAGCCTTTAAGTTTTCAGCATTACATTTCCATGAATTCTTCATTAAGCCAACAGTTTTTCTTCAATACAATTGGTTGAAGCCAGGGCAGCAAGAAAATAAAAGACACAGCTGCACACACAAAAGCAAACTGCATTAGGCTGAAAGATGATTTGCCTTTTCCCCCCTCATCCTCCCCACCCAACCACATTTGAAAGGGGTTTAAAACCAAATCTTCATTGCTGGTGAAGGATGGCAGGAAAACGGTCCCTAAACAACACAACTGTGCTGGCAGAAGACCCTGCTGTAAAAATTACATCTGCAGTGTTTTTAGTGGGTAACTTATTTTTCTCCTGAGAGGTTATTTTATTCTACCAGGGCAGAGCACACACCCCCCAGGTGCACCCAGGCCATGCTTTTCTGTTAACATCCTGTGCTGCTTATAATAGTAAAACATGTGATACATGGAGCCTAGAATTCACAAAAAATTAAAATATACATCAAGGAGCGACTCTTTCATGCTTTTAAAAGCCCAATAAATACAAAAGTATCCCATGAAAACAATCCCAGGGCCAGCTAGGACTTGGCCAAGAAAAATAATCCAAGGTTATATATTGCTGATCTGTCTGCCTCACAATAAACTTTGAACCCAAAGCTCCATAAATAATATCCACTTCAGTTCTCCACACATGAAACACTTCCAGCATGAAAACATACAACCATGCAAAGGCTGTAATAGTTCGTTCACCACAAGTTATGCTGGTTTAGAGAGAACATGAGGTGCACCCCCTGAGCAAAAGCCCAGCATTTCCCTTCCCTGTGCACCACTGAGCTACCACAGAATTATGTACAGAAATTCTTCTTAATAAAAACAGGCAGAGGGTTTGAGTTATCAATCCACAGGAATTCATGCATTTATGAACACTAATTTTGATTCAGACAACGAACTTTTTTCACTAAACTGGGGAAAAGATCCAGATAGTAGGAAAAGACCATTCAAGAAGCATCGTCGGGAGCTTGCTCCCCCATGTCACATCCCTTTTTCTGCTCTCAAAAGGGATGCAAATAATAATTACTAGAAAGCAAACACCTTGCTGTTTACTCATCATAACAGAACATATAAAAAAAGTTTACACTCAAATCTTGGAAGTCAACATATGAACAGAACTGAGAGAAATAATAATACAGACCGAAACCAGACAGATGTATTTTCTCTGAGAGATGTTTTTTCCCCCAAAACAAATTATCCAACAAAAACAAGATGATTTTTTCAAGGCTGACAAAGTTCAGGTGTTCTAGCGTAAGAAAAGTTCCAAAACCATCCAAGAAATCATAAAGTGAATCTGAAACAGGGGACTGAGTTGAGCAGTTCCTTTGCAGAAGCCCTGCCAGTTGCACACCCTTAAATGTGCAAATGTGGAAATGGGTGAGAGAAATTAGAAAATAAAGTCAGTACTTTTGAAGAAAAATGGGCACGTTTTTCAAGGAAAATTCGCCACCTAGCTCAAAAATAGAGCTGAACAATTCCTTTCTGACAGATTCAGACAAACACACATGGGGAATGTGTGTTTGTCTCTCCAGGCAATGCAGCGAAAGACGATGAACATATTTAAGACAGTCGGACTAATACGAATAAAATCAAGTCCTCAATGGTATGTGAAGGGTCTGTTTTATTCCTCCCATATGATAAGAGTTTGCCTTAAATGAGACCATTCACTGGTCTAATTAGGATGCAGCAAATGTTACCTTCTTTGTGAAGGCTGATGAAGGCAGCCTCAGTGAAAGTGCTGTCGCCCACAAATAACCTCAGGAACTTCTGCAACTACAACAGTTCCCCATATTCTCAAAATTCTCTTCTCTGCAGGTACAGAGCAGTCAATTTTTGATTCCTTAAGAAGTAAAAACGTTTTTAATCATACTTTTCTGATCTCTCCATTGCCAACAAAGTTAGAGCATAGTGGTAAAAGCTAGCCAGCATCTCTTAGAGGCCTTAAATAGTCTTCAAGAGAAATTTAGATAAGCTTTAAAAGTTTAATTTTTCTTCTCTTACTGGTAGTAGCTTAAATAGCCTTTACTTAATTGGCATAAGAAATACAACAAAGGTTAACCACACCTGGCTTTATTCAGGCTCTGAAAGTAGATTCTGCTTTTTAACTACAAGATAGATTTAGAACAATATTAATATAGGAAGTGCTCAAACACTACTACGCAGAGAAATGACAGCTCAGAAATCAGGAATTCAGGAATTCTGAAGCTATGCACTATGTCATTCCCCCACTAAGCAAACTTTCATTAACTTCTGTCAGTATGAAGTACAAAAGCACAGTCTCAGCACAGCAGTCTGGCCACAAGTGTTGTATTGGTTATGGACAGGCTTAGTTACTTTTATACTGCCTTGATAAGCCTAAAAAAGTAAAAAGCTACTGAAAATAGCTTCTTAATACAATAAAAGTGATGAACAAAGAAAAATATCTTGGACTCTTTCTGAATTAATGTAAGCACTGTGTGCTTACTGAAAAGAAAGACTCCCAGCTTTCCAATATTTTAAAGTTCTATTTCCACCCTGACAGTATCAGATCTTAGATGCTACTGGTAACAGAATTAACACAGGTAATCCCACATCCCAGACCACTAAAACTTTACTGTACTTTACCAGCAAGAGAGTCAGAAAAGCTTCCAGTATTTTGGGACTAGAAGGATTTAAGAGGGGTAGCCATTCTACACTGCTCACAGATGTACAGTGTTCAAATAATGTCCCACATGAGAGAGATTTCGGAATGAGGTGCAGGTGATACAGTGAAAAACACAAGAGAAATTGCAGAGCTACATAGTTTGTATTTATCACAAAAGCAGCACCGTGTGTGAACCAAATCTAACCATCTACCTGTTACAATAATGATTAATACTAAAGTAAATTATCAAGATACCCACTGTCAAACTGTTACCTTGCATGGTTTCACCATGTTCAGATATGTTTGCTTATTAGAAATCCTCACTGCAATTAATTACAACATTTGATATTGGGAATGCAGCTCACTAAATATACAAAGCATTTCAGAAGCTACACAGGTTCTATTCTGAGAGTTGTGCTCAAAGCAGAGCTTCAGCTTTAAGTCTTTTCCCCTGATTTCATACAGCTGATCCTCAAGTTTAAGGGGATGCAAATGAGACATGAGAGTGACAGATATCAATTTTAAAAGAAAGAATGAAAGAATACAGCTGCTAACTGTATTTTAGTAGTTAAGAGGAGAAAAGTAGGTTGCTTCACCTGCTGGTGAAGTTGGTTCACTTCCACTAGATCAGGTTGCTCAGAGAGTCATTGGGAAAAAAGTTATGAGAAAGAAGAATAAAATAGGAAAACATCTATTTATTGTTTATAAAAATTAAACAGCCAGTTATTCAAAACAACTTTTATATCACAACACAGATGTTTAATTGAGATAAATCATATGCACATTCCCCAACCTTTTGCATCAGTATGACAACAGCTGCTAATGCTGAAGTTCTGCACAAGAAATAAAAGAAACATGATAACTTCTCACACATAAATATATGCAGACCAAAAGCTCACTGGAGTAGTGACTCATCTTTTAAGCATTGATTAACAGTAACTAATACACAGCTTCACTCCTGGCTTAGGTTCTTCATTGCTCAGAAGTAAAAGTGCCAGGAAAAAAAAAAAAAAAGAGAAGTCCAATTAACAAAGCATTAAACAACAATTATTTCAAAGAAACAATCTAAAACACTAAAATATAAAAGTAATATACAAAGCCACATTACAGCTTCTGGATTTTCTTCAGCATTTGAAGAAACTTAAGCTGCTTGCTCTGGGCATCCCTTTCAAAAGCTTTTAACAGGCCTCTTTGGACCTTCACAGAGCAGAACAATTAGAATCCCAGCTTGACAAATTGGTTGTGATTATCAATACAGTTTTGTGATAAAATTTTGGAAAAGCTTTAAGAAAAACTCTGCTTTGGGGAATCTGCCTGCCTGGACAGAACAAACACATTTTGCCCTTCCATGGGATACTGAAATATTACTTATACTTCACTACTCACAGTCACTACAGGTTAAATGCAACTGCACCCAATACAAAAACCAGAAAACATAGTAGTCTCAAGGTCATACAGCTACATAACCCTTAAAACCAGACAGAAATATTTATATAAGTCAGGAAAATCACACAACTGTCTCTCTGATTTTAAAACCAAGTTAAAGGAGGGGTTTAAAATGTTTTATTTGAGGAGACTGCTTTCACACACAGCTGAAAACATCACACTTCTGTATAAAATTAAAACCTAGATGAACTGCTGATACGCTTTCATAATTTCAAATTCTAGCCCTAATAATTAAGAACGCAAACAACAAAATTACAGGAGCAGTTACAAACAGCGGGGAAAAAAGCACCAGGTCGCTTTTGTTAAGTTCTTTCAAAGAGCAACACAGACCTCTAGTGGAAACATTAGTGAGCACAACTTCACCCATACCAGCAGCAGGCTGGGGAAGTACTTTTTGTAACCGAGATCTTTAAACAGAAAAACAACACACAGAAGTGCCCATTATCTTCAATTCCTCAATAATAACAATAATTCCTCAATAAGTCTTACTGATTTTAAGAGAACAAACTGACACTGCTCATGTTTAAATACACATGAACAACGTGATTTTAAAACCAGAAGGACTGACAGTGCAAGACTAAACTAATTCAGTAAGTCTGTCTTACTCTTTTTACTACACCATCTTCACCGTGACCAAAAGTCACCTCTAATTCAAGTGCAATATTCAGATTAAAATTCTGATTGAGCTTAAAAAAAATACACAAGAAAAAAACCCAAAGAATAGTTGGACTGCACAGTCAGAAGAAAAAGCTTTCAAAATAAACAAATAAGAAAATATTTTACTAATAACTCCTGATCTGCTGTGATCTCTTTATATTGTAAGAAAGAAATAACTCATTAATTTTCATTAGCAACTTGGAAAAGGTTAATGAAGTGTTTATAAATCTTTTTAGTACTTTTTCCCCCCCTCATGCTTTTCACAGCAATTTTAAGGATTAAGTTAAGACAGTGGGTTTATAATCTAGGAAATTCTTACAGTCCACAGTCCTAATCAGTAATAAAAAGAACCACCACAAGCAGTCAAGTCTATTTACAGACATACTAAGAGAAGTTAATGGCAATGAAGCAACATTTGAGGAGCCAGTACTTGTGATACCACTAAAATTCTAGCATTGCTGAAGTCATCCAAAGTATTCCCTCACTAATTAAGCAAACATCTTTATTTTTCAGAAGTTGAGGAGAGTTTTCAACTATAAGAAGAAAAAGTATTCCTTTCAACTCATTCAGCGAGGCTGAATGGCAGCTCTGTCCCTGCTGAAGGCAAATCCCTTTGAGTCCAGGTGATTCTTAAACGTTCTGAGACTGCAGAGCTGCACACAAAGCACATTCTGCTGCTGGATGCAAGGTAGAGACAGGCTGTACCAAGAACTTGGAATGTAAACTTTACTAGAAAGCACAAGTACAACCCTTGCTGCCCCTGCTGCAATGCCAACCTGTAGCAGCACATCAGGCAATGGCAGCAGGGCATGTCCTGTTAAAGGCCTAAATTGCAAGCCACAATAAAGCTCTAAATTCTTCATCTGACTCCTGTGGGATAACACTCCCTTAAATAATTCAGAAGTAAAGACCAACAGAATTCACAGTGCTAAGTCCTGCTATTAATCCATTTTCTAGAACATCTCCAAGGTTTTACAATGTCCTCAAAACCGTATTTAAGTCAAGATCCTGAACTAAAATAAAACCCACTGCATAAAGTCTCTTTCAATATTGATGCAATCCCACCACAAAGAAAAATGCAAACCACAAAAGGGAACAAAAGATCAGCAGTGACCTAGGATCTACATCGATTCCCCCATTTACCAAAAAAATTCAAATCTAACACCAAACCACGCCAGAGTTTTAATATTTGTGGCTCCTCCACAAATTTAAGTCGCAGAAAACAACATATCCTGGGGGCAGGTTGCTGAGTGAAACTTCAGGCAGCTTAGCAAATTAAGTTGGAGAAAGAATCCTGTCTTCTGAGGAGAAAAGCAAAGCCCCTAAACACAAAGCTTCGTTATAAAATGAAACAAAAGCAGCTAATTAGAATCTCTCAAATACTCACCAACTATAGAAGCAATAGTATGTAGCAGATATCTAAACAAGCTGGGTGTCTGAAAAGATTTATGAACCTGGTAGACAATACAACTAACAGGGATTTCTAAGGGTCATAAATCATATTTCTTTGCCCTAAAGGAGCATCGAGTAAAACATTCTGATACAAGTTCATCATCAAATTCACTTGAAAGTACCTTCAGTAATAAAAATTCCACAACCTCCTTGGAAAAATCTTTACCTGAGTTCACTTGCTGCCCGTAGGAAGTTTTTTTCAATACTTTACCTGAACTCCCCTGCAGCCTTACAAACCTTACTCCTTGTCCTAGCCACCAAGATCGTAAAAAGAAATTTCCCTCCTCTTTCACAGTCATCCTTCATACATTACATAATTTAAAATGCCTCCCTCGATATTTTTCTAGACACAAATGAATTGTTTCAGCACTTGATGTCTTTCCTGTAGCTCTCCTGTAAGCTCCAAATTCTCCACACCTTTTTTTTTAAAAAAAAACAGTTTTCTAACTAAGGGTTTTACATGAAAAAAAGTGCAAATCAAGTTTGAAAACCAAAGGTACACAGATAGTTAAACAACAAAGCAGTCAGTAAGACAAAGCTTGTCATATTTTACCTTATGTGTCATGTTAACCTACCTATTCCTGAATTTGCTCCTGTGATTATAACCACTTTCCCACTCAAGTCACGACCCTGGAGTATTTCCATTGCAGTACTGTTTCCATCATATTTTTGTCTAGTAGCAGGTTTTGCTGGATTATCTTCAACTGTAAAGGCCAGTCTTGGGTCAAGGTAGGTAGTCCTTTTGTTTATGTGGCTGCAAAAGAACACAAAAATTCAACTGCTTGAACCCTTCTGTACTCTGCATGTAGATTTTAAATGTATTTCAACCACTCTTGTGTACAATTCCAGTGGATCCTTTAAATTCAAAAAAATCAAGTTATTTTTTTCAGTTTTGTTAAAATCATCTCAATTACTTTTTTTAATCAAACATTTTTCCAGGTGTGACAACATCCATTACTAATTGTGTTCACACACATCACAAGCCATTCTGAACTTCATGTGAACCCCTGACATAAAAGGCAGAATTTTGTCAGGGAAAAATAAAAAATCTCATTATATTAGGGAAGATCATGTTCTCTTAGGAGGTCTACAAAAGGGGACTACACTACTCCTTGAAACAATACACCAAGGGCAAATGCAGCTCAGCACTTTTTGCTCAAACAACTGAAAAAAAGCAGCTTCACATCAGTTCAGCAAACAGCACAATTTGGACCAGGCTCACCTCTATAAAACCATGTTTTAGTTTCCTTCAGACAATTATCAGAAAGACACAATAAGCAACAACTTTCAGTCTTCAGCCCTTAGGTACAGGACAGAGAGGCTACACGTGCTATTTTGGCCTGGGAATATTCTTTATTCTAACAAGTCAGTTTAAGATAATTACCCCATTTCACTGTGCCATTAAACAGACACAAACAGAAACATGCCCAGAAATATTTTTCTGCTTCTGTGAACTTCCTCCCCTCCCACTTCTCTAAAAGTCTTTGCTAGATCTGTCCTCTTCTCTGTCCGTGCTTTACATTCCAGGCGAGTCAGAGCTGCAACAATTTTGGTTTTGCCTTGTATGTTTAAAGCATTACTGCAATGTTAACAACCAGACACAAAGTTCTGGGTAGGTTTTTAAAGTTCCTGATACAGAGTTTATCCCTAAAGGTACACAAACAAAATGAGCCTACAGAAACATTGCCTGAGGGTCAGCTCACATCCTGAGACGTGGATGTGCAAGCACTTCACCCAAGCGACTATTTCTGTGCACGTGGAAGAATTCAGAAGACCAGAAATGGGTGTTTAGACACTGCTACAACTCTAATATGTGCATATGGATTCTGAAGCTGTACTTATTAATCTCTTTGCCTTCCCAGCTCATACTGTCACAGCATCATAACTCAAAAGGCTACTCAGCATGTAACAGTTGTCCTCCTTGAACACATTCTACAGTTTGAGATACTTACTCTACAAAATAGACTTGTCCATTTTCATCAGTCTCCTGCTCCCATCCATACGGCAGATCTAGGAAGCACATAAAATACTAACTTTATTTTCAGGCATTACAGTACACTCCAATATGAAGTTTAAGTGATTTCCCAGACAGATGTGACACAATTCTGCATTATTTCTGTAGATGGTGTACTACATGCTGCACTTGAATATCAGAACTTGAAAGAAGGATTGCTTCCCTAATCACACACAACTGCTCTCTCATAAAAGTACAACATACAGGAGATCCCATACAAAAGTAACAAGTAGCAGGTTAAGTATAATCTAAAAGAAATCTTCATATAGATTATTTCATGTTATAGCACAAACCAGCAAAATGCAGTCATGCTTCCTAGTACACACACATCTACACTGCTCACAGTTTAGTATCTATCCCTGACAAAGTAAACAGCAAAAACCATTGAACTAAATGCAGGAAAAATTGAAAGATCACAACCCTCAAGTGGGCACGAGATACATTAAATCAAACGTAAATGATTCTATGAAGTTGGAAGGACAGAAAAAAGAACAAAAATGACAAATCTTTACAAAACAAATTCTTACATAAAAGATCCTACAGAAATACTTAACAGATGGCACTCTCAGTATTTTTAAACCCGGCTGAAAAGTCCTCATTTTAATTTGATCAACACAAGATCTGCTGAAAACATTCCACTTATAGTCAGACTGCCAGTGCCAAAAGAAATACGGTTTGCCAATAGTATAGTACCCCCAGGTGCACCACACAGAAGCTTCTGGGAAGATCTAATTTAAGGCACTGATCCAAGGCCCTTAAGAAGCCATTTTCCTCTGGAAGTGTCCTGCAACATTGTCAGCCTCCTGTTCCAGCACAAACATTCAACTGGGTTGGGGAAAACAAGTAAAATGAAAACTAACGAGACTTCCTTCTGTGCCAGGGATATTATTTAATGAAATACAGTCTTTGAAGAATATAATTCAACTATAAATATTATCTGATAGACACCAGGAAATCAGAACCCAATCAGAGAACTCCAGACTTGGACTATATGCTTTACAAGCCACACTAAAACAAACTCTCTAACCTAGAAATGGTACTTTGACTTTATGGAGCAATCCAAGAAAGCCATAAAACTGCAAAGTGATCACCCTACTTCAATCACAGAAGCAAAACCCCACTGAAATCATCTGTATTTTGCCAGCTCAGTTTGCCTTGGTGATTAGTGTCAACTAATGATCAGCTGAAGTTTGTGGAGGAAATTATGTTTGTAACATAATTTCAGTTCATTACAAAAGCTTAACACAAACCTCCTGCAACACGTTTCCTCTTCCCAGATTTAGGATGTTCCCACTGTGTTTTTTCTTCCAGGTGGCTGCAGGAAAAGAAAAGTTCAAGATTTTAGAAAATTGCCTAATAATCTTTCAGATGGAATCCAAAATATTGCCGCAGTTCTGAAAGTAACTAACCGGAGAGCACAGGAGTCTATAAAAATTCAAATAAATGTTTGACTTCCAATCTAAGTTTTGTTACTTATGAGAAGAAAGAAAACCCAAAACTTATTAAAAACTAACATTAACAGACTCAGAAAAGAATTCAAAAAGATGGTGAACCTTGGCAGGAATAAGAAAAAAAAAAGCCTAAGCTAGTAATAATAACACTAGAAAGTTTTCAAATTACAAAAGTACCTTTCTAAAACTCTTGCCTAATAATACTGATTTGCAGGCTATAAGCTAAGTAAGTTGGATTTCTACATGAGCAGTTGCAGCTTTGGACAGTTAAGTTTATCCACAGGCCTTGAATAGAAGAATATTTATTTAATATACTTGATAATGGTATCACATTACTCTCTCATAAGGTTTTCTGGACTACAGACTAATAGGTAAAGTGGTCTGCACATAAACAAGGTCTTAAGATATGCAACCTGATTTTAGTAATTTGGATATTAAAATCTTATCTTTCATTAAATATTTTTAAATAAGAACCAAGTTGTAATATTAAGAGTCAGGCAGGGATTATTTGAGTGTCCAAAATGACAGCTGCCCAAGCATGAAATAAAGACTGACAACAGCACTGAATAATATACATAAATAACCACTAACTCCCAGACCTAGTACCAACAGCAAGTTACACACAACATAAGCAACTTTCCCTTCTTACAACAACCCCACAGTGTCAACCTCAGGTATTACAGGAATCACAGCTGGGGATCTGAGACTAAACAATTGCACCTGTGTGACCTGCACAAGCTGCAAGATACTGAACCAAATTACTGCAGCCTGACAAAGAAATGACTGTCCACCTGTGTGCACACCGAACTCATCATAAACACCTTTAAAAGTCTAAAATCAAAATCATGCTATTCCAGCTAGGTTCATATTGTTGATGAGGTTAAAAACAGATTTCCAGAATATGCAGAGGTATCACAGATACAGAGCATACATTAAAGGTAGCAACACCTGTTCATGTCAAATATATTTTTAGACACACTGGGATAGATTTTCAGGCAGTAAAGATACATTCATTTCATGTCATTAAATTGAATCGGTCCAGATTCACAACAGTTAAGAAACTGTCCTGTTGAATTAATTGTGTAGAAATTACACCTAGTAGTATCTCATTATCTTGTAGGTATGGTACTTTCAGCAAGTGATTCCTTTGAACAAGAGCTTTTGAAATCAAAGGAAATATATAGGCATTCGGCCTAAGAAAAACAAACATCTAGAGAATTTGCAGGGTTTACAAACAAAGCGTGGATAAACAAAAACATTCTCACCAGTGTTTGTAAAGCAGAACTCGGGAGGGAGATGCCAACTCACCACAGGTGAGAATAAACTATACTTTCCCCCCTTTTTGTGGAAGGGAATAAATTTTGTAGCTCTAAACAGACTAAAACATATCCCATGATCAGCATGGCTACAGAAACTACACAAGAGGAGAAAGTGTATAAATATACATTCCACTGAGTTAGGTCCCTCTGTGGCACAACCCTTTGTAACCTGCGAGGACACAACCATTTCCAGTGGCACGAGCAGATGGTGCTAAACGCGAAACTTTCTCTCTTGCTCAAGTTGTGGCACATGAAGAGGTGAGGGACTGCACCTACAGCTCCTAACTTCCATCGGACCTGCTTCTCCTCTGCTCCTAGACGGAGGAAAACTAAGAAACCCACAACACTGTGTGAGGCTCAACACGGAGAGCCACGAGGTGCGCTGAAAACAGCTCCGCGACGGCTCCCTCCCGCATCCAGGAGCGGCTCCAGCATCATTCCCACGCGGGGCGGGCGGCGGTGGCTCCGCACCGCTCCGCACCGACCGCCCCGGGCTCAGCAGGGGCGGCTGCCGCTGTCCCTGCGGCTGTCACAGCCCAGCCCACACACGGAAACCGAGTCCCACGGACGCCGGTCCCGCCGCCCGAGCCCCGGCAGCTCGTCCGCGCTGCACCGGGCGGGACGCGGCGGGTCCTGCCCCGCACCCGCGCTCCGGGGCGGCAGCGCCGGCGGCTCCGGGTGGTCAGAGCGCTCCAGGCGGGCTCGCCCGCCCTGCCTCCCCTTACTTGGCGTAGTAAACCCAGCCGTCCTTGGTGGTGCGCTCCTCCCAGCCCGGCGGCAGCTCCTCCTCGCTGTCCGTGTCCTCCAGCCCCGCGTATTTCAGCGCCGCCATGGGCACGGCGCGGGCTCCCCCCCCCCCGCAGCGCCCGCGCTTCCGGCCGGCCCGGGCACCATGGGAGCTGTAGTTCCACGGCCGGGCCGGCACACCCCGGCCGCCGAGGGGCTTGCAACATCCAGGGGGTCCCGGCCGAGCTGAGCTCTGGGAATCTCGGGGTTCTCTGCCCCTGGAGCGCTGTGTCCAGTGCTGGGCTCTCCCCAGCACGAGAAAGACAAGGAGCTACTGGAGAGGGTCCAGCAGAGGCCACAGCGATGATGAGTCTGGAGCATCTCTCTTACGTGGAGACACTGAGGGAGCTGGGCCTGTTTAGTCTGGAGAAGAGACAGAGAGGGGATCTCATCAATGCATATAAATATCTCAAAAGCGGTGCCAAGGGTGCTGTGCCAGACTCTTCAGTGGTGCCCAGAGACAGGACGAGGAGCAATGGCCATAAACTAAAACACAAGTTTCACCTCAATATAAGAAAGAATTTTATGTTGAGAGTGTCAGAGCACTGGAACAGACTACCCAGGGATTCTCCCTCTCTGGAGACATTCACAACCCTCCTGGACATGTTCCTGTGCCACACGTTCCTCCAGGTGACCCTGCCTTGGCAGGGGGGTTGGACTCGATGATCTCCAGAGGTCCCTTCCAGTCCTAACAACTCTGTGATTTTGAGGGCATTAAATGCTTCCAGCCCTCTCTTTTCAGTGATGGGTGTGAATGTAGTGAGGCCTTAGAAAACCATGGGAAATGAACTGTTCTTTAAGCTTTTTGCTTTTGGGTGTCACCACCTGATCTCGGGGATGAGACTTTTCCTCGTGGTCGTGTTAGTCAGAGCTCCCCCATGGCATTTGCTGAAGGCCTGTCTGGAGAGGAATACCTGGCTGTGCTAACACCCACGGGGGAGGCTGTGGGCTGCCTCACCTGCCCGGCAGTACAAACACAGTAACCTTTGCCAAGCCTGGCTCACCTGGCGACACAAACACAGTCAGCTGTAAAGGCTGAAGCATTCCTGGCCAGTGAATTGGCAGGAATCTGCAGTAACTCTGTCCTGGCAGCCCCTGTGCAGCTGTGACAGATGGAGAGGGAATGACTGTTCCCATTGCTCAGCTGCTTTTGATTCCCATACTTGTATGCTGACATATTCCTATCTATTTACATAACCAGACGCAATTATCAGCATTTGTATCAGCACTGTTGTCCTTTGGCAGGTGTTTTAAACCAACGAGGCAAAGGCAGTGCTGGGTAGAGGCTGTGAGCACTGCAGACCACACCAGGTGGCAGTGCAACCCCACAGAAGCACCACAGGCTCTGACCCTTTGAGTCGCATTTTCATGCACTATTTGAGGCACTGACCTATATGGCTCCCTCACTCCTCACTAATGGCATCCATATCTGGCCAGAAAAAGCAGCCTGAACTTTTTTTTTCTGCCCTGCTGCTCCTGTCCCTTTGCAGGTTCCCCTGAGGAATTACATGTATTAAATTATCTCCTCCTGCTAGAAATAAAAACCCGTGCATCATCAAGAGCCAGTTTTCATGTGAGTATTACTGGCAGTATTAAAAAAAGCTGTGACCATACTTTCTTGGGTAAACATAAGGGAAGAGAAACTTCAGTGACGTGCTCACTTCTGGTCCAGAAAGCTGCTGAGATACTCCATAGTTGACTGAGTGGTGAGACGTGCCAGATCCCAAGAAAATAGATTATTTAAGTCAGTATTTGAAGTACAGAAGAGGAGTTTTAATCTAGCAATAGTACTGTAGGAATAGATAGTTGTTAGTTTTCTTTCTGTTGCAGTCTGTTAGCATTCAGCATCCAGTGCTCTGTGAATTGCATTCAGTCAGAATGTGGAAATCATTTGTCTGACAGTTATCCCATCCCAGCCATCTGTATAGCACAAAGTATGTCCTGAATGTGTCCAGCAGCATTACAGCATTTCAGTGATAAGGGTGTACAGTGTAACACCCCCCAACCCACAGATGAGGCTCACCCTGCCCATGGGGGGCAACCAGCAGACCCCTCCGGGCAAGCCAGCCAAGAAAGGCTCCTGGGCTGCCTGCCCAATTCTCAGCTCAGTCTTGGCAGTCTGCATTCCCTTCCCATGTGTCCAGGCTCTTCTCTGCCCACCCCAGGCAACCATGAATGTGAAGAGGCTCTGGGACCCTCTTCAGGGACTGGGACCAGTCTGGACCTGTACAAGGCAGACATAGACACACTGGAGCAGGGACAAGGACTAGGATGTAAGGAAATGATCCTTCCCAGGGAAGGCTTCATGCATTTGGAAAGGGCTATGGCCTGGAACATTCAGACCTTGATGGGGAGACAAACAGGAAGCCTGCAGTCCTGGTAGAGGACAGTGAGGCTGGATCTCCCAATGACTCTGCTCATCCCCTGAGTTGTGCAGCCATGGGTCTTTTTCCTCCCCAGTGGGTACCCCTTGGAACCAATCTCATTGGGCTACAGGTGGCAGCTGTCCAGCCTCCATCCACTCCTGACATATGGGGCATCCCAAAGCCAAAGCACCCCACAGCTTCCCCCCGTGCACCGTGGGGTGCTGGGCTTTCCTCCATGGGCATCCCTAGTGAGGTTGGTGGACAAGGTGTCCCCTCTTCTCCTCCCTGCCTGCCAAATCTCTGCAGGCAGGCCCCAGGTGGGCTCAGACCCATTTCCCTGCAGCATGTTGCAAAGAGCACAGCAGGTTCTCAACATCTTTATTAGTTTGTTGGTGTATTTCCAACACAGTAAATCCTCTCTACAGCAACAGGTTAGTTAAATCTGGTTTACATATTGCTGTCTCATGAGTGCTGCAGCCTTGATGCCGCTGTGACAAAATCAGGCTGCACTCAGACAGGAAAATGCATTAAATTCCGCTGTGACTGGGAAAAAAGGAAAACCAACAAAAATCAAAAGAACAAACCACCAGGGAAAAACAAACAAACCCACCAACAAAACCAAGGTGAGGAACTGAAGGCGAGCACAGCCACACCACCTCCAGGGAAACCACACGGCACTGCTTGGACAAGAATGCGAGGAGGAGTGAACCCAAAAACGTCAGGGACTGGGCAAACCCTTATATATATATTATGTATAGGTATTTATATATATATATCATCTGGAAAGACACGCTGAAAAAACAAGAGATCGCAGCAGTATCTACCATAAAAAGGAGCTACGCAGCTTTCAGAGTCACACCAAGGAGGAAGCACACAGCAGAACAAAGTGGGGGACAAACGGGGACACTGGTGTTTTGGGGTGGCCTTTTAATTTGTGAGGGGTCGTGTGGGGCACGGGTCTCAGGGCCAAAAGCCCTCATACACCCGTTGGGAGCCCCAGGACCTGTGTGTCCTTCACCGGGGAGCACAGATGGGGTCGGGGTGGGGGGGGACACGAATGCTTTTGTAGGGCTGGGTGGGACCTGCTTCCAGCAGGCTTGTTCTGCTCGCCCAGATGGTGGCACCTGGTGAGTTCCCTACAGGTGCCTGCTCAGGTCCCCCATGGAACACCTACAAAGACCTGAGCACCCATCACCAGAGCCAGGGCCTTACCTGTGCCTTACACCGGGCGCAGGAGGGGCTGGGCTCTGCTGCTCTGGCAGCTCAGGCCAATGGTGGGGTTATGGGATGACATGGATCTCCGTGCCGACTGTGAGAGACCAGATCCACCCAGAGTCCGGATGGGGCCCCACGGCTCGGGGGGAGCCAAGCCCTTGAGAGACGCCTCGCTCAGCGCGCAGGCGGAATGCCGGAGGTGGGGGCTGTGGATTTGGAGGGCCATGGTGGGTCTGGCCAGCTTTGTAGGCAAAGCCAAACACTGGTGTGCTCCCCATGTCCCATGGGTCACCCCACACTGCCAGCACCTTGCGGGGATGCACCCTGTGGGGCAGAGGGTGCTGAGGGTTCCCCAGCATGGCAGGGGGAGTGTCTCATCTTATTGCTAATGGCTCCACGGTGGTGACACCCACAGGCTGTGGCAAAACTGGAGGTGGGATTTGCTGTGTGACATCCCCAAAACCAGTGGTCTCTGGGCCCTGGCAGCCTCAGCCCAAGAGCTGGGAGGGGAACTGACAGTGTGGCAGGGACCAAGCAAGCTCACTGCCCCCTTCCCAGTGCATTTTTTGTGGCAGGCGGTGATTATCCTTCTTGCAACAAGGGACCAAGGAAGTGCCATCACAGGCAAGGGCATGGGCAGAGGCAGGGGGACACTCATGCCACCCTCCTGCCCTGATGGCTTATGGAGCAGGGCTGACCCCTCTCCACTTGCCCTGGGGCAGTGGTACATGACTAGGGCAAAGAAAGTTGGGGATGTGATTTCTCACAAGGCTCAGCCAGCTCTGGGGCAGCAGGTCCTGGGTGTGCTGGGGGATCCTGTGCTAGCTCTCCCCAGAAAGGGCCATCAGGGAGAAATGGAAGCTGCATCCCTAAGAATGGACCAGTGACCTCCCAATAAGCGCTGCTCCCTGTTCCTGTCTTCCTTTTGACTTGGTCAGCCATCAGTTGACCTTGGGGGACCAACCTACCTCCTGTGTCCTCTCCACGTCCTGTTCCATCCCACCATCCCGTCCCATCCCAACATCCCGTCCCCATCTCACCACCCTGACCCTGCTGTCCCATCCTGGCCCTGTCCCCTTGCCACCCACCCTCCCAAGCCGGGGCCAAGCCGATGCTAGGGAGGGTGAGGACCAATGCAGAACCATGTGTGACTGCTGGACAAAGCCTCTCTCCTTCTCCTGTACCAGACAAGGGGGTGAGGCCAGCGGCAAAGAAGACAAATTGACCCCAAAGAAGCGAGGGCCCTGGAGGATGTCCACGGGGCGGGTGGGTGCTGGCGGGATGCTGACGGATGGGAGATGGCTCTGAAGGAGACGTCGGTGGCGGGCGTGGACCTCAGCACGATACCTCCATGGTGTGGTTGATCTGCCCCATGGCCTCGGTGCTCTCCGAGTGGGTGCAGGCACGTGGGCGGGTGCCATCCACAGAGCTGGCGCTGGTGAGGGAGGCCGTGCGGGAGCGTGCCAGGCGGGTCATGCTGGCAGATGGCACTGCACGGGCACAGAGAGACAGCCAGGGTGCTCAGCTCCCTCCGAAAACCACCAGCACCTGAGCCAACACTGCGGCCGGTCCCACTCCCCGATGCGAATGAGCCCGGGCACAAGCTTGCAGCAAGCGGTGCTGTGGCAACATGAGCAGCTCCAGGCTGGTAAGGGATGGCAGGGCAGGGCCGGGTGGCCCTGGGACAGGCTGCACACCAGACCCACTCCTGGGCATGCAACCTCCAGGCATCAGGCAGTGGGGACCCCTGGCTGCCAGGCTCCAGGGAAGGAGCGAGCTGGGATGGGAACTCCCCCGGCTCCCCAGGGTGTGCAGGGAAGGTGACACCCTCCCCCAGCCAGGATGCCCCATGGGCACAGCTCCTGGACAGCTGGAGGAGAGCACAGTGGACACGCTGCTGAGGCTGTGCCTGCTTGGAGGGGGGCTTCTCCAAGTGCCATTTCTCAGCCCCCAGCCCCGGCTCAGGCAAAGCGGAGCGAGGCAGTGGGCATCTGGCTGGGAAGGGCCAGTCCTGCACCCAGGCTGCTCCCAAAGGTGCCCAGGCAGCTCGAGGGCACAGGCCAGGCAGGCACCATGCAGCAGAGGGCATGGGCTGAGCAGCTCTGAGCGGTACCTGTGCCTCCACTCAGCCTCCGATCCTTCAGGTGGGTGACTGGCAGGGGTGGAGCGGGAGAAGGGCAGGGAGGTCAGAGAGAGAGCATCAGCCCTCTCTGGGCTCCACTGAGCCAGGAGCCCCCACCCAGCCCCAAGTGTGCCTGCACACGGACCCGCACATGGGCACACAGAACTGCACACACACACACACACACACACACGCAATGGACCTGCAAACACACACGTGTGCACATGGACTTTTGCATGCACGCACAGGTATGCACAGACCCAAACACATACACACACGTGGTCATGGACCTAAGCACACACACGTTCACACAGACTTGTGCACATGGACTCGCTCGTCTTTGTTGCGCACACACAGCCCCTGCTTGTGCACACACAAACACACACACGTGTGCACGCTTGCACAGAGACCCTGTCCACACACGTATGTACACACAGAGCCCTTGTACACACGCCTCTGTGCACACAGAGCCTGTACATCCCATGCCCCTGCGGACACACGGACAGACATGATCCACACCTGCACATACAGAGTCACAGACACATGCAGCTCTCCATCAGGATGGACACACAGCAGTGCCAGGCTCCTCTCCGGCAGCAGGGTCAGTACACGTGCACAGAGGCACACACACATGTGCACACACAGTCCCACGCCAGCCCCACGCCCAGCCCCGGCACTCACTGTAGCCCATGCCTTGCAGGAAGTACTTGAAGGCTTCGGTCAGCTTGCCTGGCTGTAGGGAGAGAGCTGTCTGAGCTGAGGCAGCACCAAGGCTGAGATCCCCGCTCAGCCCCAGGCCACCCCTGGCAGCCCCTGCACAAGACCCCTATGCCCTCATCATCCCGTTCCCAGCTAGCCAGGGACAGCACCAGTACATGTCTCAGAGCCCAGTATATCCAGTTAACTGGGGAAGTTGTGGGGGCTCACCTGTGTGACCTGAGGCAGCCCACCGGAGTCAGCCATCTGCAGAGAGAAGGTCCTGCTTAGTTTGGGAGGGTGTCTGTACCATCCACCATCCCCTGGTACCCATGACAGGATGCCACTGCTGGGGCCACCCTGCTCTCCCCATACATCCCCAGCCCCAATGGCCAGGAGGGACCTGGAATGGGGAGATGGGGACATTCTGCAGCCCTGGGGCAGAGGGTAGTGGGGCACTTCATGGGCAGCAGGGACCTCCCAGCTGCCCCTTGCCACTGGCCTACCTTCAGGAAGGTGGTGTTGGTGGGATCCAGCTTGGAGTTACACTCCACCTGTGGGCGAGAGAAATGACATTAGCCCTGAGCCAAGCAGAAGTTGCCCACGTGCACCCCCAATGGCCCACAGCATTCCAGCAGGCATACCCCACCCTAGCCAGGAGGAGACAGGACACTAGGCGAGCCGTGAGCCTGCAGAATGACCATCCTGTGCCACGGGACAGAGGGGACTTTCCTTCTACCAGGCAGTGGCTGGGTGAGGGCTGGAAAGGGAGCTGAGGGTGGCTGGTGAAGCATTCCGTGTGTCACACACGTGTGTACACACACACACACAAGGGTGCTCATGTGCACGTTCACA
Source organism: Pipra filicauda (assembly GCF_003945595.2). Taxonomy (NCBI): domain Eukaryota; kingdom Metazoa; phylum Chordata; class Aves; order Passeriformes; family Pipridae; genus Pipra; species Pipra filicauda. The sequence continues at coordinate 658,793 of NW_024104408.1, forward strand.
GAGGTACATATGATGGAGGAGGGGGGCGAGTGTGCAGTAACACATTCCATACAAATGTGGCCACCTGCACACTACTGTGGCTGACTGTGCAAGGGTGGACAACCATGTGGATGTGTGGAAGGACCCCAGCAGCTGTTTGGGTGCACAAGGCCAAGCAGGGAGTGTGCCCGTGTGCCGACACATCTGAGTGGGCACACTGTGAGCACGTCTGGGCATATGAAAAAGGGGAGGTTTTCCAGGTGTGGCAACCATGCACAGATGCATGTGCACAGGTGCCCACACGAGCATGCTCCCACGCAGCTCCCATGGGAGCTGACATGTGTCTGAGCAGGCAGTGAACATGTGCGTGCCCACGCATGGGCATCATCTGTGCCACCCGACAGGCACTACACCATCACTCACCACCCCCTCTTCAGCAGGCGCGTTGTCTCCGACCACCAGCATCACGGGGCAGCTGGAAGTGAGAGGAGGAAGGGGCACAGTCAGGGTTTGGGCTGGGTGAACTCCACTGCCCTGGGACCCCTCCATGCCAGCACAACTCTTACCGCAGCGTCTTGGCATTGGGTACAGTCCCAGGCCGGTTGATGTCCAGGTCCCTGCGGCTGATGGAGGAAAAAGAGGGCCAGTGTGAGCCCATGGGCAGATGCCACCACCAATGCCATAGCACAAGAACTGTGGCACTGCCAGCCCTTGGAACAGCACCCAGCCCCGCTGTCCCAGCACCTTGTGGAAGGAGGATGCCACAGTCATCCCAAGCAGAGCCCATGCCATGGGATGCAGCACCCAGCAGAGTGGCAGGGCTCTCAACCCCCTGCACACATGGGACATCATCTCTGCCCCCTTTCCCAGGCCTGTGCCAGCATCCAGTGTGAGAGGAGACCAGGGGATGTGCACCCATGGTGGTGGGCTCTGGGACATGGCAAGCCTCTGGCACAGGTACCACCACTCCCACATCCCCAGCCAGCAGTGGCAGACAACTTTGCACTGCTGCCTGCCTATGCTGGTGATGACAGCACCCAACATGGGTCTGGGTCCCCACAGTGACCTCAGAGCCACCCACCAGCACCGCAGCCCCCCACCCTGGCACAGACAGGGGCTGCCTGCAGCACTCACCTGTTATACATGTTGAGGAAGAGCTGGAGGTTGAACTGGTTCACCACGCTGCCAATCTGCTGCCGGTAACTCTGCACCAACTCCGTGTTGTTCATCAGCTCTTCCTGTGCCAGGAGGGAATGGAGATCAGGTGTCAGGAGCATACCCTGCTCCCCCAGTCCTGCCCACGCCATGCTGGTTAGCAGGGACAAGGAGGAGGATGCTAGGCAGTGCAGCTGGGCACAGGGGTGCTGCACACCCAGGCAGGACGTGGGCATGAGTCACAAATTCTTCAAGGCTAATCCCCAGGTCAGGCAGGGCTTGACTAACCCTGACCCTGAGCATGGGTCAGGTCCAGAGGCACTGCAGCACCCGGAAGGGCACAGCCCAGGTGACCCAGCCGGGTGCTGGGTAGGGGGCTGGTGGCAGGGGGCCAACAGGATGCACAGCCCTTACCTGGCTGAACAGGTGGGACAGGACGATGTCCGGCAGTGTGCTGGTGAGGCCAGAGAGCTGTGGAGGGAGCACAGGGAGTTACAGCACTGCCATGGCTGGCTCCTGCCTCAGGGAGCCACCAGGACCAGCAGGAGGGGTCGGGTCCCTGCCCACCTTGGCAGCTGCCCAGTCAATCCAGCCTTTGCCATTGGGGTCGATGTTCATGAGGACCAGTCCTTCGACCAGGTCAGGGAAGATGAGCTGCAGTGAGCAAGAGAGGAAAGGCTCAGAGGGGAGGAAAGATATGCCCTGGGCAGCCCCCACTAGGGTCACTGCACAGGCATTGCACAGAGCTGATGTGGTCCTTGGAGCGATGGGAGACCTGTGGCGAGACTGCCCAGACACCACGGCCATGGCACTGCCATCCTGGCCCCACATCCCTCCACGAGCCTTTGCAGCAGCAGAGGCTGCCTGGAGGTGTCAGCTCCTGCTTTTCCCTATGCCCTTGGCTGACAGCAGGTACCAGCAACTCAGGGCCAGTCCATCCCAGCCCCAGGCTCACCGCAAACTTGGCCAGCACGTAGGCTCCTGCCCCAACACCGATCCCGATCACGTACTTGAACCTGCAAATATGGAGAGGTGAGTACATGTTCCAGCTCCAGTACATGTTCCCTGGGATATCCCTCCACCCACAGCATTGGGCAGAAGATTTGCAGGCTGCCAGCTTACAGGGACAACTCCCAACCCCAAACCCTTGCTTTCTACCCCTCTCCCTGCCCAGGACCCTCAACCAGCAGCCATGGAGGAGAAGCTGACTCACCCGAAATGCTGCACCACACTGGGTAACATGGCAGCCAGCTGGTCCATGGATGGATACTGGTACCTGTGGCACAGGGAGGCACAGAATGTTGGTTATGGACCCTGTTCAGAGTGGGGTATCTGGGGCAGCTTGCCTGCCTGAAGTGGGCAGGGAAATGCCACCCACTTGCAAACCACCCCATTGCTCACCCTGGGCCAGTCGTCTGCCACGGGCTTTGACACAGTTTGGAGAGACCCACAGGCAGGGCACGACTGCCAAGCAGTGACAACCCAAAGGGCAGGGAGGTGACATCCTGGTGGGCACAGTGGGCCACAGAACAAACTGGCACCTACCCCTGAGGGAACTGTGAGGCTCCTGCCTGCTGGCCCGGCGCATCCACATGGCACACCACAAAGTGCTTCGTGATCTCCTGCATGTCCTCGTAGTTGAAGAAGGTGTTGAAGCAAAGCTTGTCTGTCAAAGGGCAGGTGGAGATCAGAGACCAAACACCCTGGCACTGGGGCCTGGTGGGTCAGGGGAGCATGGAGAGAGGCTGCATGCCCTCCCTCTGCCCTTCAAGCGGGAGGTGAGATGCCACCAAAGCCATCCCATCCCCTTCCCTCCACACTCCTCATCCCTGCAGCAGAGACCACAGCTGCTGCAGCAAGGGCTGCATCCTACAGGTGTCGGGAGGCACAGAGATGGACAGACACAGCCAGGAGAATGAGGAGTTTGGGGTGAGCCTCACTGATGAGCCTTGGAGGGATGGGACTGGGGGATTCAAAGCCCAGGGCTGCAAGACCACCCAGCAGGCAGTGGGATTACCAGCCTGGAGTATTATCGGCCCCATCCAAAATCCCCAGAAAGGGCTCAAGCCAACATGGGATTTGAGAAACAGCTGCAAATCTGCCTGCTTGGAAACAGTCAAAGAAACAGGCACAGTGCTGCTGTGGACAGGCCCCTGCCATTGCAGTGGGATACAGACACTGCTGGGGCTTGGAGGGGTCCTGCCCCATGGCATCAGTGCCAGGATATCCCTCCCAGAATGTGAGGATGAGGCAGTTGGGGCCTATTGCAGCCAACATGACGTGTACCTGGACACGACAGAGCTGCTGTGATGCTGAGGCAGCTCACGTTGCGTGTCAGTGACTCAGCCTCAGCTGCCAGCAGAGCAGGAAATGCTTCTCCCTGCTCACAGGGAATTGGGCATCCTGGCTCAGCTGGAGGGCACAGCCCAGGGCAGGGGTCTGGGGTGCAGGACCAAGGCTGCAGGCTAATAGAAAGTGCAGCGTCTCCACATCCAGAGCCTCTGCCCAGGGTCACTCCTTCCCCTCCTGACAAGGTCCCTCCTTCTCTGCCATTCCCAGTCTCTTTTGTCCCCCACTACATCCTGCTGCCAGCTGGGTCCATGCTCTGAATACCAACAGGCTGGTGGCAGCAGTGGGGACCAACCCTGCACCCCCTGTGTGCCATCCCTGCCTGGTGTGGGCAGGCAGACAGACAGCACCAGGGTAGCCAAGCACTCCTGGCTGTGCCTGGCCTGGGCTTTGGGCTCTGAGCGTCCAAACTCTCCCGGTGCTTCCAGATGCCTGGGGGGACCGAATGAAGCCAGGGGACCCTCCACGGGAGGAGGCAAAGGAGCTGAGCCAGGGGTTTTGGCCCTATGTCCTGGCACCCCATGCAGCCTCGGGCTCACTCCCACCTGCCCTTGCACCCTCGGCCCAGGGAGCAGCACTCACGGTTGAGCCCCACGTCGTGGTACGTCAGGATGGCCGGGCGGTTCCCCTTGGGAGAGCCCCGGATGACCACGTGCAGCAGCCCATAGGGGGTCTCAATGTCATGTTCCTGGGGGAAGAGGAGAGATGGGGTGATGCCCACCTGCCCTAAGACATCCTCTCCTGCCCTGCCAGCACACCCTTCGCTGGGTGCATGCTTCCCCACATGGCTGGTCCCATGGGAGGACAAGGGAAAGAGGGGCAGCTGTTCCAGGGAAAAAAAAAACACCTTTGGGCATCCCAGAGGTGGTAGAAAGCAGGACAAATCACATACAAATGCTCCCAGCTTCCATCAGCTCCCGAAGGGAAGGGAAGGGATGGGAAGGGAAGGGAAGACTTTGGATAAGATCATAGCATTTAGGTTTGGACATGTGTATCATGGGATGGGATCGCAGGGTGGGATCAAGGGATGGGATCCAAGAGGGCTTGAGAAAGGAGGATCATGGGATGGGACAGGTGGACCACAGGACAGGACAGGAGATCTTCAAGGGCCTGGGACTGAGGAAATTTTGGCAACAGGGTGGGGCTTCGCAGCATGGCCTAGCTGGGAAGTGATTTGCTGTGCCTGGGACAAACAGGCAGAGGTCAGAACCCAGACACCATTCCAGGAAACGCTGCAACCAGCTCCCAAAATTACAGCTAAAGTAACTTTAGAAACCTTTGGTCTGAAATGCCAGTGCCCTCATACAGGGAACAAGACTACCCCGTGTCTCAGTTTCCCTGTTTAGGAGGGCTCCAGCCTTGCTGCCCTGGCCCTTGTTCCCAGCCAGCAAGGGAAACCAAGGCTGTGAGCCCAGGTGCTGCCCAGGGACAAGGGACCAGAGGTCCCCTCCAGATGCTCACACCTGCCAGCCAGTCCACTGGCAGTGACCTAGAGGCTGGGATCTGGTGGGTGCAGGAGCATCATGTGCTGGGCAGGGCGGGCAGGAGATGATGGCAGGGTGCCCAACCATCACGGTCCTCACTGCTGGCACCAGCAGCCCCATGGATGGGCTGGTGGGAGGGGAGCAGGTACGTGGATGCTCACGCGGGTTACGCGCCACCAAGGACTCTGAAGGACACAGGCCTCGGGTGGGAGGAACCCCCTCAGGACAGGGTCTCCTCACTGCAGTGCCTCCCCTCACTGAGATCTGCTGTCCCTGGGGGAGCACAGCACCTGAAGGCAACTCAAGGACTGTGAAGACAACTCTCGGCCCCCAAGGGCACCCTGACCCCACCAGCCCTCATCCACAGCTGTCCTTCCATCCCCTGCAGCTGCATCACGCAGCAGTCCATGAGCAGGGACATCCCTCTGCAAAACAGATTAGGAAACTGAGGCAGAGGAAGGGCCTGGCCCAAGGTCACAGAGTAGGAGGCATCCATGTGGTCTGATCCTGGGCACAGGGCTGCCTCCTTGCCATCACCATGCTCACGGTCCCCATCAGAGCCCAGACAGCTCAGCCTTCAATCCTACCCCAAAATCACATGCCCAAGGTAGTGGATCCATCCTCAGCACTGCTACCTCCTGCTCCCCACCCCCCGCCAAGCCAGGCACATCCTGCCCATGGTGCAGCCTCTGCAGCACCGCTGGGTACCACAGCCCTGCCCTTTGCCGCAGGGATGCTCTCTGGAGGGGAGAGGCTGGGGATGCAGGGGATGCAGGCAGCAAGGAGAGAGGGGCATAGAAAACCCACAGCCCCAGCGAGGAGGGGCGTGCAGGTCTCAGCACCCATAGGTGTCTGACAGAGCCCACCCATGTCCAGGTTACCTGCTCACCGCTGCAGTGCTCCCACCTCACTCACCAGCCTGTTGCCATCGGGTGTTGCCATCACCCAGAGGCCGGAAAGCAACCGAGGGATTGCTTCAAAACAGCAAGAGACCTTCTCCCTCTGCAACCCAGGGGGTGGGGAAGGGGCAGTGAGCCCCCCCATCAGCACACAACCCCAGCACGGGACGCAGCCACTCACCCTCAGCCTCGGCGCAGCATCTCCGCCGGGCTCGGGGAGGACATGCTCAAGGACAATGCGTCCCCAAAACCTGCGGCACGTCAGGGATGCGGCAGCAGGGCTGGGGGAAAGAAGGGCTCCCCAGCAGTGGGTCCCACCTGCCTCAATGCCTGACTGACCCACACCGAGCCCTGCTGGGTGCAAAGGCCCAGCCTGGGCAAGCAGGAGAGATACTGGGGCAAAATTCCCTGGGAAGGGAGGGCAGCGAACACGGGGACGGCAGTACCTACCCCATCCCAGCACTCCGGCATGGTGAGGAAGTGGGTGGATGAGGATGCGCTGGCAGTGTGGGCCAAGCAGGGGCTCCCGTCAGTGCAGAGGGCTGGGGCGAAGCAGAGCTCTGCGCTGGCTCAGCCTCTCGCCTCGATTTATAGCGGAGCCCCAGCCCTGCGCTAAGCCCTCCCTCTCCCTTCCCCCTCGGCAGGTTTGGCCTCCATTGCAGGCGAGCGCCGCGATGGAGCCAGCACTCAGCCATTGGCTGCCGCGGGAATTATTCATGCTCCAATTGGCCCCAAATACCCTTGTTTATGAAGAAAAAACGCCTGGCACCGTGCGGTACCTTCTCCATCTTCCCTCTTTCGGCAGACAGACGCAGGCGGGGTGTCTGGACCGGGCTGCACTCGCACCCCTCACGACAGACCCAGCACGGTCAGGGAAGAGCCCATCCATGCTCCCTGCACCCACTGCACACACATGGAACCCAGCCCCACACAAACATGCAGAATCATGGTCGAGCCCACAGCCAGCCGGGCCAAGGCCCCGCAGCGATGCACAGGCAGCACACACACAGCCACAGATGGACATGGGTACACATGAAACAAGCAGGAGGAGGACGAGGCAGGCATGCTCCACGTGTGCACGTGACCACGCATGTACATGCACAGGAACACGTACCAACATGGGCACACAGGGACCAGGCAAAACCACATCCGTGCATGCAAACTTCGGAAAAATCGATACGATACCTATTGAAGCACATGCACCCCACAAAATACTTGTGCACAACCCCCACGGGGCCAGGCCCAGTGTGTCTGTGTCAGCACATGTTCCTGTACACGTATGTCCATGGTCATGTGCATACTAAGAGCACGCCTACTGCATCCTTCTCCCGTGTGCTTAGCATGTATGCCATGGCCATCACTAACGCTCATGGGATGCACAAAAACCTGCACACATGCAGAACCTTGGACATATGTGCACAGAGGGGCACACACATGTACACACGTGAACACTGCACAGACACCTCTGTTACCTTACCCAGCAGCACAGTCATCCCACCTGCTGCGGGATGATGGCAGGCAGGGGAAGTGCAGGATTTAGCCCCGACCTGGACATCGTCAGTGGCAGGTAAATAAGGCAAAGGAAAGGTAACCCAGCAGCACCAAGGGGTTGGATCCTGTCCCTGGACTGACACATGCTGTGCACACACACACACATACACACACACACGTGTATCCCCATGTGTACATGCATGCAAGCAGATGGTTTCTCCCCTGATTCCAACAAGACTTTGTGAGAGAACAATTCCATCTGCCTGCAACTCTCACCCATGGACAGCCTCGTGCCACCACAGCCCCAAACCCCCCCAGCAATCTCTGGGTGCCATCCCCTTGCACCCTGCCTGTCCTTACCCATCCCAGCACCACTGCCAGCTTTGCAGAACTGGCACAAAGCTGGACAATCTCAAATGGAGAAGGAGTCCCACGGTCTCTTTGGTGCCCTTCAGGGAGCCACTAAAAGCTATGTCCTGCAAACAAGTCAGGGCTGGGCAGCCAGGGGGTCTAGATGTGGGAAAAAGGACAGACAGACAGGCAGAGGGGTGGCATTCACCTCACCTCCACCAAAGAGGCTTTATTCTGCTCTGCTCTGTCCTGCAGGGAGCTCAAACCCCGGCCTGGAAAGATGCATCCCTGCGAATGAAGGACTGGCTGTGTGAGGAAAGCCCAGCTCTCAGGTGGTTCCTGGCACAGGTACAAAGCCATTCACACCTCCAGGTGCCATTTTTGCTTTCCCCAGCCCTGCTGCCTGTGGAGCCAAAGAGCCTGAGCAGCCACAGCCCGTGGGAAAAAAACAAGAGATGCAGAGGGGCAAAAAAAGACAGAAGGTGGCAAAGGGGAGGAGAGAAGGGGTGGAAGAGCCATGGTGAAGTAAAGCATGAAAGCAAAAGGGTTGCAGGGAGATGGGAGGGCTGAGCGAGGCTGACTCTGCTTGAATAACATCAAATGGGATTGCCACCCCTTTGGCTACTAGCCCACTTGCCTGGCGGGTGGCCCAGACCTCCTGCTGGATGCAGGGCATCCAGGTCTCAGGGCACCTGCCCCTGGCACTCCTGCACCTTGGCTTATGTCAGCAGCCCCCAGGGCTTCACTTCAGCTGGCAGCAGTGGGGGTTTCCCACTCCCCACCACTGCCCCAGCCAGGCCTGAGCATCCTGCCAAGGGAGCAGTGACTGGCTCTGGGGAGGAGCAGAGGGACAGGAAAGACTTAAACTGGGGGATAGATTGAATTATCCCAAGGAGGTGAACCTAGAAAATAGGGTAAGATCTCCCCAAGAAATGGCAGGCAGCCCCCAGCCTCTGCACAGAGCCAACCTGCAAATGCCAGGGTGGGCAAAAGGAGGGGGTTGCCCTGGCACAGCCTGAGAAACTCATCCCATCCCTACCCTGAGGCTCTTGGAGTGGAACCAAGAGGGCACAGAGCCCGGCTGGCTTGAGAAAAGTTTCGTTGATCTTTGCCCAGTTCCTTTTTTAGGTCCTGAGGGGATGGAGACGCATCACTGTGGCATTTGCCGCCCATACCCGCTCCACTTGGCACCACCAGGGACGTGGTTCGGCATCACCGTGGGCCTATCCCTGAAATACTGGCATGCAGATTGTCCTGGGAGGGTCACTGCTCTTTAGCATCCTGAGTGCCAACCAAGCCCTGCCCCAGCACAGCTGAGCAAGAATCATACTGGTCCTTGTGGTGCTACTGGGAGGTCTGAGCAGCCTGGCACGGCCACCTCCCTCTCCTTCCACATCTCCATCTTCCTCTTTGCCCTCATTTTGGTGATACCAGATAGTTTGGTCTCCCCTCCAGTGGCCAACAGGAACCCTGAGCAAGCAGAGCAAGGAGCAGCCCAGCCCTACACACTCTGCCACTCACAACCCCAGCATCTCACCAGCTTTGGAGCTGCTGGAAAGGGCACCATTTCTTTTCTGACCACTGCCATTTTTTAATTATTTTGTGGCTTTCAAGAGGGCCACAAGAAGTCTGCCACTCTGTGAACCACAGCAGCCACCACGCAGCATCCTGACAAAAGGTCTCATTCCCTGATCAGCATCCTGCCACCACACAGGTGACAGACACCAAGCAGGCCAGCACCAGAAGTCTGGGCACTGATTTGGGGCTGCTAAAATAGGGACCTGTGCTCCCCTGTCCCTCTCCCAGGATGAATGAAATCCAGATTTATTTTACCCTTACAGGTGCTGTTATTTCAGCGCCAGACCTGTCAGGGCTCAGCCAGCACCACTCAAGCCCACCCTCCCAGTGGTCCCAGTTGCTAGCAAAGTGGCAAAATACAACCTCAAGTCAATTACTGGTGTCCCCTGGGAGAAGGGATGCTTTAGGAGAGGGACAGGCAGCAAGCTGGGGTCTGGCAGCCCAACTACCCTCCCTATCTTCCAGTCTCTGCAGAGGGAGCCTGGTGCTCGATGAGCCTGGGCAGAGGTGTGAGAGGGACAAAGACCAACAGAGGAGCCAGGCATGAGCTCTCCCCACCACGATCCCTGGAGCCATATTGTGGGGCTCCTCTGGAGAGGTGAAATGGAGGTACAAGGCAGGCAGGTGCTAGCCAAGGTAGCAGAGGGGCCATGTTCTCCAAGAGAGGTGGGTGGTACAGGGGGCAATGCCCCAGCCCTCCAAAAAAGAAAGAGGCTTTCAAATATCCTTATGTAAGCAGGGAGCTGGCATTGCCCAGGAAACCATTGCCATGGCAATGGTAAAGGGGCTGGAAAAGCAGCTCTGCCTTCCTGAGAAGAAATTGCCTGTTTTAAAGGTTTTGTCCCCAGCCTGTGGCCAAGTGCCCACCAGCCACATCTGAGCGCCAGCACAGAGCATGGCTGGCAGCATGTCCCCCATCCCCTCCTGAGGAGGACCACGATGGATGTGCAGCCCCATGCACAGGCACCAACCAGGCACTGCACCCCCATGGAAGGAGGGACAGCAACGTCCCCGGGTCCACTCAGTGCCCCACAGCCTTCCCCAGCCACAGGACGCTGTCCCACACAAGACCCAGGGTGGGGGACATCACCCATGGCTGGTCCTACCTTCCAGTCTGTGTCCACAGTGGAGAGGAAGACATCCGAGTTCTCCTGGGGTGAGAAGGAGCAGAAGGAGCCATTAGGGACAGAGACATCCCTTCCCTGCACCTCAATTCCACAGCGCCCTCTGCCCACCCAGCTCCCAAAGCCCCCTGACAACACAGGCACCCACTCCCCAGAGCCCACACATGTGCACACATACACCCACATCTACAACACCTGCACACAGGTGCACACACTACCTGTGTGTGCACACACACGAGTGTGTATGAGCATGTATGTGCCATGTCTGCACACACACCCCCCATCCCGTCAAACCCAACCCCGCGCTCACCCACACACACTGCACACCACACATGTGCACATACGTGTGCCCAACACCAGCACACACGCACAGAGTACCACACATGCCCCATACCAGCACACAACCCCTCCCAAGCACCTGCATTGTGTGCAGGAGCTGGAGCCAGTGAGGTCACCAAACTCACCAGCTCGGCGTCCTGTCCCCGCAGCAGCGGCTTCTCCTCGGTGAAGCGCAGCTCGTGCAGCCCTGCCATGGTCATCTCCTGCAGCAGCAGCCCTGCCCAGGGAAGGGAGGTGTCAGGGCAGGTCCTGCCTCTGTCCCCTTCACCCCAGCCCTCTGGAGCCTTTTGGGATGGGACCCAAATCAGCTTCACTCCACCCAGCTGCCATGGGAACTTGGTGCTTCAGCTTGTCCAGGGGCCGCAGCGAGCCCCTCCACTGAGAGCTGGAAGCAGGCACAGTGCCTGGATGAGCTCAGCTCCCAGCTCCTACCCTGGTCCAGTTCTCCCAGTTAAAGACAAACCTGTCTCCAGGGCACAGTTTTATTCAAACTGAGAGACCAACCTCATCTGTCCATGCTGGTCACCTCATAAGCACCAGGGCAAGAACATCCCAATTCCCATCCCAGCCTTCAGCATCAATCAAAGAGAGAAATTCCAACTCTTTGGCTGGTTTTAGGCTGCAGATAGGTACGGATGGGACAGAGGAAGATCTCCTTGCACAGCCAGAGCAAGGGGTGATGTTTCTCAGCCATGCCGGGAAGGCAGAGGGATGTTCCAAGCAGAAAGAGAGCAGAGAGACAGCCTGAAATTTGTATAGTAATGATGGGAGAAAACAGAATGTGCAGCCTTTGCTCCCAAAGTCTTCTCCTCGCCCATGAAGCAGGTGCTGGCCAGCCAGCACCTCAGCCCCAGGGCTTGCAGGGACAGACTTCTCCATGGAGCTGCCGCTCAGTAGCACTGTGAGACTTCGTGCTGCTGACCAGGGACTTTGTACCCCCAGTGCTGGCATCTCCACAAACACCCCCAGGCACAAGCCCAGCTCAGAACCAGAGGGATTTAAGGAGATCAGCAGCTGGCTGTGTACAGAGGGTGACAGACATGGGGACACAGGGAACGATCCTGTGTGTAGATGGGATGGGTAACTGGCAAGTCCCAGTGCGAGGGGATTATCTGCACTCAGGCAGGATCCAAACCTCAGGCATTGCCTTTGCAGCCTCTGTTTCTACCCATTTCCCAAGGCCAAGCCTTCAGACAAGTTGTTGCTGCTCCAAATCAGCCATCATTGATCCCAGACCCTCTCCACTGGCTCCCCACCCTGTACAATCTCCCTGGACATAACAGGGATGGTATGGGCTGTGCTTGCACCACAGCAGACACAGGCTCCACTCCATCTGCACAGCCTCAGCCAAGCCTGCTCCACACTTTGTCCACCTCCAAACCTAGATCAGCCTGGGCTGACAATGTGGAAAGTCCAAGCAATGCCATGAGCATTGACAGGGCCCCACGAACACAAGAGCTGGTCATAAACTCCCCTCTAAAGCCAGCTTTTGCTCATCTGACCGGGTTTTCTATTCAAAACTCAAGCAGGCTGTGCCACCTGCCTGCTTTCTGCAGACACGGCACTTTGCCTTGCTCCTTGGGAGCCATCCAACAATCCAGAACTGTTTGGAGGGAGAAACACCACTGTGAAGCCTCTCGGGAGTCCCAGGGCACCCAGCACCAGCAGTCTCCATGCACAGAGGGTCCCTCCAGGCCAGAGGCCACACAAAGCCCAAGTGGGGAGAGGTGCCTTCAGCCCCATAGGGAGTGTGCTCCAGGCTGGGCTGCTGCTGCTGGAGAAAGGGCTTCATGCGTGGGGAAAACCCTGGCCTGGAGCCCACCAGCACAGCTGAGACAACACAGCCTGCAGAGCCACCGACCCAGCAACCCCACAACCCCGGGGTAAAACATGGGATAAAAATGAGCCTCACCGATAGCTGGGTCTGGAAGAGAGCAGGAGCCGTCCCGCGCTGCCTGTGCCAACCCACCGTGTGGCCACGGCCCCAGGGTGGCCGGGAACAGCACTCAGTGTATGGTGAATGCCTTTATTAATTAAAGCCTCCAGCTAATATGGGCGGGAGGGTGGGTGAGCAATGAGCAAAGGCCCCGTGACCTTGCTCCCGTGGGGGGGCACAGCTGGCTCGAGAGGGACATGGCAGAGCCCTGCACCAACCAGCATCCTCAGTGCACGATGGACAGTCACCTGAAGTGGTGCTGAGTGTGGGAGCAGAGGAGGGATCAGTACGTAGGGGAGTCCCATGGGTGCCAAAGCCTGTGAGCAGGGTCACAGCCACTCTGCCACCTTCCCTGTGTGCTCTGCTTCCCTTGCCAATCCTCACCCCTGCTCCTGGCAGCGCAGCAGTGGGGCTGTGGGCAGTCTCACCCAGCCCAGTTGGGCTGCTATCAGTGAGGAGTGCTGGTGAGGAAGCCAAAACAACTTGGCTCCCATCTCATGCCAAGGTAATGTGTCCAAAAACAAGCCCCTTTCCTTGCAGCTCACCCCAATCCCCTCCAACAAGCACCCATTCACAGGGTGCCACCCCAAACAAACCCATCTCTGCTCCCACTCTGCCTTCCCAGTGTGATGCCACCATTTCCTGCACACAGCTGGGACACACCTCTTCCCTAATTCCCAATTAGTCCCAAACTCAGCAGGACATAAGTGCTTTGGCCCAACAGGGCCCTGGCACTGCGTATGTAGATGGGGTCAGGAACAGTCACGCTGGCTTACCTTCCCCAGGGATCTGCAGCCCACTGCTGGATTATTGGAGGAGAACCAGCTCATAGCACAAAAATATATTGTTGATGTTGTTGTTATTATTAATAATAATAATCATTATTATGCTGGTTGGAGGGCAGGGGTCACTCAGATATTGCACCAGCCTCACAGGAGTCTCCCCACTGACTACCTGTGTCCTGCCCTGGCACGGATGTGGCACCCACGGGATGTTGGCACGGATACTCCAGGCTAACTGAGCAGTGTGCAACAGACAGGGAGGCAGAGCTGGAGAAGTGAGGGTTGGCCCCTGCCAGGCAGTGAAGCCAAGGCAGCCTCCAGCAAGGCTGGGAGAGGGAAGAAGGGAACCTGCAACCCAGTCTGAGACACGGCTGCATGCCCACAGAATTGCCCCCCCCCCCCCCCCCCCCCCCCCCCCCCCCCCTCCGAGCAGGACCACTGTGTGGTCCCCACACTGTGGGGAAAACCCCAGTGTGACACCCCCGGGGCCACATCCCACCCCACCAGTGCAGGGTGAACACCCACAGCTTGCTCTGCCCCCATGAGGGGCACAGGTGTTCACCCCAGCAGCCTCCACAACCCAACCTAACAGTGTGGTGCAACTGGGGGAAGCAGAAACGGGCAGCCACACCACCAGAGCCACCAGGCCAGGGGACCCGGTGCCACTGACGCAGGGGCTGAGCATCGCAGGGTCGGGGAGGGGTGGTGGCAGCGGGGGGCTTTGTGGGGGCTCAGGCTGTCTCACAGTGGCTGTTGCTAAGAGCAGCCTCCTTCCCAGCCCAGCCCAGCCCATTCCTCGGGGCACTCAGGCAGCGGGGAGACTCCCGGGGGAGGCTGTCTGAGGAGCAGAGAGGCACCGCAGGGATGCTCCAGCAGTCCCCGGCCACCCCCACCCCCCGGCTGCCTGCTGTGCCGCCCCCCCTTGCCAGGGGGCTGCCGGCTCCGTCTCCCCTTCCCCCAGCGCCACCGGCCTGGGCTTTCCCCGCTGCAGCAAGGTATCACCCCCCGTACCCCAAAAACGATCCTACGGGCGGCAGCCCACACCTGGGGGAGCAAAGGCAGCGGGCCAGAGGGGTGGGGGGGCAGTTCCATCTCCCAGGCAGGGGCTGAAGGCTCCTACTCCCCGCACCCCATCGCCCCTCCTCGCTTCTCCCCCCTCCCCGCTCCCCAGCACGGGGGGACCGGGCCGTACCTGTCAGGAGCTCGATCTTGTGCCGAAGCACCTTCATGCCGGGGCGGCGGGTCCCGGCGGGCGGGGCGGGGCGGGAGGGGCGGCGGCGGCCCCGGCGCGGGGAGCGAGCGGAGCCGGAGCTGGTGCCGGAGCCGGAGTCGGTGCCGGTGCGGGGCGTGTGGGGCGGCGCAGGGGCTGGGCTGGGCACGGCCCCGCCGGCCGGATCCTCCCCCCGCCGGCGCCCGAGGGGAGGGACGGGGCCGCGATCGGGAGCGGGGGCGCCCGGAGAACGGCGGGCTCGGGACGGTGCTGGGGGAGGAGGGAGCGAACGGGAGATGGAGGCACCCTGGGGGCTACACAAGGGATGGAGGCTGTGGGGGTTTTCACGGGAGATGCAGCGATAGACGCTGGGGGGGGGGGGGGGGGCACACGTCACCCTGTAGGGTACCATGTGGATCCCAGAGCTGGACTGTGATGGTCAATGGGACCAATGGGTCCCTGTGGTTATAGGGTCGCAGGAGCAGGGCACAGTGGGAGCCTTGGGGAGCCCCAGGTATGGAGCCTGGGGTACAACGGGGTCTGGGTCTCCCCGAGAGGAGGGGGTGGTGATAATCAAGATGCTCGGGGAGGATCCAGGGCAAGAAGGGGCCTCTGCAACAGTGATACCTGGAACATGGCCATTATGGCTAAGGGGTCTAGGGAGTCCTAGAAAGTGGGGCCACAAAGGACAAAGGGCCTGGGAGTATCCAGGAAAAGAAACACGGATGACCTGAGGGTCCTCCGAAACATGGGAATGCAGGTTCCCCTGAGCATGGGGTGGTCACGGTCAAGGGGGTCGGTGGTCCTGGGATAAGGAGGACCTGTGCAGTGAGGGTCAGCACAGCAGGGTCTGGAGGTGCCAGGGAGTGCAGATGGTGATAGTCATGGAGTCTGAAGGAACACCCAAGAGTGAAGGCCATGACTGGGGGCATGACTCCCCCCCTCGTATTGATGCTGGGGGTGTTGGGTGGCAGCTGTTTGGGGCAGAGCAGGAGGTTCTGAATCACCTGAATTGTTCTGAATTGGGACAGCTGGTCCAGTGAGGATAGAGGGTCCTAGCCTGCCCCTAGAGCAAGGGCTGAATTCCACTTGTTTCTAAGCTGGGCAGACCCATTCTGCCACTATTCCTCTTTGGTATCAAGTTAATTCATTTTTTTCCCCACAGTTAGGGATGTAACAGCCTCCACTCCCAAGTTGCCTGAGGAAACTGCACAGGACATGCCATCCAAAACTGGCCCTTCCTAAAACAACCCCATGGGGAACTGCTGAGGACCCCATCACCTCCCCTCAGTGTGCCTGGTTCCTCAGCATCTGGGTTGAATCAGACCTCAGCCTCATCACTCCTCAGCCACGGTGGCAACAAACCCCTCTGCTTTGGGGCACCTTTCACTGCTGGGCACCTTGTGCCCACTTGAGAGAGTGGCCACGGGCAGCTCATCCTACAAACAGCTGCTGAGGGGCTGGAGGAAGGTCTGCCCATGCAGACATTCATCTCCATCCCCAGTACATCCGTTTTAACAGCTTGTCCCAGGCTTTTTGGATGGCGACCAGTTTTCAGCTGATTTCAACCTCTCCCGCTGAGTCACCGGGAGCTCTGCATCCAGGCTGCGTTCGCCCTCTCACCTCAAGGGGAGGAAAAGCCCGTGATGTCAGGGACCACAGGGACCCTTTAATCCCTCAACTAGGAGCCAGCCCAGCCCCCAGCACTTAAATGGGGCCAGATCTTCCCTGCATCCAGGGCTGCCTTCCACTCTCTTCTGTGGGTCCAGCAGCCAAGGCGTTTCCTCTGAACTGGTCAGGGATGAGATATGGTTGGATTCAGATCTTCCTGGCATTGGGCGAATTTAAACCTCCCTCTCTTTCAGTTGCCAGGGATCTCTATGGGAATAAACCATTTTTCATGCTTGGGATTTATCTCCTCCTCACCAGTCACGCCTGCAAGTGATGAGGCAGAGGGGCCAGAACTGCTGAACCCATTGATGCCATCGATGGCAAGAGGGAGGTGGCAGGACTCCGGAAGAAACCTGGAGAGATTTTATGAAAAAGAAGGAAAAGTCCGTGAAACTCTAACAAAAATGTTCCAGGATGATCCCATTCCTCCTCAAAGCTCCTGCTGCAAGAAGCACAGTGCTGTCTTGACCTGGCAGAAGTGAGTTGGGACGCCTAACCCCACTGCAGGTACCTCTGCACCCCTCAGCTACCCTCCCCACAGTGGCACCCAGCGCTGGCAGTGCCACAAGGACCCATCCTGTGGAGAAAGCTGGTGATGGACAGAGCACACAGCTGCCAGCAGCAGACAGGGACCACAGACGTGACCAGCAAGGGAAGCAGAGGTCTGAATCCAAGCCCTGAGACAGGCCAGGGTTTGACACACATCTGACAGCCCCAGGCTGCATCCTGTGCCGCACACAGGACTAATTTGGGGGCAGGAGGAGAAGCAGCCTGGGGCAGCTGTGCTGGCTGCCCATGTTGGCTGTGCAGGGGATCAGTGCAATCAATGGCCTGTATCGAAGGGTTTCACGGGGATTCGGTTCCTCCCCGAGGCACACACAGCCCAGTGACGATTTGCAGTGGAGTCAGAGCTAAATTTAGCCTCAGTTGTGCGTGAATGTGATGTTTTTATTGTTGCCCTTAAATAAACACATTGTTTGGAGCACGTGGCTTCTGGTTCTGCCTTGCTCAGCTCCGGACCTTTGATGGGCTGTTTCAGTCAAGCTGCTCAAAAGAGGGAGAAACAAGGAGAATTAGCAGTTGGTGAGATATATCCCAAGGACTTATTTCCAAAAACGCCCAGGAGCCATCTCCCAGAAAACAGCAGTGCGCTGGTGTGACTCTGGTGGCTGTGGGGAGGTGCTTGTGCTGAGGAAGAGGTTTCTGCTAATTAGAGCTGCTCCATGGGCATGGGATCACAGGCTGGAGCCATGGCCATAGTGATGGAGCTACCAGGCTGGCTTGGGCTGAAGCCAGCAGTGCTGGAGTACCAGCTGTTGGTGATGGGGCCCCTCCTGCATCCCACCTAGGATGGGCATCCCACCCCTAGGGCAGGCACAGTCTGCCCCAGCTTTCCATCTGCAAGGTAGCAAAAGGCCCACAGTTTGCTGGCCCCAAAATAATCAGTCAGAATGACAGCGGGGCAACTGGACTTTGGGCACCTCAAAAGAGACACCTCAAACCCTGCCCGGAGCTCCCAGATTGGTCCCAGGACATGTTGGTCCCCCCAGAACTGCTGGGCTTCATGCAGGACAAGGGGAGGCTGCACCGTGGCACTGCCTGTGTGTGAGCTCAGGGCTCAGGCTGTGGGCAGGGACAGGGGCAGACAGGAGCCAGCCCTGCTACTCCACAGCCTGACACCACACATTCCACTGAAGCTGCCTGGGAAGGTACAATCCTGCAGGGAGCTCAGCATTGTCTCCCTGCAATGCAGCCTGCGAGCCCAGGACAGGGAGCACGGCCTCCGTGACCTGGTGCAGGGCAGAGCTGTGCCCTGTATGCCCCACAAAGCATGTGCTGGGGCTGGCGAGCTGCCAGTCCCCCCTGGCTGCCTCCTGCCCTCCAAACACTGGGCTACCAGTAATTTTCCATCCTGGCTGCGGGCTCTGCCCTAACGAGATGTTCTCCTGTGTCCCTCTAATAGGGCTGGGCCCCATTCAAGTTTCTCTGTTCATTTAAACCCTGAGTCCCCCCCTTTTCGCTACTTGAGCCTCCCAGCAGTTCTGCAGGATGGCTGCTCCTCCAAACCCCGTTCTTCCCTGTGCTCACAACCCCTCTGCCTCAGGGCAATGGGATGATTTTGTCCAAAAGCCAGAAGAAAAAAAAAAAGCCCAACAACCAGCCAAGAAAAATTCCCATGGCTCAGCTGCACTCGGGCCAGGAACAAGGCAGCCCTGGGGACTTCACAGTCAGCTGTTTCCAAAGCTGCCTCTGCACAGGCACCTCTGTCTGGAATTGAAGGTCTGGGTCCATCAGCTGCACTGATCAGCCAAGCACGTCAGAGCAAAGTTGATTTACAGAGGAAGGTGCCTGGCCCTGGAGCACAATGTGCCCACAGCATGTGTGCAGCACTGCACTGACTTAAACTCCTTCTCTCAGTGATGAAGCTGCTCAACTCTGATCTCAGCTTAGGTGTTCCCTTTGTGGGTCTGGAGAGCCACCCACCAACAGGAGACACCTCTTCTGGAGGTCCCATTCCCATTCCCCAGAGCACACCCGCAGCCCCTCTGTGACTTTCTGGGCTGCCTTTGGGCCCACGGGACAACCTCCTGCCCATCTCTCTGGAGCAGCCCCCTCCCTCCCTTCCTGCCTCCTCCCAGCCACAGGAGCAGCAGCAGTGCCTGGTCGGGCTGTGCTGCTTTTGTCACGGCTGCATTTCAGAGCCAAGCCAGGCTTTAAATAAATACCTGTCAGCAGAGCCGAGCCCGGGGCTCAGAGCGACGGCATGTGTGTGTTTAGCAAGTTGATAGGCGTGAGACAGAGCAGTGACAGCAGGGTCTCTCTCTTCAGAGGCCAGAGGCTGGCACGTTCTCAAAGGCAGCATTAATCAGCATTTTCAATTGCACAGCACCTGTCACAATGGAGCAAAGTTGCCCACCCTTTCCTTCCTCTGGAGAACGGGATAATGCCCTTTCCAAGGGCTGACTTCTCTGGCTGCAAACTGCTGTGATGGTTTAAGGGCAGGGTGATGGATTGGGAAGTCTCAACTGTTCTCAGAGTTTCCACAGTTCCCCAGTCTCCAACTGTGTTTTGGGGACACAGGGGACAGGCGTGCATGGGCTGCAGCTCCACTGGCTGGTTAAGTGCAGCGTGACCAGAAGTTGGGGAGGGGGTCACACTCTTGCCTGGGTACCAGGGAGTCCCACAAGCACATACCAAAGTCACCTCATGCTGAGACCAGGACGTGGCAGCAGCTGAGGGCACTTGGGTCTCGGAACACATATCACTTTCCCAGGAGTGTGGAGGCGCTCAGGCTGGCCAAGGAGATTTTTTAAAGCAGATTATATTTGTCTTCTAATACTGGAAAGATAAGAAGCAAGCACAGGTGACCTCAGCAACCCTCCCACTGAGATAGCAAAATGCTGCTGATCCCTGCACAAGGCTGGATCTGGGTTCTCCCCTCTGTGCTCAAGCTGCAGCCCATTGCCTGCAGGCTGCCCATGAAAAAAAGCTGCTCTAGTTCAAACCTCTGCCTGGCTGGACACAGATGTCCCTGAGGGGGTCTCTCAGGGAGTCTTGCAGATGGTCACAGAAGCCCTGGGTGGCTTTGGCCCTCCTGTGCTTCTGCAGGCAGAGATTGATCCAGGCAAGCAAAGCCTGCTCCATTTGTGCTGCCCAGACTCCCAGGACCTCATCAGCACATCCAAACTAAAGCCAGGCAGGGGCCTTGTCCCAGCTTCTGGAGTGGGTGGCAGAGCCAAGGAAGGTCTGTCACAGAGGAGGGACAGCAAAGCCTTGGGCAAAACCAGAGGGGGAATGAATTCCCTGTGCTTGGGTGTGGGAGGAGGACTGGAGGGCTGGGGGCTTCCTCAGGTCACAGGAGTCTGGAGCATCAGGGGTTTTCCGGGGGTGCCTGGGTCAGGAGGGGATGCAGCAGGGCAGACCAGTACACATAGGAAGGGTTCCAGCACAGACAGTCCTTGCCCAGGCAGAAGAAGGTGTCTGGAGGGGCCCGAGCAGCCACCTGAAGTCTTTCCTCCTTGCTGGTCCCAAAAGCCTTTTCACAGGAGCAGCCACCCAGCTCCCCTTGCCTGCACCCCACCAGCTCCACCCCTGACCTTCTCCTTGGCCCTCAGCTGATCAATACCTCTGGCTCTGGGGGGATCCATCAATCCTAATGATTTCATCCCACTTCTCACTAATGCACTCTCCCATTGCACTGCATTTGGGCCACGGAGCTGGCAGATGCTGGGAGAGAGGCTGAGGGCTGGCTAAAGGCATGTCACCACTGTCCCAGGATGGCACTTTAACCCTTTGCAACACAGCCCTCTCCACCAGAAGCAGGTCTTCATCTCTTCCTCCCACAGCTCCTGGCTCACAGGACAACCATAAACTTTCCTCTCTCAGCTCTCCAGCTCCTTGGAAAGGCACGTTCAGTATGTTTTGAGTGCCCCAGCCAGGATCTTGGAGCTTTTAACCAAAACCCACTAATTTTTCTTCACAGTCTCTCATTGCTTTTTCACTCAACAATTGCTCCTCTCTGGAGAGCCTCCATCAAACTCCCTGGCAGCTTGTACCCTCCTTCCCTTTTTATCCCTGGCCCTTGTAGGAGAAGCACAAGACAAAACTAAGATGAAGTCGCCAAGCTGGTTTAGGGAGAGCTCGGGGGTTTTACATCCAATCCTTGTGTCAAACAGCCCTGGAAAGGGTGGGTTGCACCAGTGGGTGCCAGATACCCATCCAGACCCACTTCCCTTCCACCCTCCAGGTTCTCCCAAGTCAGGGGGTTGCACATCCCCGGGGTAAAATCACCCTTGATGTTGCTGCTGCCTGTGTGACCCTACTACTGATTTACAGCTGCTCCTGGCAGGGCTTCTCAAGTCCCATCCCACATGCTGGGCTGGACCAGACAGGGGCCTCTGACCCAGCCTGGCACTGACCTTTGCTGTGAATCTGATCACACGCACCCCATCAATAACTGAGTGCAGGATAACGAAATGAGCTGTCACAGCCAATTAACATGCTGGGCTTAATCGGCTTGTGGGCTTTCAGGGAGGAGGTGAGGGGGCTGGCTCCAGGCTGAAGGGGCCAGGGAGAGGCAGGGTGAGGGGTTCCATGGATCATATGGCTGTGGCATCATCTCACTGGTGTGGGGACACCCCAGCCCCGGGCAGAGCCAGCAGAGAGGGATGGGCAGCAGCGGGGTGACTGGTGTCAGACACCCCACACAGGGCTTTGGCCCCAGGGCAGACCCTCTCGCTAGGAGAGCAGCCAGCCACAACTGCCAAACCCAAAAGGGTTCCACTTAAAGCCAGGAGGGATCTCAGTGGCTGTTGCTGAGTGCCTCTCAATTAATTAGCATCCTGCTGATTCTACAATTGAGGCGATTGCTCAGGAGATTAAATCGGTCTCTGCTATGAAGCAGATGCTGTTCCCAAGGCCTGATTCGTAGTGATTTTCCTTTTCCTGTGCTGTCCTGCCCTGTTGACTCAGCTGAAGCTCCAGGGTGCTGGGCACAGCCTGGTCAGCCAGGATGCAGGGGAGCCCCAGGAGGGTGGTATTGCTCAGTTAAATGCCACTGCATGCCCAGGGAGGGCTCGCTTGGAGGATGCTGGTGTGAATCCAGAGCAGTGCTCATCAGGGGAGGCCTGACCATCCAGAGAGGCCACGATCTGCTCACCCCATTCTGCCTGCATCAGCAGGGACAGGCTCACAGCCAGGCAGCTAGAGCTGCATTTGTGCACCTGAGAGCCCAAACTGAAAGGAAAAATCACAGCTCAGCCTCCAGGCTTAGTAAGTCCACCATGACTGCAATGAACCCTGCTGATTTGGTGCAAATCTGGGGTAACACAGCTGGTCTCACTGGAGCCAGCCCAAATTCATGGGCAGTACAGTAGAGGCTTGGCTCCACTCCATCAGCACTCCTTGGGTCTCCACCAGCACAGCTGAGGGGAAGACTTTTCTCTGAAAGTCTTTGCAAAGGGTGACTCCCACCAGTGACTTTGTTAACAGTGCCCAGGGGCTGTGCATGGCTCCCCTGCCATGCCCAGGAGCCCTCCACTCCCTGACCCCTGATGCAGAGCTGCCCCAACAGTAAAAGTGGCCATTCAGCCACCCATGGGCACAAAGAGCAGTTAGGAAAGAGGCTGCAGGATCCACCAGCTCCCACTCCCCCAGGGGTCAATTAAACACCCAAAACCCAGGAATTTCATATTTGTAAGAGAGGTGAAGGGAAGAAACTCATCTTAAGTCCTTGCTGTGATGGGAGTCTGTGTGCTAAGATACACCCACCCTGCTGAAGATGATCCCACAGCAAGAGAAACAGGCACATTTGAGGACTGCTTTGATGGCACTTGATGACTGCATCTGCTTTACTGCTTCCTCCCAAGTGCACAGCTGCCAAGCCCCCCAGTCACAGGATGATGTCCTCCTGTGGTCAACTCCTCACTCCACTTTTGCCCTAATGCCTGAGAAAAAAAAAAAAAAAGCCACATTGCATCCCAAGCATTTCACAGTTTCTTGGTCTGAAGTCAGGGGAAAAAACTGTCTTTTATGTCCAGCAAATGTTTGAAAGGGTTTGTCACAATCCTCCTTGTGCTTCTGCCTTCCCTAGGGAGAACCCAGGGCCCTCAAAGGACCAACAGGACAGCTAGAGACAAGTTCAGTCTTATAAGCCACACAAGCTGAGAGAGGAGTTTTCAACCTCCATTTGTTTTTTGTCACATTTTTTGGTATCACAACATCACAACAGAGATGGAACAGCACCATCATGACTCTCAGGAGACATCTCCTTACCTATTCCTAGGCACAGAGAAATCTGAGGGGAGTAAGCCTGGGACTGTCTTGCAGTTTCTCAAGCTCAGCTGCAGGAAAACTGGTATTTCTTAGAGTAAAGCTGTTTTTCACTGATTTTACAGGATGCCAGCATAAACTGAAGACAGTTTCCAAGCTTTAAAGCAGTTTTCACCCTATAGGTCCCTCCTCCATTTCTTAGGCTAATTGAAGGTAACATGGTTTTAATGAGTAGCTGTCAAGAGGAACTTGAGCCTGAAACAGAGACAAGAGCAGCATGCAGAGCATTTGAGTGCCATGACTCCAGCATAGTTCTGATACCACATCAGGCATTAAAGACACACTAAGAAGAGAACAGCAGTATGAAATGGTCCTGGGGTGCTGCTGCACTCCTACACCTTCCAGCTAGAGATGGAGAGAAGCAGGTTCCATGGTTCATATTTCCAAGGGGGCTGAGCTGATGAGCAGAGGAACCTCCCCTTCTCTCAGGGAATGCCAGCTGCTTTCCCCGTGACTTCAGCATCCTGAATGCCACATCCTGACCCAGCAGGATGCAGTGCTGCAGATGTGGCCCTGCCCAGGAACGTGCACCAAGGCAGCCCCATCCCTCACCTGCTGCCTCAGCACAATGTGCTGCTCCCCTGAGACGCCGTGCCTGGAACTCTGCACCCAGACCCAGGCCCAACCAGGGAGCACCCTGAGGTGGAACACACTGCACTCTGCAAACCCCATCTCTGTCCCTACATGCTCCTCACACCCCAAACCCTGCTCAGCCCAGCTGCTGCCCATGCCTTGCCTCAACCCAGCAGAGGAAAAGTGGCTTCCGTCCTAAAACACAAGGGATTTCTGCCTTGCACAGGTTTAGCCGAGAAACCCGAAGAAGGTACATTTTCCCCAAGGTGTGGGGGAGCACTGCAAAGAGCTGCAAGTCCTCATAAAGGCTAACAAAAGGCAACAGACCGCTGTGTCCTGCCAATCCAGACAGAAAGGATACTAAGGCCACTGGCACTGCATGGCAGCCTGCCACGAGGAATAACTCTTCAAAAATAGAAGCATGCTAATCTCAGGAACCTGCTGGTATTGTCAATGACATTAATGAAGTGTTTCGAAAATCAGAACAAATGCCTTGGCTTTTTGGGGCTGTGCCACCCCTTGTAATCTTCCACACCAGCCGAGGAGTGGTCCGGGGGCAGCCACTGTTCCTGTGCTGCTCTGCTCCCCTGGGAGCAGCCCCCCGGGAGCAGCAGCCTGGGGTCGGCTCTGGCAGGATCCCAGCGAGCTCGGAGCCTGCACAGGGAAGCCTGGCCAGCCCTCAGGGAAGAGGCTCCCCCAAGCAATTTCCTCTGTGAAGCAAACCCAACCAAGCACACTCAATGGAAACAGTGCCCAGGGGAGGTGGGAGCTCACTGTCTCCTCTTCCCTTCTTTTCAGTCCTTGTCTAAAGCCCCCTCTGGGTTCTTTTTCACTCTCTCCAGCTCCTGCCTCCTCCTCTCCTCTAACCTGCAGTTTATCTCCTGAGATGTTACACTGTTTACAATGGTAAGTGAAGGCGCTGGAGAATGGCTTCAAATGCTGGGGAACTGCACTGAATACTACTGACCTGCCCCCTGAGAGCCTACCCCTCTCCCTTCCTCCCCTGCTTCCCATCTTCTCCCCTCTCATCTCCTGCCCAAGCAGACCCAAAGGGACTGCTGTGGCTGACATTCCCTGCCTTGCTCCATGCAGCTGCCTGCCTCCCCAGGCACACTGCTCCTATGGCCAGGTGCTTCCAGGGATATTGTGGGTGGCGACTTCTCCAAGGCTGCTTTTCTTTCTCCTTGGCACCCAGGACAGCTCCCTCCAACAAGTGGTGGGGAAAAGAGGGCAGATGCAGCTTTACTTCTTTTCCCTGTCTGTCATTGTCCCAGTAAAGTCATCAAGAATGTAGAAACGGGAAAAGCCAAAGGCAGAGCACATCTCCATCCACCATGGCCAGGGCCCACAGGACAGTAAATTTGTCCCTGGCAGAAGGGCTCTGAATTTCTGGGTAGTATGTGTTGAGCACTGGGCTCAACAGACAGAGAACAACCTGCTGGTCTCTTGCCTTTCTGATCTCTCTGAATCACAGCCTTTAAGCGCACACACAGTCAATCCTAACACTGCTTCCCGGGCTTTCCAGATGAGGAAGAAGCAAGCAGTACTTTGTGAAAGAAAGAACAGCAGAAGCCAGGGTGTTAAGACCTCCACAGCTCACCAGAGTGCTATAGGGCCCCTTGGAGCACTGACTGCTCCAGCACGAGGCAAGTCCTGCCCTCTCTCAGGTAGTCCCCAGGACAGTGCATGCTCAGCACATCTCACACCAGCTGAAGTGGCACAGCCAAGTGTCTGTCCATCTCCTTCCCTAGCTACTCTTTCTCGCCAGCTTTCTCCCCACTTCCCTCTTTCTGCAGCAAGCAGTAATGCTTCGTTTTCATTGCCAACCATGACATCCACTCTTCTTGTATGCTCAAATCTAGGACAAGGCAGCACAACTTAAACTCTGCTTTGAATCTCACTTGACCTGTGTTTTTGCCTGGCAGATGCAACAGAAAAGGCACTTTAGGCACCTAGTTTAATCTCACAGGCCTAATAGGGTTCTCATTACCTACAGCCAAAAGCAGTTGTGGTGGGACCTGCACAAAGCCAATGGCTTAAGCTCAGACTTGAATTAGATTGCTTCATCAGCACAAATCACAGCAGGTTACACCCACTAGAGTTCAGCTCCCAAAGCCAGTCCTGCAAAGCAAAACTATCAGACCTAAGTTGGAGCACACACGGCCTTCCCCCATCACTCATTCGTGTGACAGGATGAAACCAGACCAGTCTGTTATCCTTGCACCAGTTTTTGCCCAAAGTCCCGACAGTTCTGCTCAGGATTTTGTGCTCAGGCTCCATCAGCTCTAGGAAATGCACTGCTGTGCAGGCACAATCAGGAAAACAGAACTGTGGGCTGAGCACTGCCCACTTGGCCACCCTGCAGGGCAGGGGAGAAGAGCAGAGAGCGGGAAGAGCACTTATAAGTTATCAGATATGTGGCAGCCTTGAAGAAGCTTAGCAGTAAGGGTTTAATGGGACTGACCAAGGAAACCAGAATGATTTGAGGTGGGGAATCTTTTAGCTCTGACAAGCACTTATCAAGTAGGCATCTGAGCTCTGGCAGATGCAGCAGAGCAGTGGAAATCTGGTTGGCATATTTGCTGTAGCACTGCCTACAAACCAGAGGACAAAACACTCTCAACAAGGGAGTGTTACCTTCACTTGCCAAGAAACTGAGGCAAGGAACAGCTTTGGGTTGCCTCCTGCCAGGCAGAGGCAGTGCTAGATGAATAGCTAGGTTTATTTAAAAAATCATCAACTCCTGTGCCATGTGCTGTGTTCCTGGACAATGTGTTTTATAAAAGGCACATCTGGGGACAGAGGCAGCTCTGTGCGAAGAAAGCATTCACACTGTGAATTCACACTGCCTCTACTGAATTACATCACATCTCTGCTAAGTAACTGGTTCCACTAAAATATTGAATGAAGCTTTTGTAAAGTCTGGTTACCAAAAAATGGGTAGGAAATCACTGATAAAGATCAAAAAGGCTTGTGCTCCTAATTCAGCTGGGTGCCACCACTGTGCCTCTCATAAAAATAATATGTTGTGTTACAGTATGTCAGTTCTCAGAACATTTCTTCCTGCTGCTCCTCCTGGTTGCTGCTGGTCCAAATGACACCACCCATGGCTCCCAGGCTGGCAGGAGCAATCAACCTCTCCATTCTCTGACCGAAAATAAACCAATGCCAGGGGACAAACTAAGAAGTTGTGTAGAGCAAAGGAGATAAAGGAAGAAACATGAATGTTTTGTGAAAAGGTAATTTAGATAGGTGAGAAATTGTGTGTGTGTGTGTGCTGGTTGCAGAGCTCTTTGTATTTAACTGGGATCAGCCCTCCACGGCTGCCACTCTGGCTTGAGAAAAACACACAGAGGAGATAAACGAGAGGAGCTGAGAGTTTTACAAGAAGTTAATGTGAAACCAATTGAAAAAAGCTTCTTGTCACAGATGGACTTACACTTGCCTCCCTTGCAGCACTGAGCACAGCTCTGACATGGTACATGAAGTCTATTCCACAGTGCACAGCCACGTATGGATCCAGAGACAGCCAATTCCCACCTCCCACCCACCACTCTGCAACAAAGTCGAGGTAACATGGAGTCATCTCAGTCCATCTTGTGTTCCTAAAAATGCAATTTATGAAATCAATAGCATATTGATTGGCTGGCATAGTCTCTCCCACAACCTGAGCAAGGAGCCAGTACCCACATGGGATAACTCAGACAGGAATTACTTCTACCCTCACATGACTGCACAAATGTAGCTCCCCACTGCACTACCTGTAAGAGCAGAGGGATGATAGAAGCAGGATTGCATTATGTGTCATGGCCACACTTTATAAAAGACCTGGACTTTTCAATTTGATTTTTCTGCTGCAGGACGATTAGCAACAGACTTTTCACACTACGAGCATTTCCTTACAAACTATTTATTCAGCATAAAAATTCAGAAATGGACAACAGACAAAAGCTTCATGAAAATGCATAAGCTATTATGTGCCATTAAGTCATTAAGTGCAGCAGCATTTGACCCTGCCACATACTTAAAATACTTTTGTCAGGCACAGTTTCCAGTCTCCTGTGGCAGGACAGCTGGCCTCCTGCAGCTGAGGTGGAGTCACCAAGATGTTTGTGAAGCCAGAACACTGTCCCCTCTCACCACCTCCACAGGCTGAGCTTGAACTTCTCTGGCCAAGGAACAGCCACACACCCTCTGTACTTGTTTGAAGCATCCGATATCCAGGTGCATCTGCAAGTCCAGTAACAACTCCTCAGAGATCTGGATCTTGGTGTCACCTCCCAGTAACTCCCACAGAAGAGGAAGTGCTCAGTTTCATCAGGATCTGGCTCCTCCACTTAGATATTCTGCAAGGTCCACCTTCTACAGAGGCTTAGAAGCACCCATAAGATGTCTCATACCTGCTTCCAAAGGACAACCATTCTGATGACTGCAGGAACCAAGTCCTATGGAGATAACCATCTGTTTTCCGTCTGCAATCCAGTGGGACTTCAGATGATCTAGGTTTAAGGGCATCCACCACTGTGCTGTTTAGCAAGTTCCAAATCCAGTCACTTTTACTGGCAAGGATTACACTTAATAGGGTCATTTTGCTAGGATCATTTAGATGGATCAAAAGGAAGGAAACTCAGTTCATTTGCTCTGTCCCTTCTACTAACCAAACTTAGTAATCAAAAGAATTTCTCATGGGAAAACAGATAGCTCAGAGGTTGATAATGGGGGAGAATTTCCATTTTCTTGCCTTCTGCTGTCTCCTCTAAAATACCCCTCACAGAGACACATCCATCACAAAAGCCACTGGCATCAAACAGGAACATTCTCTACCCTGTGCAGCACCAAGGTCACAAGAGTCAAAAAGGGAGAGAGAGGACAAGGCAGCACATGAGACCTGTGCTACCACTTGTTATGTGGGTTTGAGGAGGTATTTTTCTCCAGGGCACTGTGTACAGAAGTCAGCAAAGCAAAACATTCCTGCCTCACAAAGAGTACCTGCTCCACCACAGTGTGTAAGAAATGAAAAAAAAAATTAATGCTGCTTGCACTGCATTTTTTTCCACATCACTGGGGCTCTCCAAAGAACAGGGAACCTGGAAACAGCTGTTCAAAAAATCAACAGCTGGTTCCAGGAGGTTGGAAGGGGAAGGGCAAGACAAGATACATAAATTACACTTTCTTCCAGATCTGGTATTGTAAACATCAGTTTGGAAGAATAATAAATATTAATTACCCTTTTAGAAAATCCTCTCATAGCCTTTCAGCCACCTAGCAAACACTTTATCTGCAAATCCTCAGGAGTGCAATGAGTAAGCTGTAAAGCTCTTCAGTGATGTCATGTGATCTATTTTTTATGCCCTTGCCCTCTGCCTTTAAAATTTGCACTAGTCCAATCCAAAGATGTTACAGAGAATTCCCATTAATGGACAGGGAGCCTGCCCCTCCCCAAATTGATTCACTTTGCTGTGACAGACAGGCTGCAAATCTCTCCGTGTCGCCCACTGTAGCTTCATGTTCTTCAGGCTTTTAACCATCCACTTCCGTGAACTTTCTCTTCCCATAGTTCTGGACCAGACTGGAAGCTGTGATTTGAGAAGCCTGTCCCTTTTCCCAGCACTGGAAATCATTCAGCCCTTTCTGGCCAACCTGAAACAAAGCTCGTTCCAACTCATCCAGCCGGGCCACCAGCGCCGACGTGTCCTCGTTGTAGGCGTTCTGAGAGGAGTCCATGATGCGACGGAAACGGCTGATGAACGTCTGAAAGGTGATAAAACACAGTTACTGACAGCTGACACAGAGGCCCCCTCAGCTCAAATGCTGCAGGCCCGAGCTTTCAAGACTGAAAGGCCAAAGGTTCAGGCTCCAGTTCACAACCAGCCCACGGTCTGCAACCAGCACTTATTAACCTTGGATACAAAGACAAAACCACGCCGTGCCTGAGCTGGGAGAGCAGGTGCCTGATATACTGGATGGGAAGCAAACACAGAATTAGATTTTGGCTGCTTCAGGCTCCAGGAGACCACAGGGCACAACACACAATCCACTCCATCTCACTTCACAAGCAACTGTTGCTTTAGAGCGGGTGGAACGAATCTCATGCCACAGCATCTGCTGCAGGAACGTACAGGCTGCGACTTGTGAACAACTTGGCAGTTCAGCCAAAACGCTACTGAAAAGTGGGTTTTTTTCAGTATGCTAGAAAAATTATGCTAGAAAAACACTTAGCTGTTACAAAAGTCAAACCCCCCCCATTCTACGACTTATAAATATCATCTTCAAAAGCTAAGCAACAAGACATATTTAAGGATTTTTACTTCCCTCTCTGTCTTTACTTTTGGGAGTGAAAAAAGAAAGGGTCAAAACTCTTTGAAAACTGTGCTGTGTTATTTCAGAAGCTGATTTTAGAATCATCAGAACTTATAGGAGAAATATAAATTAATAGCTCTGACTGTGTCACCAAACAGTTATACTTTGCATTTATTGTTCCTCAATATTTCAGAGAGGGTTTGTTTTTTTCAGTTTGTTCATTTTTCAAGTCAGCAAAACTCCCCTCCTGTTTGCTTTTAACAAAGCAAAAACCTTGTGTGCTTTGATTTTTCTGCCAATAAGTAATGAGTTCTACTGTGGGGTTTTTTTTCCCTAAAATGTCCATTAGCAGAAGGAGAAAAGACAAGGAAAGGCGTGGTCACCTCCTCAGTGCACAAAGCACGTTTTCAGTGGACAGCTCCAAGAAAACAGCAGCATTTTAAAGCCTCTCTGCATCAGCCTTAATGTAAAGTACAGAGAATGAAAAAAAAAAAATGCAACAGCAATCATCCCCAGCCCACTTAGAGACCTGGCTGAAGAGATGTCAGAGCTGTTAGTGGTTATGGTTAAAAGCTCAGGGAGCACTGAAGTCCGGAAGCTGGCAAAGACGGAATCTATCTTTCAAAAGAGAAAAGGGGAGATGGAAAGGGAGGAAGGAAGAGCCAGGGAATTATAAATCCCTCAGTATCAATTGCTGGAAACATAATGGAACGAGCAGACTATACATAAACTTCTGCAAGAGAATAAAAGAGTAACAGCCAATGTGGACTTGCCAAGAACAAACTCCGAGGGACCAGCCTTGGTTCCTGTTGTGGAAGGATGCCAGGCCTTGCACAGGGAGGAAAACAGTGGAGGGGTATCTGTCATGGAGTGTTCTTGGAAGATTTAGCCAGGCCACCCCATAGATGGTTGGGAAAGACAACCATCACCCATAGCTCCTGTCAGGAGGGAAGAACACACTGAGTGGAGTTCCACGGGGGTCTGTCTGGAACCAAGTACTGTTTGAGTTGTTAATTAATAAGCTTACTAAAGGAATAGAAGTTGTGCTTATTAAATCAGCAAATAACATGCAGGAGAAGGAGGAGGAGTGACTGCAGGCATGCTGTGGAGCAGAACTCTAATTCATAACGATCCTGACAAATTAGAAAAGTGTAAAAACAATAGGATGTAATTCACCCAGGACTAACATAAGGTTTTGCATTAAGGCAGAAATAGGGAATTGTACAAAGTCAGGAAGAGAAACAGTTGTCTGTGTATGAAACCTGTACCATCTCACTGTGGGCTGCAGACCAACCACAGAGCAGTCACTGCATCGTGACAAACAAGATACTGCACCACGATGAACAATGAGCATCACAGCCTAAAAAGTTCACAAAGGAATCCTTTTGTTTTCATCAGCACAAGTCCTGAGCACGAGACTGTGCTGTTCAGGGCACGGCAGAGCGGATGCAGATCCACTGGAAAGATCCCAGACATAAGGACAATCAGAGATTAGAAAACACGACCCACAGACAGATATCAAATGAACTGGGACTGCTGCAGGAAGGAAGAGAATACTCTGTCCTCAGCATTTACTTTGTGCAAGACAAACAGAACAGAGCTTTGTATTGCTGTGAAGGAGCTTTGGTTTAGACATCAGAGCAAACCTGCTATGATTAGGGTGAAGAAGCACTGAAACAGATTGCCCAGAGCAGTGTGAGGTCTCATTGTTACACAGTTTTAAAAACAGGGTAGAAAAACTGAAACAGTGAGTGAATTCATTCTGCCTTGCAGCGCAGGCACAATTAAATGACCTTACATCTCATCTACTCCTGTTTTATAACACTTTTTGAAACACCATATTGACAGTGTGGAAACTCTAGGCTAAAGTTACGCTCCTGGATGCACACTTGAAGCTTCCAGCAGTAGCCAAGAGGGTCATCCTACAGCTTGATCTAGAAATTCATAATCAGTCCAGAAATCATCTGGATAAAACCAGGATATTTTTCCTGAAGACTGCTGAGCAGCTGGGAAAAACAGGAAGACAGAAAAATGCAAAACCAGATTTCGAGCCCTAGTTCAGATACTTGCCTGCAGGATACTCTGAGCTATCTCAGGATTCTCTGGATTGTCAAAATTCAGGAGCTGTGAGCCAAATCCATAGTAGTAGGGCCCCATTTTATGCAGATCAACCACATTGGCATCAGCACTGAACACTGTCCTCCAGGCTTCCTTGTAGATCTTTGGCAGTTCCACCGAAATGATTCTCCTTTTGCTGTCATGCAGCCCTTTAGCAAGCCACAATGGGATTTCCAGCTTCGATCCCTGGAGGAATGAGAGAAACCAAAAGTTGTGCTTTCCATGAAAATACACATTAAGCAGCCCCGAAGACAGACGATGTACTTCCTTAATGAAGATCCAGCATTACAGAAACACAGTTTTCTTTTCGGGACAGCCTGCTGTGACCGCAGCACAAACCAGACACGCTGTAGGGGCGTTATTACTGCAAGACTCGGTAAGTGGGGTTTTTTATCGATGCTCTACAGCCTAAAAATTGTCAGATTATTAAACACCAGAAGGGAAAAAGAATAAAAATCAAAACCAAACAAAACAAAAACAAACAAACAAACCAAAACAAACAAAAACAAAAACAAAACAAATAAAAAAAACCCCAAACATACAAAGTGCATACGATAAAAGTAAAAATAACTTTTAAAAAAGCAGCGAGAAGAATCGATTTCATTGCGGTGACCACTGGGGGGTGGGACACGAGGTGGGGGCGAGGCGGCGGCCCCGGGGCAGTCCCGTATCCCCCCGGGGGCTGTTCTTGTCCCCGTCCCCGTCCCCCGTTACCTCCGGGACGGACTCGGCGCTGCCGGCCCCCTGCCCCAGCGCCAGGGCCAGGCGCGGCAGAGCGCTCTCGGCGCGCCCCGGCAGCTTCTCCTGCGACATCAGGATGTCGTCCAGCGACAGGAAATTCTCCTCTAGCCCCAGCCCGGGGCCCACCGGGAAATACGCCTCGGACATGGCCCGGAGCGGCACCGGGAGCGGCACCGGGAGCGGGACCCGCCGGCTCGGGGCTCCCGCGCAGCCCGCCCGGCACCGCCCGCCGCCCGCACTGCGCATGCGCGGCACCGGCAATGCGCGAAACCCGGCCTGGAGCGCGCCGGGATCGGGAATGGGGGGAAACAAGGACTGGATCGCCGCTGGAATCTCTAATGGGGAAAACCCGGACGGGATCGGGTCTGAGATCCAGAATGGGGGGAAACTCGGCCTGGATTGGGACTGGAATCATGAATGGGAAGAAACACAGGCTGGATCAGGGCTAGTATCTCTAAGGGGGGAAACCCGGCCCGGATCAGGGCTGGTATCGGGAATGGGGGAAAACCAGGACTGGATTTAGGCTGGAAGCTCTGATGGGGGAAACACGGACTGGAGCGGGGGGTGTGATCAGGAATGGGGGAAAACCTGGACTGGATTCGGGATGGAATCATGAATGGGGGAAACCCAGCCTGAATTGGGGCTGGAATCCAGAATCAGGGAAAGCCAGACATGACTGAGGTTGGAATCTGGAATGGGGGGAAGCCCAGACTGGATCGAGGCCAGGGTTGGGAATGGGGGGAAACTCAGACACGACTGGGGGTGGGATCCTGAATGGAGGAAAAATCAGACTGGATTAGGGCCAGGACCAGGAATGGGGGAAAATCTGACAAGGAAGAGGGATTGGATTGGGAATGGAGCTGGAGGTGTGGATCCACACAGCACCGTGTCCTGGCATCCCCCCGCTCAGCACCATGGTGGCTGCCCCGCTGCAGGCGGGCACATCCATCCTCCACACACCAACCTGCTGTGCCACAGAGCTCCAGGAAAATGGGGTCTTGGAGGTGCATCCGGGCAGGACAAGGGGGAATGGCTTCACACTGACAGAGGAAAGGATGGGACTGGGTATGAGGAAGAAATTCTTCCCTGTGAGGGTGGTGAGGCCCTGGCACAGGTTACCCAGAGAAGCCGTGGCCGCCCCATCCCTGGAAGTGTCCAAGGCCAGGTTGGACAGGGCTTGGAGCAACCTGGGCTAGTGGAAGGTGCAGGGACACCTCCATTCATGTGAATCCACCAGTGAGCCCACGGAAAGCCAAGCAAATGCTGCCCGGGGGGTTGGTTATGCCCAATTTTCCCCTTGGCAACTAAGGACACGGGTCTTGCAGAGCACATGATCAGGCTGAGGGATGTGGCTGTGCTGAGCAGGCAGAAGGCAGTACTAATGAGCTGTGCATACCTTGGATTTCAAGGAGAGGCTACATCCCAAAGTAATTTATTTTAGTGCTGCAAAGTAAATAATCAAGTCACATTTGGATGGCAGAATCAAATACCCCGTGCTAAATTCTGGGTTTGGTTGTAAAAGGATAAAAAGATGTGGTTATCCTCCATTCTCATCTGAATTTTACTTCGTATTAGAACATGACCTTGTGCTTTTTTCTTTTCTTTGTCCTTGTTTTGTTGCTTCAAAATTATTTCATTTTTCAACACTTTAAAGTTTTCTTGCTATTCCCTAAGCTATATATGCTGAAAACATTACTCTTTCTGTAGACAGTGGTCTATAAAAGAACATTGAAATAATCCATAAAATAACATTTAAATAAGATTTAAATAATCTAGTGAGCATTTCAGTCTTTCTTCTGCTGAGGAAGGAAAACAGACAATTGAGCAGAGTTGAAACACCTGACAATTTCCCTGAAAAATAATCAGAGAGTTATTTATAGGTGGTTTGATGATTTCTTTAATGACATTTTCAGTCCATGACTAAGGCGTAAGCCAATGCATCTTTAATTATCTTTTAATTCTTACGACCTCAGCATTCTTCCTGCTGCTGTTTCCTCAAGCTGGATCCACTGTGATTTGTTATTGTTTTGTCATCATTAATTAGCATGCTGGTACTTTAATACCTTCATCAAAGTCAAACCCATGCAAAATAATAAAATTTGAACCAGTTTATTAAATCTTGTGCTATTTTATTTCATTCCAAGAAAAACAGAGCACAGACAGTGCAGACTGAGGCCTCAGGATGATGTGCTTCCGTCACATATGTGTCCCTTAGGTACAGTATGTGCTGTAAAAGTCCAGCCAACAAAGAAATGCTGAGCTTTTTGTGAACAGTGGTGTGCTGGGTTTGCAAAAATCTAAATGCCTTTAATTTGTTAGACAAGTAGCTCTGAAGGGGCTTCAGTCCCAGCAGGGACAGTGTGGGGTGATGTGAGTGGGATTCCCAAAGTGGCTCCTGAATGGTTGGACAGGAAAATTTCCTTAACAGAGGCTCAGGAACTGAAGAAATTTATGCACATGTTTGTCAGTGTGACACCCCCACACTGCTGATTCCAGAGTGTCCCCTTTTCCCACTAGTCAGGAACATTAAATACTGACAACACTGGTAAGGGCAAGGAGTGCTCCTGCAGAGAGATTTAATGTAAAGGTCGTTTCTTGTAAGATACTGAATTTTTATCAACAGAACAGAAAACAAACATTATATTAAAGTCAGCAACATTAAGTATTGTTCTGTGTTTGTTTTGTGTTTTTTTTTTTAAATGAGAGATTGAATCTTTCTGTCTGGAAAATAAATCCTTCTATCTGTGCACATTTTCCAGATGAGTTGCAGGGCAATTTCCAAAAGCTCTTTCTAAAGGACAGTTCTGATAAAATTATAATTTGCTGAATTGGATTTGTAAAAATATTCCCTGCTTAATGAGGTTTAGGAAACAAATCTCTGTGCTAAATATGAAAGTGTGCACTGGGAGTGAGGAGAACTATGCAAGTGGAATATGCCTTTTCTAGGGTGCAGAACTAAGACATCTGGAAAAAGAAGAAAGAAAAGCACTATTTCCCTGTGTCCCAAGATGCCTCAGCCTGTGGTGTGTGATAGGGAAATGAGCACAGAGGTGTGGAAAGCCTGAGGCACTGTGTAAAGCTGGAAGAACACAGAAGGAAAGATGTTCACATTCCCTGCAAAATCAGTTGAAGAATTGTTCTTTTGTGAGAATTTTAAAGAATAATGAGTTTGATTGACAACATTGTGTCACCTCTCTTTGTAGTATGTTTGCCTTCTCATCCTGAGGAAGGTACCAGCCAGGTTCTTATTCTTGAACCCTTGTGTGTGAATCTTAGTATAAAAATGTGCATGATGACCCCAGCATCCTAAATCATATTATATTTTCATAAATATGATTTCAAGACCTTCCTGAAGGAAATGGAATGCCCTGTGTCATAACTGATATATGCCAAAAACTGAGTAATCATAGTCCAAAGTGCTACAGAATTAAGTTTGAGCTGTGATGAATAAAACCCAAATTACTTCAAGGTACAGTAGATAAATTAGAGGGTTGCAAAATATGGGAAAGAGTAAAGTCTTAGAAACTGAGGAACAGCTGTTGTGTCTCATCTATGTACTTCTTAAATCCTCAATACCACAATATTCAGCCAATTTAACATCAGATAAATTTGGGGAAGCATAATTATGTTCCCTGCTCCATCTAGGGATTTCCATTAGAGCAGGCTGATGTCTGTGTGTACTGCACAGTTGCTGAGCTGTGTCACATCAGTTTGTGCAGCTGAGGTTATGACAGAGGCAGCTGATGGTGCCATCGTGGATAATCTAAATAATATTAAATATGTGAAGTAAGTCAACTGAAAGAGCTGCAGGATGTTGATGGGAGAAGGAAGCACCACTCCCTGTGACCTCTCCTTACCTTAGGTCAAAGTGAGGGAGGAATCATCAGTCTCTACATATTGGATTAAATCACAGCACAAACTAAGGTTGGTCTTGAGCCCTTGTCCCCTCTCAGGTAGAGATGATTATAGCATGATTTGCTTTTCTTGTTTGCATTTGTTATCAAGCAATCAGAAATGCTGCCAGGGGCTTTTAACACCCCTAGATGAGACAACTGACTGCAGCAGGGCCAGGATCTCACTGTGTGATCCTGGCTGGAGGATCCCGAGTGCACACCCAGAACTCAGGCGTGTGGTGTTCACACTGCTGAGAGCAGAGCTGGTGGAGGGCAACACACTGGAGCACACATCCTTCCCCCACATCCCCGGGCTTTCCTGATGCTACTTAGCAGTTCCTTTCCCTCCTGGAGCTTACACTCGGCAAATTTGCATTTCCTAATCGGTTACCTTGCCTGTGGCAGTGGGAGTTCTTATTTGTAAATCGTCCTCTGTCTGTGCTACAAGCCTTTGCAACCCCTTTGTTGTGCAAATACAGGCGTATAACTCGAGTAAACCAATTGGCTTCAGCGGGATTATCCTGAGGGAGTTAAATGCTACCTCGTATACATAAATACTGCTCTCCAAGAGGCAGATTCTGCAGTCCAGTACAATTTTATTTTTTGAAGGAAAAGGGGTAGCAGCACAAACCAGTAGTTAAAACAAGGAGATAATAACTTTCCTCTTCAATTTATCTGCAAATGTGAGAGGTTCAGCAATGGAGTTAATGATACACCATATTCATATTTACGTTTCAGAGTGTCATTGCTTTCCACTTGGAGGAACTGTGGATTGTCACATTTTGCAGATAGGAGAACAGCCACAGATGAAATGTAGGGATTTAGGATAACCAAACATGCCGAGGGTCTCTCAGCCAGAGGGCAGCAATGGCAGCAGGGGCTCTGGCCAGCTTGTACAATGGCTTTCAAAATCTTTTAAGCACTTTCTAAAAAGGAGGGTTGAAGTCATAAGATAAACCAGATGCTGCAGCTGGTATTGCAGACAAAATTTTTGACAGAACAGAAGCATTTCTAGAACTCCAAAATTTTTCCCAGCTGTCCTTCACTCTTATTATGTGGGAGTGGATTCAGCAATTTCCAGGACTTTTTTAACCGTTGTGTAGTTTTTCTGGTAAGTGGAAAATCACAGTTAAATCAGCAGCTGGCATTTGAAGAAGATTTCTTTTTTTAAGGAGTGGTGCCATGTTGCTAAAACTTTTTATGCTTTAGCTGGGAGGGCTGCCAAAGTTGTTGGTGCTTCTTGCATTTGGAGTTCCCTAGATGACAATTTATTATTGTTTTTGTTTAGAAGTCTGGGAAAATTATAATTGTGATAACTGCCTTCAGCAAGAAATTAAAGAAAATTGCCGGTTACTGTGAAGAATTGTGTATCTGCAATAAATTCTAAAGTGCTGAGATTTCTCAAACTTTTGGTGTCTCAAGGTGACTGTGATGATGTGAGTAGAAAACTCATATGTATTTTAGTTTCTTTCACATCCACTCACATGACGAGGGTGAAAGAAAAGTACTGTGTTCATTCTGGACAGGGAGACCCTTTCCCACCTGTAAAGTGCTCAAGCTGCTGAGCAAAACAATGAGTGCTTTCCATGGCACAAAATACTAAACATCAGCAATTTCTTTTTCTTGTGTCTCACCATTCATATTAAATATCCTAGGGAGATGTTGGAAATGATGCTCTTCCAATTAAGTTGCATGAACTCCAACTCTATTCAGCTAAAGGCTGCTCAATGCCCAGAGACAAAAACATCTAATGAATCAATCTTTGTGCACAGAAGAAAGCTTTATTTTGGGAAATTACATAAAAACTAGAAACTGATGACCTGTCTGAAAGGAAGAGACAGGGGTGGGTTGCTATATAAGCTTCACTTTCTAAATTTTGGGAGGGGGGGGGGGATTTCTGAGCTATCCAGGATATTTCCAGTAAAAACAAGCTAAAATCTGCAAATTTTTCCCCTGTAAAGAAAAGATTATTCTTTGTCTTTCAGACTCAAATAAGCAACTGTAAATCTGACTACAGATTTTTTTCATCTTTTTCTCTTTATATCCTGTTACTCCTTTTTCATTCTAGGTTCTCACCCTCATTCACATAATTCTGGAGAGTTTTATTAAGTGAATTACTGAAAAAAAAAAAAAAAGCAGGCAACATTACATGTTTTTCAAGATCTGGAATAAGAGGTTGAATTATCTGCCATGCTGTCTATACACTGACCCAGGATCACAAGCTGGAGAGGATTCAGTCATCTGCATTTCATGTGCTCTTTGAACCATGGTTTCAGCATTACTCCAGCCCTTCATCCACCAGCACTAGATGAGCGGAATGCTGATATCCCGTGGCTTTGTCAGAGTGTGAATGCTCCTTTTTTTGGCCCAGGGTTTGCTCTCTTTGGCCAGCAGAATCTCTGAATGCCTTAAATCTGATTGCCTCTTGGCTGCTGCTTTTCGTTTCTGGGCTGTGGGTAAGAGGTCAGGTTGTCCCACGGGTTTTTTTGAGGCTTAGTAGAATAGGGAAAGATCCAAACTTTTTCTTTTCTGATCCCATGCAGGAAGGGAAATCTAACAGCACCTCTCTGGGGCACACTGCACCGTGTCAACAAGAATCTTGTTCATAACTTGTGAAGAAGTTTTTTTATCCTTCAATATGAAAAACGCAGTTGAACTGTCAGGTTACACTGAATACATACGAGAATTTGGCTAATATAATATGATTATAGTCAGAATGAGCACATCAGAAATTCTATGCCCCAGTAGGAAAGGCTATTAGTATAATAACAGGTAGGAGGTCCACGAGGAGCAGAGAAATCCAGAGTTTCCTGCTTGTGTTCCTCATGTCATGGGGAGACAGAGAAGTGGCTGCTGGGAATGACAGGAAATTGTCCAAAGGTGGGCTGAGAGCAGTAATTTCTGAGCTCCTCAAGGACATCCTGGGCAGAATGGAAGCTTCAGACCAGGTTTTACCAGGTGGATCCTCCCACTGAGTCACGAGGAGAAGAAAGGACCCCCTTGCTTTCTAAACTCCTTCTCAGAGAGATGTGGCTTGTTCCAACTCTAGGCCCAGGCTTGGTCAGTGGTATTTGTCTAAAGGATTATAAAGGTGTAATTGAGCCTTTGTATGACTTTGCTCGGCAGGATTAAGGTTGGTAAACCGAATATATTTACTTCAATAAAATTAATTAATTATTGGAATTTATAATGATTAGACTAAAATATCTTAATCAGAATTATTTACTACACAGTATAGGGAGCTGTAAGTACTAGCACACTGTGCTATTTATTGCAGCATTATTGAAGCAATTATATCAGAGCTAGCAAAATATTTATTAAGTAGAGATTGATGTTACTCACCCATACCAATGACCATGGGCAAAGCTCTTTTGCTCGGCCTCCAGGAGTGACCTTGAGAGGTGTCCACACTCAAGGGAGGGATCTCCACACACACTCTGAGAAGGGGTGTTTGAGAAGACCCTCCCAAAAGTGGGACTGGGCTGTTACATTATGAAGTGATGGACTGACAGTCAGATGTCTCCAGGCTGTGTCAGCTC
Source organism: Pipra filicauda (assembly GCF_003945595.2). Lineage (NCBI taxonomy): Eukaryota > Metazoa > Chordata > Aves > Passeriformes > Pipridae > Pipra > Pipra filicauda. The sequence continues at coordinate 699,136 of NW_024104408.1, forward strand.
AGCAGCTCTACATAAGTTATCAGCACTATCACCTGTTGGTTCCTTTATCAGGAACTTTGTCTGCCACTTCCTGACAGCTGCCAGTTTCTGTCAGGAAACATTGTTCCTGACAGAACATCAGTGAAACATCCTGTGGTGTTTAACTTTGGGACTGATGAGTCAGGCCGGGCTCAGAATTCTTCAACACCAAAAGCAGCTGACCCCCCTTCTGCATCCAGCACTGATCACTTTTGCACACAGGGTGAATTTTGAGCTGGTTTATCCACACTTAAGCAGAGCATCCTGCTGCAAATGGATGCCTGTGGGGAACTGCAGCTTCCTCTCTACCCACTATCACTTGCCAGAGCAGGCAAGTGATCCTGGGTGTCAGGGAGCTTGGGAAGCGTGTGGGGAGAGTTTGAGATGTTAAACACTGGAGTCCAGGGATTAGGGGGATGATGCAGTTCATTTTGAGCATCCTATCTGGAAGAATTCCAGTGATTCACAGTGTGTGGGAACGTGAAGCGGAGACAAGACAGGCAGCTTGCATTGTCTGCCAGCCGAGAGGCTCTGTAGTTCTGAGAACAGCCTGTCTCGGTGCATCCTCAGATCTGACAGCTTCGCTCTGTCAGGCATGGACTGCTCTGTGATCTTATAAAGTTTATCTTGGTTTTCATGAAACACCCCTGTACGTGCCCAGCAATATATCTCACTGCCAGCAAGTCAGCGGGGTGCAAGTGCCATCAGCTAAATATCCAGGAATTTCATATTGAAAAGTGACAAAGCCCCATGAGATGTTTTAAAAGCAAATGTGTTTTTTCTGGACTTTGTGGCTTGTACTCAGTGGCAGGCTTTATCACACAAATCCAGATGAGGATTTTTGACAGGGTTTTAACCTCTTCTAGGAGAAGCTGCGTATCTTTTGATTTTCTCTTTTTTTTCTTATAATCCCGTATTTACAAGCAGAGCTAGTAAAATAACAGAAAAGCATATTAAGTGGGGAAGGTTTGGCAAACCCAGCATAATCTCATTGAGATGACTGATGGGTTTAGATCCTGTTTTCAAAATATGGAGTTCAAAAACCTATCTCCTCAGAGAACTTAGGGCCAAAATATCTCCATGGTATAAATAGATGTAAATCCACTACAGAAAGTTCAGCTATATCCATTCACCGGGGCGACTTTTTGTTTTGTTGATAATATCTTTCAATATTACAATTAGCAGTCCTTAAAGACATTGATAGTTCTTTTAATTGGTGTTTCAGTGCAAATGCTCTGATTTTCTTCTCTTTTTGACTCCTTCCATGAGTGTTGTGTCATTACATTTTCATCTTTCCCTTATGTACAGATTTTTTTCTGTGCTCCATTTCTAAATGCCCACAATTCTAAGGCTTTCTGGTAGAGATGTCAGACTGGATGACAGTTGTTTTTTACTCCAGGTGAAACATGATAGGGTTTGTGGTTCCTAATGAGCTGGTTTTACAGACCAAGGCTCAGCTCTCAGACAGCAAAATGTGTGAGTCAGACCTTGAAGATAAAGGTCTTATGCAAATTGCTTAAAATTGCAGCAGGTTGTTTATAACATCCTTTGCATGCAAGCCTACTTTGGCTTTAAACATTAGGAATAATTTTGTGACAGAGCACTGCACTAGATCTGTCTGGGTTGGAGTTAACTTTCTTCACAGCAGCCTGTGTGGTGCTCTGCTCTGCTTTTACGTTTTCCCCTACTTTTACATTTTCCCTTGCATTTAATTTCCTTCCAAATAATTAGTGGTGGATGCAATGGCGTCATCTCAATTCACTCTGACTGTCCCCACCAAAACAGTTGGCTGTTTCTGAAAAGCTGATGAGTAACGACCCCCTTAAAAACAATGAATTTAAATCAGCATTTAGTTTTCAGAGTTAATGTCTCACAGAAACCCAGCCTTCTGAGATGTCAGGGGGTGGTATTGATTCCCTTCCCTAATTCAGCAAGTTGGTACAAAAATGTTTGAAAAGCCACTCTTGGACTACACAGCTTCAAAAGGAGCAGTTTAAAACTGTAGATTCATACAGAGTCTCTGCCCAGCTTTTTCATCTTGATGCCATTGCAAGGTCCCTCATCTGTGGAAGGTTCCTCACGAGGGAGGTCTGACCTTCACAGGAGGATGGATGAGCAGCTGGCCGGGAATGTGCTTTGTCTTATTTGCAGTCTCATCATTTCACTGGGTCAGTTCCAGATAACCTCTGCTGAGCCCATGGGCTCAGAAGCTTCAGCTCCATAAATGCAACTCCTGACTTGCAGCTGCCTGACTGATGATCCCCAAAGAAGTTTTAGTTTGCCGTTGCTTCCAGCAAGTTCAGCCCAGCCTCTGACCACACACACCAACCATGTTATCACATCAGTGGAGAATACAGTTATTTCTTCAAGTTTTATTGTTTCCTTCTTTTCAGCTTCTCTATTGCTTGTGCTTACTGCAGTTTTTATAGAAAGGTATATGAAAAAGGTGGGTGAACTGGTTCCTTATTAATTGTACTTGCTCTGTGTAATGATGGGTATTTCTAGCAAAATCCATCCTTTTAATCCGATTCTTTGCCACATATACACTGAGGGAAACAAAATGCCTTTAAGGCATCATATATTTGTAAAGAACATTAGTAATGCAGTGAGGTAGATCAGCTTCCTGCTTTCATTTGAAGATTAGAGTCTAAATTTAGAATTATTCCCAAATGAAAAGGGGCTTGTGGCCTCAATTCCAATAGCTGTTTCAATCCAAAGCTACCACAGGAGTTAGTGCAATGAGAAGTCTTTGATTTGGAGTCTGGGATGGAATGATAGATTAGAAGCTAGACCTCCAGCTTTCAGTGGAAATGCATGGCAGAAATTCCTTTTCCTTTGATCATTGCCTAGCCCTCTGTGAGCTCTTGATTTCACCAAATTCCCCTTGATTTCTGGCAGGTTACTTATAAGGCCAAGCCATCCCTGGATCTTATAATAACAAACCATTTCTGTCCTTTGTAGGTTCCTGGTGCTGAAAGCACAGGTTTGGCATTGCAGCCTCTTAACTTGCTTTCAGTGTAACATTCCCTGCCGTGATGGTCTGTACAGGGAAAGCCACAGCTCCAGGTGAGAGGTTTGTTTTGGGCTAGAAGTGTTACCCTGCTTTACCATCAGCACAGCAGTACAATGGCAACACATCCCAGAGCTGATGCGGCTGCCACTGTAGAAGACCTGCATTTAAAATACATTTTAAATACAAAGCATTTAAAAGTAGATGGGGCAGACTCACCAAGTTACTCTTGTGTAGCTTACGAGTGGATCTTACACAGCATGCAAAGCTGGGGTCAATTCTGTTGGGCATTTTCTCTTTCTATATTAAGTGTCATAATCTCTGCCCCTTGAATATCTGCGTAGCCTCCATCAGGGAAAATGGTAATGAGTTTGCATACCAAGGAGATATTAAATCCCCATTCCCCTTCAGTAATGTATAATGTCAACAGCAGCCTTTGATGAATACAGCTTCCTCTTAATTAGATGCTTGAGCAGGAGATTATTAATCCATTTATCTCAAATTCTAATTGTACCGTGAATTGCTCGGCGTTTCATGCCCAAGTTTATGATCATAGTTATCTTCTTACAACCTTTAAGGGGTCATACTCATAAGTGAACGTGCTTCTGGAAACTTGAATTGTTGTATTCTTACTTGCATTACTTTCCTCACTGTAAATACTCTGAAAGCCTGACTCCATCAGTCAGGGTTATCCTGCAACACAACAATCCAGCAATTGCAGCTTAGATGCCTTTTCCATGGTAGTGACATCGGGCCTCTAAAAAAACAAATTGTGGCACCAGTAAGGGGTACCAGGTGGTTATCATGGCAAAGGCTGGGGTTTATATACCAGAATTACCGAGTGGGTTTGATCTGGGGACCAGCCAGCTTTCAAATGCACGTTAAAACCATGAACTTCAGTTGTGGTACTAATGTATAATTACTAACGATCCTATAGATCTAAAAATCAGTCCTAGGACATTCGGGGTAAGCCAGTCCACTTGTTAAAAGAGCATGTAGTTGCCTAAGTGACGCACACTTGCCTGGATACAGCCAAGGATTCTTTTGAAAATGTCCTCACAGCAGGCAGAAGGTTTTTTCCCTTTGAACAGGCTGAACTGGCCTAGTTTTCAATCCATGGTGTATATACTGCAATGGCTCCATCTGCTGAAACAACTAAATCACTGGGAACTTCAGAAAGATGCAGCAGATGAGATATTTTCTCCTGTGGTCTGTGCTGCTCATGCCCTCTGTGTTTCTGTGTCTGGGGTGGGCTCCTTCAGAGGAGACTCAGAACATGTTGTAGCTTCTGTGTGTGTGTGTGAGCCCACACAGAGTGGTGGGATCAAGAGGCCTGTGGCTGACATTCAGTCAAGTGGAATATTAAAGGACAGTGGGTGGTCACTTTCTCAGTGTCCCTGTTTTTATAGGGGCTGTTTTTATAGGGCTTGCTGTGTGCAAAAAAAGAGCTTTAACGGCACCTTCTGAATGGTACAGCAGTATCTGGGAAGAGAGAAAGGTATTAGAGTGAGGGTTGGGGTTTTTATCTGTTGTGTTCTATGGTTTTAACTATCTACACTGGCTGCTGTTAGGAACACAAACAAACCCTCCCACAGTTCCTATTCTAAATACTGTGGCAGATGACAGCCCTTCTGGCACCTCTGGGCTCACGTGTTGCCAAACGATTGCTTTTCGGTGGTGTTGCTGATGTCCTCACTGACAGCACGTCCTGGTTGTCCTTTCCAGTGCAGAACATGTTTCTCATTAGGGTCCCCGTATCTCACTGCTGAACAAATTCCAGCCAGGATGAGGTTGGCTGCTCCCATCCTTTCAGTTCTAGGAGGCCCCTCATGGCAGACGCTGTGTCTGCGTTGACAATGCAGCTGGGCTGAGTTTAGTTCCAAGCATGTATAAAATAAAATTATACCTGCACAGCTGAGTGTCACTCTCTCTCATTTTAGACAGGAGAACGATTTTTAGATGTCTATTTTGAAGGCATCTGTCAGACTGTAGGAACAGAGATATCTGCAGTCAGATGAGCAAACATAGGGGAGTTTCTTGCACTGTCTGCACTTGGGAAGCTGTGGTTGGTTGGTGTGTGAGCTCCTGCTTCACTTTAATTGTTTTTCTCTTCTTTCTCTTAGTTGGAGGGCTGCTGACTCTTTTTGTGTATCTCATCATTACCCTGAAACTGTTCTACTACTACCAGGTGAATGGATAGCATAGGGAGGGGAGCAGGGAGCCTGCAAGAGGAACTGCCAGGAACTGAGCCAGTCCCAGAACCCTCCTGTCAGTGTGGATGGCAGCAGCCATCAGAAACCGTGATCTGTTTGTGCCTGGGCTGAGCTCAGAACTGGGATTTCTGCACCCTACAGTTTTCTGAGCCCCTCCCAGCTCTGCCAAGGAGGTACTTTGTGACTTGGAGAAACTCAGATCTCTCTTTTTTAGTTTCCATGTAGAGAGAGAGGTTTCGGGCCACGTCAACATCTCTTGCCTCACCAAGACTGCAGTGTTAGCAGATGCTGAGGGGGGTTTTTTGACTATAGTGCATGCTTCTTTTTAATGAAAGTCTTATTTATTCTGCTTTTTAACCTCTCTGCTGTCCTCTTCTTAGAATATATGAATCTTTTTTAACATGGTACACAATGTTTTCTGGTTATACTACAAGCATTTTTTGAGGGGCATGACCTCAAAGTGGAGATTGTTCATTACAGAATCTCCTTTTAATTAATCCAAAGAATGACAGTGTTGGGTCCAGGCTTCCCATGTTGTCTGTGTGTGGCACTGAAGAAGTCGTTCATGCCAGAAGCCAAAGAGGTACCAAAGTGCCCAACTCACAGCTGAAACAGGATCACAGAACCTTAGAGACAAGAGGAAGTGATGCTGTGGAGGAGGTCAGAGTCAGATGCCAAAACACAAAGAAGCCCAGTGGTGGTGACAGACCTGGTGAATCCCAGAAGACAGAGGGGAGGGATCCCTGATAAAGTTTGCTGGAGATTGCCCAGGGATCAAAGCAAAAGCAGAAGGGGATGAAATATTCCTGCTGATACCATCACCTTGACTTCACCAGAAGTTGACCGGTGCAGGATCAGCCATTCCTGATTACAAAACTCGTTTGTGGCCTCGGATTCGTTTGATCCCTTTTATGCATTTTGTTCCCAGCAGAACATTCCAGCCACAGCCCCAGGAAGGATGAAAAAGCGCGGTGAGAGCAGATCACATACCCAGTGAATCTGAATGTGAAAGGTAACTAACTATTCATCCTTTTCCAGCACCTTCTCTGTCAGCAGAGTAGGATTTTTATAACAGATCCTACCTCAAGTTGCTGAGGTATGCCAGCAAGTGGGTAGCTTCTTCTTCCACCAAAGGAATAATTATCCCTTTCATAATCTCTTAGATGTCACATAATTCCTTCAAGATCAAACTTTTGTTGGAAATCACTGTTTTTAGAAGTGACCTAAGATTGCCACCTTCAAGCTTAATGTTGTATATTTGACAGCACTTTGGGTATAAGAAGTTCTGCCACCTCCTCTTGCCTGGTCTGGTTTGTGTGTCTATGTGTCTTTCACTGGGCAATGGGGCCAGAGAAAAAAAATTCAAATGGAAAGCATTTTTGTAAAATCACAACTGTTGGTGACTAGTGAGTATTTCAGGGCACATGCAGGTCATGAGGACAGTTCCAAATACATTTTTTATTCATCCATTCCTGGAGGCTGATAAAATTAATTAGTAACTTTTTAAAAGCCCCCTTCACTTGGGCTCTTTGGGTGTGGTGGAGCTTTTTGTGCTCTGAAGGTCAGGGTGTTCATTTAGGTTCCTAAATGGCAGTCTGACATTAGATACCTGTTTATTGGAAATCCTCAAGCTCATCATCACGAGTTTCACGTGTGATGCATGTCTCACAGGCCTGCAAGTCATCAAGCAAGCCAGCCTGTTTTGCAGAGGACTGGTGATAACGCCTGCACGCTGGGGAGCTGAGCAGGAGCGCTCTTTGATCCGCTGGGCAGAGATAAGGCCCTGCTAAGAGGATGTATTTACCTTAGAAGCTCTCTTTGATGAGTTCTTTCATTCAGGAGAGCTCTGTGTCTGCCAAATTTCTCTGAACAAACACCACACCAGCTTTTTAGCACAAGCTTTGGGGTGCTGTACCTGTGCAGCTTGCAGAAGGTTCTGTACCAATCGTGACAGGGCAGCAGCCAGGCAGCCCAAGGGACAAATGCAGTGGGTTTTATGTGCCATCCAGTGCAAACTGGGGCTTATGTGGCTCTTTCAGCTTTGTCCTCAGATCAGTGTTAAAAGTCTGATGAATGCTTGGTCACTTAGGATATGCAAAAATAAATAGAGAACAAATTTTTCACTGCCCCACCCTTCATTCAGTGTGATCCCATCAGTGTTGTGATCCCATCAGTGTTGTGATCCCACACTTGGCATCATCTGCATCTCATTCTGGTTTTTACCACATTGTTAGTTCTGAAGGGAAGCTTAAAGTCCCCGTTCTTCCTTTTGCATGAGGTTAACTTGTGGCAGGGATTCAGTGTTGTGCCAGTCGTGGTTCTCTGCAGTCACAAGAGAATGTATATTCCCCATTCCCGGGGCTGGGAATGGTCTTCCTAAATCCTGAGGCTCTGCTTAGGATTTCTGTATCTACATGGGTTTCAACAACAGGGTGATTCCCATCTATTTCCCAGCTACAACTAGTGAAGCCATGGCAAGGTTTGCACTGATACAGCACCCAGAGCTCCACAGAACAAGAGGGATCTGATTTTTAGGTCAGATTGACTTTTCACTAGATTTTTCACAAGGAAACAATGTAGTGTTTCCTGTCTTTCTTTCCAGACTCATACTACTTTCTGCTGCTTTCAGACACCACAAAGTGATATTTTGCTAATCAACAGGGATTTTACTCAGCCCTTTCTAATCCCTCTCCCCTTTTTTTAGGATATTTGAATCAAAGTTACTATTCGATCACCACGGATTAAAAGAACTCTTGAAAGATCTGCTGATTTCACAGAGGTGATATGAACTGTGTGGGACTTCCACCTCCTGCCAGTGTACCAGCCCAAATTAAGCCCTCTAGCAGCAAATCCCAGACCCATTGGCCCAGCCAGGCCAGGCTGAGCGTGGTCCACTGCCAGTGCAGGGAACGTGCACGGTGAATGCTCTGAAACACTGACAGTGAGAAGAGCCCTTGCTCTGATGTGTTGACATCTTGTGTTAGAGTGAGTAATGTGCTGGGATGTGTGCCAGCCCCCAAGACCTTCCTGGGATGGCAGCAGCATAAGCAATTTCAGTGTCAGTTAATTACACTTGAAGACACTGTGGTGGTTGTGGTATCTAAACACAAAATAGATGGAAAAGCAGAGCGAAGTCTCAGGACTTGGTGACTTTAGTGTGAGGGAGTCAGTGAAGGGCTTTGAAGTCATGTCTTGTTTTCTTTGCAGATGTTTCTCTTTGATCTCATGCTGGTGCTACTTCAGCAGGTATTGCATCTTCTTTATGGGTAGATTAATTCATTATATACTTTAGCCGGTAGAACCCCCTTAATACATGTTAATACCAATTGCACATATATGTATAGACATATGTATTTATATGTATATATATATTTACTATATATATCACTAATTATTCTATTGAAAAAAATATATTGAAAAGTTAAATGTTGAATGCATGGAAGTTCTGGCATAGGTTTCCAAACAGAACAGGAACATGTGTTGACTTAAAAGGGAAACAGGATCTGCAATGCCTTAAAGGAATAGGGTTTGATCTGAGACATAGGTAGGTAGATAGATAGACAGATTTATGTAAGATCTGATGTTAATAAAGTTGATTTTTGTCTCTCAAGTAGTGTCATATTTGTCAAGGACAGAGCCCTTTGCTTCCAAACATCATTAAAAAAATTAAATGCATTCAAGCTTGTGAATACTTAATGTAGATATTGTAGTATTACTTTATATGAAAAATAAAAATCAGCTACACATGCAGCAGGTGCTACATCAGGGCAGGGTGCAGGTCAGACCTGCCCTGCTCCCTGCTTGTGGTGGCAGTGGGATGGAGCAGGCACAGGATAAGGAAACCCTGTGCCAAGGCATCCCTGGTCAGTGAGATGCTGCCCAGCACGTTTCAGGCTGTGTCATTGCTTTTCTTTCATTTTCCAAGGTGCTGTGAGGAGCTTTGTGTCCTTGCCATATCCTCTAAGCCAAAAAGATATCAAGTGTCGCAGTGTCTGCTCTCTGGGGATGCTGGCTAATAAAGTGCTCTCCAGCTGGCTGCCAGTGCCTGATTCTTAAAAATAACCAGAACAGAGGAGGTTACAGAATCCATTAACCCCAGGATGTGTTATTATCCCTAAACAACAAGGATTTTATGAGCTAAATCACAGCTTTGACAACAATATATTTTAGAAAATAATTATGTGGGATCTAAAAGTCATGAAGTTGTCTTAGAAGTCATAGGTTTGGGGGTTTTTCCAGCAGGTCTGAGATTTATTTTTTAACGATATTATCACTATTATGATGTCTACTTCTCAAAACTTTTAAGTTTTCAAAAAGTACTGAATTCTTTTCCCCCGATGAAATGTGGCTCCAGACCTTGGGCTCTGAGAAAACTGGTAAATATTGCAACATGAAAACATGCCACAGTCTTCTAAATCCTAACTGTTAATTTTTAAGACAGTGTAAATTAAATGTAACTCTTTGACACAGACCCAGTACCAAAGAGAACTGCAAGACTGCAGTCCCCAGAGTATAATCAGAAGATGCTTTCTTTGGGTGCTTCGTCCTTTTCACTGCCGAAAGCATTGTCAGGGAGAGAAAAATTTAGTATTTTGGCAGAGTCAGTGACAGGGCAGCGTGTGCTGGTACCTCTCATCTAGCAGATGTTTGTCACCCTGACTGACCAACCATTCCAGTTCTCCCTGACTGCCACAGCTTCAAAAGAGAAACTGGGACTGGTGCTGTTTAAATTACAGGTTCAGACACCTTCAGCCCAACATTGCAGCAGCAGCAGCACTGAACATGCCTCACAGGTCAGGTGCAGAGCCTGCAGAGAGGTGTTTTCTTTTCTCCTCCTGGGAAATACCTACGACTGGCAGCTAATCTCTGGAACACCTTCCAGCACCTGATTTTGCTGAAATCTGAAGCTGCTTAGTTTTAGAGGCTTTCTCTTGGTACCCAGGACTTCAGACATGCTTTCACAACTAAGCCTGATAAACCTTTCTGGCTGCCAAGGGCCAAAAAGTATCTATCAGCTTTAAGTTAGGTGATTTACCACACCAACTCTGCAGCTGTTACCTTGTGTTTGAGATCATGGTCTCTAAACTCTAAATCTGGAAAATAAAATGGGATGCTGTCATAGGGAACACCAACATTCAAATTGGCATGGTTCACAGCAAACAGCAAGTGCTGCCTTCATTTCTGGCTTCAAGGGTGGAGGGGAATCCAGCTGCTCACAGGAAGGTTTCAGCTGTGCTGTGATAACCAGCCCACATGGAATTTGCTTTTTAATGCACCTTTACCTCACCCATGAGGAAGAATGCCCATCCAGGGTGTGTGTTTTCTCTGGAGCTGTGTAATGAAGCCTGGTTTAACTCTTCTTCTCAAAGGAATGTAGATTCTCCCTTGTAGCTGTGGTCCAGGTGGAGCACCCCAGCCCAGAGATAGCTAGACAAGTACAACACCGGCTTCTGCATGCTGCAGTTAACATGATCTGTGCTTGAAAGAGGAAATACTGGTGCTGGGAAATAAGTAACATTGGCCATCTTCATTCTTTTTTTTGAAGAATGAACTCGCTATGGATAATGGATATGTCTGTCTGTCTCCTGTATGGCTCCGAAAGTTTGGCTGGCTTGAAATTTAACTTGGAGGCATTGTGATTAAACCTTGGCATTTGAAGTAATTAACGAGCAATTTTTGCATTTTAACATAATCCCAAAGGAACAGCAGGGTGCTGACAGAAATGAAATAACTATGTTAATTTAAAAGCATCAAAGTTTCTGTAAGCGTGTGGTCTGTACTGTTGGTAACAAGCTCTTCAGAAATGGCACTGTCGCCCCAGTAATCTAAATCCCAGCCTTTCCCTGAGGAAAGATTGAAGAGAGGGGTCCCACTGCAGCAAACTGATGGCCAGAGTTAGTATTCCCCATCAGGGAATATGTCCTATATCACTACTTCTGCTCTTTCACCCCAAAATCTCAAGAAAATCCAGGAAGCCCAGGCTGTGAGCATCTCCAGGAGTTGTGTAGGAAGGGGGCAGATTCCAAACCACTGCTTAATATTTCAGCCAGAAAATGGATCTTACTTACATCTATAAATAGCCAGAATATATTTCTTTCCATCAGTGCCTCTGGGAGGCTGTTCACTGTCACATGCAGATTCAGAAAAGTAAAAAATAATGATGTCTTTTAGCCCAGAAGCCTCTAGGAGAGAGACTCGGTCACCTCTCACCCACTGCCAGCCAGCAAGTGGGCACTCCAATCAGGATTGCAGCCGTTTTGCTGCTTGAGGAGTGTTGAAAAGGCAGCAGTGTAAATACCAAGCCTTTTCAGTGAAGAGGTCAGGACTGGCAGCATCTGTGAGGATGACTCACCCCCTACAAAGTCACAAGCATTTTGTGGAGTACCCTTGTGTCAATCTCTTGTCGATAAGAGGTTTTGCCAAGCTCGAAAAGGTAGTTCATAAATTCAGGCTCCTGAGGCCAATGAACCAGAAGCCAAATAAAGGGCCTCAGATGTGTTCGTGGCATTCAACAAGTACTGAACACTCACGAAAACCAGACGCAGGTTGCATGTTTTCAGTGCCCTCAGTGTTAAGAAAACTTCCCATTCTGACCATTCACGAGACTCTTTGGCAGTCACACTCCCAACTTCACTGCTGGGACCAAAGTCCTTCACAGTGGGTGGCTCCAGTGAGGCAACAGGTGCCCCACTAGACTCCCTACACACCCACCCACACATTTGGACCAGGTTTACTTGCTGGTTTGAACCCAGGTCTCCCACAGCAGCATCTCAGATGTCTAGTTCTATAAAGCCATTTATTTATGGCACGATAACACCAAAACAGCCCGAGCTGGGTGCCTCCGAGGAGGGACTCCAGCAAAGAACCTCTGGACTTCTACTCCTGTCCCCCTCTCTGTGTCCATGCACCTCGCTGGTGTCACCTCTTCATCTCTTTTGTTATCCAAAAGCTTGGCAATTCCCAGCTCCTGCTGTGTCAGTCAGTGCCGATTCACCTAGCTGGCAGTCACCCATCCTGGTGCCCTTTGTTATCCCAAAAGTTGGCAGCTCATGGAATCTTGTCTCAGGCTCTCACACAGAGCTCAATCTGCATTTCAAACTGCATCTCAGCCTGCAGCTTGCAAGCCAAGCCAAGCTACCTGGACCAGATGTGTCCCTCAACACTCAGTACAGGCAGAGAGCCTAACTTTGGAAACCCATTTGTTAAGTTCTCCTCCTCCTGTATCAGTAGATTTCTGATGTCTGCAAAGTAAAAGATGCAAAGGAGGGATTAAAATTGATCCTGTATCAAAGGACATGGGGCTGGGCAGTGTGTGAAGGTTTAGACCACATCAGGCAGAAGTTCAGGGCAGCCTCTTGCCGAGTTCCGTCACTCAATGCCGAGCTCTTACAAACCAACCACATTTCCAGCAGTCACTTTAGCTGTTGTGTGAGATCCTCCGTCATTTGGATACAAACCACATTATCCTCTGTGTGATTAATTATGCTCTGTGTGATTAATCCTGGTGTTAGTGACTAACAGTGCACTGGGAACAGTTTATCAAGTTTCTTCCCATTTTTCTGTGCTCTTTAAACAGACACGTCTACAGGCCCTTCCTGCGCCATGGTTATGACAAGTGGCAGCCCCAGCTGGCTGCATTCCTTCCCTCTGTGTATTCCTGCAAGGCAGGTCACAGCAGCAGCCATCCTGGTCCAGCCACAGCCTCTCAGTCACAAAACTCCCAGCTCTATGTGTCGCAGCTCAGACTGGGTGATTTGCTCTGGTTGCCTGCAGACCCCAAACCCAGCTGGGTGCCTTGTGCTGCATCTAGACCAAAGGGATAAGGCTTGGGGTTGGGACTTAGCTAGGAAATGGTTTTAAACACTGATGGGAGTTCTGATGAGAGGAATCACATTGCAAAATAACACTCGAACTTGACAAACTGATGAGATTAGCACTCCAGCATGCTCCTACTGGCAGTGCTGAGTGGCCAGGTCCCCACTGCATTAGCAGCTTGAGTGCTTGCAGTTCCTGACCTTCTGCCCATGCTGACAAGCTGCTAGCTTGGGTTCAGAGTAAGCTTTGGATTAAGCTATAAAAATCAGTGGTTAGAGGAGAGATCTTTAGCTGGCCTTTGAAGAAAATTTTTAGTTTCCCAGGACCTACAAAACAGTGGCTGGGAAAAAGAGTAGGGTCAGGTAAAAGGAAAGTATGTCTGGAGGAAAATGACAGTGTGGCAATTCAGCGAACGTGGACAGGCTGTGCCAGGCTCTGCCTCCCATTACAAAGGATCCAGTGCCCAACTGGCAGAAATGTCCATGAAAGATCTGTGCACTGCATCTTGGCCCTGACCAGCTTTCTGTCACAGACCATTAAGTCTGACTCTGTTCCTCAGTGCGAACCATTTCATTAATCACTGGGTGCTCTATCAGTCACTCATGTCTTTGGGCATCCTGCACAGCTTTACAGGTGTTAGAACAGCCCAGTTCCACAGGGATTAGGGATAGGTCACACAAGAAAATTTAGGGAATTTTCATACCCTTACACTTATGAGGCAAGACAGCTGGATGTAGGCAGGGATGAAAGCAGAAGCTGGGAGAGCTGTCTGTCTGCATGGCTTCTCCTCCTAGCATAGAAGAATTTGTAGCAGATTACCAAGAATGTCACTTTGTGACTTCCAGGTATCGCTCTGGGGAAGCCTGGGAAAGCCAGTGGTGCCCCAATCCAAGGCAGGGACTGGAATGTTAAGGAGACTTCTCTTTGTACACTTCTGATCCTTGCTGCTTAGACCATCAGAAAAACAGATGAACAGATGAACAAAGCTGGAAAATTCATACTTGGGACAGGTGTCCTGGCTGGCCAGCTCAGTTTTGCTCCACTTGGTGGGAACAGTGCCATAGACTGGTGGCCTGACAGAACCTGTGAATCTCAAGGCCTTCTTTCCCTTTTTGGACTCAAGTTTCCCTCCAATGTGAAGTCAATGAAGTCCCACTAGTGCTGGGTCCTTCATGCTTCCTCAACTAGACCTCCCCTGCTGCTGTACAGAGCCAGTACAAGACATGATCACACAGATTTCCTCAGTGTAATGATCTGTCAAATAGCGATGATTTCTGAATGCAAAACCTGTGTCCATCTGTAACCCTGCCCATCTAATCTCTTCCAGCCTTCAAAAATAATTCCATAGCCTTTCCATTCCCACGATGTCTGTAAATTTGGCAGCTCTTGGTTGTGGGAAGGAAAAGACCCTTTCTGTGCTAGCCTGGTGAGATTTTAGTATTAATGGAGTTTTTAATTGTTTTATTATGAACTACACAGGCACAGAGCCCTTTGGCAAGGGCGCCCTGTAGAAATAAATTGAGTCATCATCCTTATAATAGAAAAGCTAATTCGGTATGGATCTGTCCTCCAGTTAAGGGCATGCACATCCCTTAGAGAATAGTATTACCAACTGACCAGACTTCTGCTAGTAACTGCTGTTTGCTTTTCCTGACGGATCCTACTGTCCTGCCTATGGAAATGGCTTATTGATGGCTGCCACAGTAATGTGTGGGATCAGCCTGGTCCTGGACCCTCCTCTAACGGTGCTGCTCTTCTTCCAGGTCTACCACATCATCCACTGCAGGCAGCACCCTCAAGAGTCTCCATGTGTGCTTTCATAAAAAAGCAAGGTTCCCATCCAGAGGTGTATTCCAGGAGCTGGCTAAGTAAGCTGTACAGCAGAGCTCCTGTGCAACAGCTCTACCTGCCTGGTGTCATTCACTGCTGGCCACACAGTCCCAGGCCACCTTCTCTGAGGGTGGCAAACACCATTGTCTCTGGGTGTTAGGTGGGTTTGCTCATGTGTGCTCCACATCTGCTGAAATTAATTCAACCAAGAGGAACATGCTGGTGGCCTCATCCTGCTGGTACCTGACCCATTCACCATGGAAGCTTTTGTTCCAGCTGCTGCCTCCAGAAACAACACTATCCATCTCAGCAATGCAAGTCCGGCAGGATTACTCACAGGTGGTTAAAATTTTGTCTTGAAGTCAAGTCTTGCCTTGAGATTTGTCTCCAAAGCAAGATTTGAACCATCTGTGACTAATCCTTGTGAAACTTGAAGGCATCAGTGGCCAAAAGTAGTTTTCTTGCAGAGTTCCTCAGCGATAACAAGGTGCATCATTCCTGCAGGACACCTGGCCAGAACTTCTGTCACCAGGAGTCAGGACCTTAGTGCCAAGGCCAGCAGCAAGGGGAGCAGTGTGATCTGGAAACACAACAAGAGAAACACAAAAGAAATGCCAAGCAAATGACATAAGAGACTTGTCTTTGCACAACAGGGAACCGGGCCTGGGGAAGGAAGTATCTCTCAAACATCTCTCTGCGCTTTGGTAACACAAGATTTACTCAAAGCCTCCACACTGGTGGTGTTGCAAGTACCACAGAGAGTTTGTTTTTCTAGGTGGCAAACTGAATGGACACATCCTGAAGGCTGCAAGGGTTGTGCTGCACAGACTGGTTTGGCTGGGTTGGTGCTTTACTGCGGTCAATAGATTTTTATCAGATGCTTTTACTTGTTAAATTTTCCTTGGTTGTGGGAACAACCCAGCCAAAAGTAAAAATGATGGAGCACCAGGAGACATGCAGCCAAGGAGATCGTTTGTTTGGCTGGATCCTCTCCTGCACAAGGGAGGCTTTGTGTGAGCTCACAGAAGCGCCGTGTTCCTCTTGCTGTGGGCAGAGCTGGCGGCAAACTTGGGGCTTTGTCTCTGTGCAGAGTCAGGCCGGCTTCGTTCTCCACGGAGATGAAAACTCATTATTTCCGAGGTTAAAGCCAGGCTGCTGGGAGGCCACAGTTCCTTGTGAGAGGTGCCTGTCTCCCAGCAGCATTGGCAAGGAAGCAGCTGGTCCTTTGGGGAAAGGAAGAGGTTCATACTGGCCTCAGCGGGGGAATCCCGTGCTGCCCGTGACACCTGCTGTGAGGATCATGCTTCTTTGGCAGTGCTGACCTCCTCTGGGACCTGAAAGGTTTTGAGATGAGGAAGAGGGGACATATGTGGCATAGCCTGGAGGTCCTCAGGTGGGATGGGGTTCCCATGAAAAAGCTCAACATGGGGACATGAATTAAAAGCTGTCTACAAAGCAGTGCTTGTGTGCACTGGCTGATTAACACTGCAAAGGTAATTATAACATCAGATATCTGCACCAGCCCATGGTTGAGATGCTCTAGCCTGAGACAGGCAATATTTCAGTAGGATGGGGAAAGGCAGCTGGGTACCCAGTGGAGTCATGATAGGATGGTGAGCAGGTATGGCATCAATGGAGAGCCCAGAGGTTTTGCATCTGCAGGAATGTGGGGTGCAGGTTTTAAGAAGTTTATAGCTCTGTCCAGCAATACACAAAGCTTTTTAGAGGTCAGCAGGAGATCCAGTACACCTCTGCCAGGGGATTTGTCCCTTGCCAAACACCAGACTGCAGAGATCTCGTCTTCAGACAAGATGATATTTTTAATGGCTGAAAATATATTTTCCCTGACTTTGCTCTGGGAAACAGCTGGACCTTTCTGGCCAGATTTGAAAATAGTAATAATAATAATAAAATCAGCCCACTAGCATTGCAGTGAAAGTAGGTAAAGCTTGGCAAACTTCCCTGTAACTGCAAACAGGGCTTTTTGCTGTGGGAAGTGCCGAGCAGCATCAGGAGCCAGCAGGCACCAGGCAGCCAAGGCGCCAGCTGGAGGAGCTGGCAGCACACTGGCTGGCTTTCCTGCCAGGAGTCAGCCTGGCAAGCCGGTTTGGTAGCCTGCCTGTGTCCCACTGGAAAGCACCAAGGCAGATGTCCCCAGCGAGGAAACTGCCGACAACCCAGCCATACACTACCGGAAAAGTTATCAATCAGAAACAATTTTGCCAACTTGATGTTTGAGTGTCTCTGCCCAAACAGCAGCACCCTGTGGAAGGCAAATCTCCCTCTTAACACAGGATTTTGTTGTGGTCCCATGCAGAATGCACTAGGAGAGACGAACACCTCAGCTGTGTAGCAGGGCAGCTCCAGCTGTCGCTCTATGAAACAGCCACCTGCACAACCTGTGTCTCAGGTGTCAGCCTTTGCATGTGCTGCCATGAACTCCAGTTTATGCAGGGGCTGACTGCTTTGCTTATGCATTTCTGTGGCTCCTCTAGGTCCTAAGAGATGATGTTCATCTTCATTCTGCAGCCCTGGTAGGAAGGGCTGGTATGCTGGACTCTGGAGTGGCCGCCTTCCCCAAGGACAGCTGATTTTCCTCCTGCTTTGTTAGGACAGGTTCAGCAGGAGTGGGTGTCACATCTGCCTTTTCTCCCCAGGGCTGAGTGCCCTGAGAGAGTGAGACTCATAAACACATCCTCCTTGTTTTCTAAAGATCCTGTGAAAGTCTTGCCTGGACTGCCTTCAGTATAAAATGATAAAGTCCTGATGGTTTTTCTCATCATTCAGTCTCAGGCACCTGGAAAGCTCATGGAGTTTTGCTGTGCAGAGTTGACTCCACGTGCTTATCTTTCCAGAGGTACTACCCTTAGGTTTTGTCAAAGTTTCAAAACCCTGCACATACCTCAGCTTTACCCCTGTGATTCAATGACCCTGTGGGTCCTTTTCCTTTGGTAGCACCCAAAGGAAAAGAAAGCCATCTCCCTATGTACTTCAAAGTGGGAGAGCAGCCTAAGGCTTATCACCTCTGTTTGCCAAGTGCTACTTTTCCCATTAATAGCAATATCAAGAAGTGTCAAATCCACACAGAGTTTGATGGCTCCAGCCTCACCTTGGTTTTGACTTGAAAGTGCACACCTACAGAAAAGGAAGGACATCAGCAGGCTGGAAAGGCTCCTCCTGTCATCAGCAGGCTGGAAAGGCTCCTCAACAACCAGCATGAAGCAGCTTGGAGCCAAGGCTGATTTCCAGCTGAGCCTAAGCTGATGTTTGGAGGCCAGCCAGGAACAGCCCCAGAGTAAAAGCAAGCAACCCGCTTCCCGAGCTCTGCTCTGCCGCCTCACGGGCTGGTGGCTGGTGCTGAGGTCTGCCTGCACCCAGCTGGCATGGGCTTGGGGCAGAGCTGGGGTTGGCAGCTCCCCTAGGACTCAGGGAGGTGAGGGAACGAGGTGGATTGAAAACTGGCCCAGAGTGTAGTGATTAGTGGCACAAAGTCTACTTGCAGGCCAATCACTAGCAGTGTATCCCAGGGATCAAAACTGGGTCCAGTTCTGTTGTGAAGCAGCTTTTCTGAAAAGGACCTGGAGGTGTCTTGGTGGGCACCAAACTGAACATAAGCTACAAAGAAGACTAAGGGTGTCCTGGGTTGCTTTAGGCAAAATGTTGCCAGAATGTGGAGGGAGGAGATGCTCCCCCTCTGCTCAGCAATGGTGCATCACCCCAAGAGTCCCGTGTCTAGTGCTGGGCTCCTCAGTACAACATAGACAGGGATGCACTGGGGAGAGCCTGGTGAGCGACCACGAAGATGAGTGAGGGACTGGAGCAGTGGTGCAAAGCAGAGGGAGACGGGCTCTTCCCAGTGGTGCCCAGTGCCAGGACAAGAGGCCGTGGGCACATATTGGAACGCAGGAGGGTCCCTCTGAACGTCAGGAAACACTTTTTCAGTGTGAGGATGACCAAGCCCTGGCACAGTTGCCCAGAGAGATTGCGGAGGCTCCATCCTCGGAGGTATTGAGAAGCCATCTGGACGCGGCCCTGGGCGGCCAGTGCTGAATGGCCCTGCTGGAGCTGGATCGGGTTGGATCAGGGCTTGGATCAGATCACCTCCAGAGGTGCCTCACCTCAGCCACACGTGGCTCTGCGAGCCCCTCCAAAGGGACATGGAGCCTTTCCTCCAGCTGGAAGGTGTGAAGAGGTGATGGGGTGATGGGGATAACGAAGGACTGCGACAGGGATGTGAGAGGGGCTGCGGCAGGCGATGGTGGGGGTGACGGTGTGACAGCGGTGTGCCCGGGCTGAGGTCAGTGACGAGGGTGGCAGAGCTGACATGGCCCGAGGGAGTGACGAGCGTGTCAGGGTGTGGCGGGGGGTGTGACAGGCTGCCGTGGTGGGGACAAGAGAAGGCTGTGGCGGGTAACACGGCTGAGGCGGGGCCCCAGGGTGTGCCAGCGCTGTGACAGGCGACAAGTGACAGGGGACAAGGGGTGTTCGCGTGGCGGGACCCCGCGGCTGAGCGGCGGGTGCCACGGGCGGAGGGAGAGGAGGTGGCCGGTCCTCCGCGCCGCCGGGGGGCGCCGCGCGGCGCTGTGCGGGCGCGGTGGCGGCGGCGCCGTTTCCGGGTTGGCTGCGCGGCGCTCGGGGCGGCCCCGCCTGCAGCCGCCGCCGGCACCGGGCCCGGGCCTCGGCACCTTCGCGGGCCCCGTGCCCGCCGCCCCCGGGCCGGCCCCGCCCCGCCCCGGCCCCGCTCCGGCCTGGCCCTGCCGCCGCCCGCCGCCGCCGCCCTCCTGCGCGCCGCGCCCCGCCTCGCCGGCCTCCCGCGCCGGCCCCGCGCCCTCCTCCTCCTCCTCCTGCAGCCGCCGCCCGGCGCCGCCATGCCCGGCCCGGCCGCCGGCAGCCGGGCGCGGGTGTACGCGGAGGTGAACAGCCTGAGGAGCCGCGAGTACTGGGACTACGAGTCGCACGTCCCGAGCTGGGGGTAAAGCGCCGCGCGGGGATCCGCCCTCCCTCCCCCGGCCCCCCGCGCCCTCCTGGGGAAGGGCCTCGGCCCGCGGGGAGGGTTCCCTGACCCCCCGCTCCCGCGCTGGGCGGGTCCCGGGGGCTGCGGGCGGCGGAGGGGGAGGCTGGGAGAGGAGTACCCCCCTTCCCCCGGCCCCTGCCCTGTTGGTTATACCCACACGCCCCCACCGCCCCTCTCCCCTTGGTGCCCGCAGCAATCAGGACGACTACCAGCTGGTCCGAAAGCTCGGCCGAGGGAAGTACAGCGAGGTCTTTGAGGCCATCAACATCACCAACAACGAGAGGGTCGTCGTGAAGATCCTCAAGGTGAGTGTCCCGTTGATGGTGTGTGAACTCGTGGTGGCTGGGAGCAAGGGGTAGAGGGCTGTGTTGGCAGGGCCAAAGGGCTGTTGGATCTCCTCTTTCGTCGCAAAACTTGTGTTTGCTTGTTAAGGGCGCTGGGATGGTGGGTTTGGAAATGGATTTGGTATCCTACGTGCTGTAGCAATATTTTGATGTCTCCACCCCTCCTTGTCCAGCATAGCTCTGGGCTGGGAGCTCCTCTGGAGGGGGAGAGCTACGAGTCCTGACATTTGAACAGCGTTGCATGTGCTTGGCAAATCGGATCTGGCAATGCCTGTCTAAAACAGCCCAGGGGCTGCCATGTCAACAGGAATGCGAAGCCCAGAGGGGGGAATCCTTCTGTTAACCTCCAGACAGCTGGCATGTGGCCTTTCCAGAGCCAGGCTGCGGGATGCTCAGCAGTCAAAAAAGCAAAATTTTATATTCAGTCCTTTTTAGAGGATCTAACATAGGAAAGAACTTCACCACAGTCAGACCATAAACACTATGGAAACTTGAGGAGACTCAAGGAGCCCGTCCAAAATGTGTCAGCGACAGTGACCCGTGTGCTGGGGTGTTAGCCTTGGTGGGGTCGGGCCATGGGGACCTTCGTGCAGCAGTGGTAGGTTGTAGTTTGGGATGGCTGAGTGCAGAGCATGCCTTACTGTGTTTGACACTGAAGCAACAGGCTCACAGCAAGCTGTGGTAACTGAGCAGCACCCTGTGCTGATGATCTGGGAGTAGGCAGGGGAGAGAAATGAAAGGTTAGAATTGAAGTACATTTGGTTCTGGCTTGGCTGACACTTGTGGCTGTCACTTGTTGGACCAGCCACACTTGTCACTTGTTCCCCAGGAGCACGTGGGAACCGGTCTCTGACCCTGGGTGTTCTAAGAATTTGGGCACCCGTTCATCCACAGCGTGCAGGGGGGTCTGAGCTCAGCATGCCCTTGCAGCCACTAAGAAAAGCAGCTCCCTAGGACATGTGTCTCTGCAGGGCTGTAGCCTTAAGGCATTTGCTAGATCCGCTCGGATAGTGTGTCTGGCAGTCTCTGCTGACATCCCCACTCACTCATTGTGCCTGCTTCCTTGGGATCTGCCCTAGCTTCCCAGAGAACTTGTCATGGTTTGTCCAGCCAGCGTTCCTGGGAAAGGTATGATCTTCCATCTGTCTCTGGGAGGAGGCACACACACCCTGACTTTGGCTGTGGGCAAGGAGGTGGCCAGGTGAGCTGTTTGGGAGAGACTGTGTGGCTGAGCCTGACGTCAGGGCAGAGTGGGGAAGCTCACGTGCCCTTGCCAAGCCAAGTTCCTCTGGCATGCTCTTTGGGCCTCCCCCTCCTTTAGATGCTTTATGTGGTTTGAGCTTTTGTCTTTTTTTAAGTAGGTGCAGGCAGGAGTTTCTGCAATGAGGCACTAGGCACAGGTAGCCGGTGCAGAGCTGGCGTTCATGGCAAGATGGCTTGTGGCTGGACTGGGGAAACTGTGCACTTGTGCACGCTGCTCTGGAGCCCTTGATGGCCTCTTCAGGACTACTGTGGTTTATTGAGATCCCAGGTCTTGTCCCACATAGAAAGGCACCAGGAGGCTGAGAAGAGATTGCAGGGAAAGTCGTCGGAAATCTTGCTCCTTACCTCTTCCCAGCCCAGAGAGCCTCCCCTGGAGCGATGCTCCTCTCCCTGTGGCAGCCGAACTCTGTCACGTCTAGGGAGCCTGTCAGCTCTGGACGGTGAGTCAGCTGGCAAGAGTCATCTGAGGGCAGCTGGGTGCTCCTTCTCCTTGGGGCCTGAATGTGTTGCCTTAATGCCCTGCAAGCAGGAGACTGGTTTGTCCCAGATTTGAAGCGGATGGTGTTGCCACTGGTTCCCCTGGCTCTCCCCACTTACATTAACATGCAGACGGCATTCCTGGGAGCGAGCAAGGAAAAGCAGAAGGTCCAGATAAATAAAGATGAACTTTCTTCTCAGTGGAAAGTGGGTCAGTGAAAAGTGAGTTTCAGAATACCACGTTGTGTATGTTATGAAAACCTGTGAAGTGTGGCAATAACATCACTCTGATCTGTGGAAATTGCCTCTGGTTTCCCGTAACTAGACTCAAACTTAATTGCAAATGTAATTGCATGTATCTACAGTGGAGCCTTAGCAAAGAGGTTGGGTGTCTCTGTTCCTCCAAATTCAGGAGGAATTCAGGTCCTGTGAGGTGGGAAATGCAACCAGCAATGTTCAGGATTTTGTATGGCTGCAGGGATGGGACAAAGGGGAATACTGCTGCTGGGCGATGGATGTGGCTGTTTAGCACAGTTGCTTCTTTCTCTTTAAGTTTTTTTGAAAGGACAGTTTATGTTATGTGTTAGAGTGAATTTTAGCAAGAGTCACTGTTTTAATATCTCTGCCTCGTGGGAAGTGACTGATGTCTCTTCCCAGCCTTTCTCTTTGAAGCATCTTATCCTTACTGAGCTCAAGCTAGCACAGAGCAAGTACTTCTTCTGCCTCTGCCTTTTCTTCCCCTACTTTGGTGTTGTGCTACCTGAACATCTTGTACCCTCCTCCACAGAGGTCAGGAAATTTTATCACCCTTTGTCTGATGCAGAACTGAGCCACAGAGATTTCCTGTGTGACTTTGGGCAAGTCCCTCAGCCTAAACAAAGCTGAGACTAGAGCACAGGTCCTGGTTTAGTGCTGCATGAAGGGGTAGATAACGGATCTTCCTTTTCCAGCAGCCACTCACCTTGTTTGCGAGTGCCTCATGAAGACTTTAGCACTGGACAAGGCCAGGGAGCTGATGACTCTGATTGGCACCACAGTGCCCCAGGCCTTTTGGGCTTGCATAAAGCAAGGTGCCCCATTTCCCTGGCCAGTACCCAGCATGTCCTTTCAGTTCTGCTACCCCAAGTGCAGGACCAGGCCCAATCCTATGGGAAAATGGTATGTTGCTAATTGTGGTCATCATGTGTGTCAGGAAAGGAGGAGAATTAAGAACATGCAGATAACAATGACATTACCATTTCCTGGGTCAAGTGCTTTTCTTTACAGATATGATACTCTTAATGTTACTTTTCCTGGGAAAACTCTGCAGCTCTTTTTTAAAAGGCAAAACAAGCAGGTTGCTTCTCACTCCGCTGCAGCAGGACATCAGGATGCCCTGCGTAGGATGGCGTAGGCAAAGCAGTGGGGCAGGGGCCTGGTTTGCCACACAGACACCTCCTGCCAAAAAGCTTTTTATCTTGAGAAGTGAGGTGGAGGGCAACTCCCCACCTTTTCAACCTGTTCGGGGAGCAAAGATTCAGGAAAAAAAAATCCCGGGGCTGAAGTGGGGGTACTCTGCACTGTACTGACCTTCCTACCCCTCATGGGTAGGAGGGCCTGGAGTTAGCCAGCAGCTCTGCTCCCACAGTGCCTCACTGGTGTTGGAGGCTCCTGTGGGCTTTTTGATCTGGCTGGCATCAGTACAGCTGTGGACATGCTTCCTGCCTGCTTCGGGGCGGGACATGCCAGGAAGGGGGACTGTGTGAACATGTCCTGTACGTGCTGTCGTGTCTTGCTTAAATTTGATGCTAAGGTTCGACTCCCAGGATGAGGTCTGACATTCCTCAGCACGTACAAAGGAAGTTTAAGACATGCTTGTTTCCAGTGAGTCATGTATGGTCTATGTCCAATGCAGGTATCTAAAGTGCAGCTCTGCTCTTCCATATCTAACAACATAGATTCAGATTTGTGGTGGGCTGCTGAGGTCAGTCTGTGCTGTCCCTTTGATGAGCTTCTCAGTTCAGTTTTCTGCTGATGCAGCTCCAGAGTTCTCCCAGTGTGCCTTGAAAGTGAATCCTCTGGTCTGGGGTAACAGTGTTCCCGAGGGAACTGTTGCTACTCTATAAGCCAAAGGTTAACTTTCCAAATTTCTTGTAACTGTTGTGGGTGATATTTTGTAGTGAGAACAGTGCTGTTAGAGTTACCTGCAGTTAGGGCTGTTGATGAGTGTTGGCTGTACCACCCTGTCCTTCACAGCCCAGTCTCCTGTTCCATCCTGGTGTCTGCTCAGGGTGGAGATTACAGCATCCATGTTGGCAGGTCTGTACAGGAGTCAGGAGTCCTCCTGCTTTCCTGATGTGCCCATGTGTCCATGTGCACTCTACTTGCCTGCAAAGGATTAAACCCATCAGAAAAAGGCTGTTTTATCTCCTTGTGTGGTTGCTCTTTGCATAGGCACAACACGTGGGTGGAGGTAGGGGAAGAATGGTGCTACAAGGAGAGGGACCAATGAAATGGAGGTTGTGCCACAGTGATGAAATAGCCCCTTTCTCCTTTGGTGGCTTTTGTCCCTCTGTGCTGAGTCCATGCACTGGAACTTTCAACCATGTACGTGGTTTCACAAGTGCATTCTTGTTTGTTTGGCTTTGTTTTTCCCCTGTTGCCCCATTTGGGCTGTGTGAACCCTCCAGAGCTGCTGCTCATACCAGGCACTGCTGGAAGGTCCTTCCAGTGTTGAACTCAGATTATCTCTAGTAGCTAGAGAACCAGTTGGGGGAGGTAGCCCTGTGGCTCTGGTGAACTTTCTTCTGTCTCTAAAAGCTCAGAGCCCACATACATCAGTATGTTCTAGGTGAGGGCTGAAATGACTCCTCTGGTGGTGTGCAGAAGGGATTGCACAGGGAAATAGGATTGGATGATGTTGGTCCCTCAGGCTGGAGCTTTTGACTGGATCGGTGACCTTCCACCAAAGCCGTTCAATGCCTGCTCCTGGTGGCTCTGTGTCTCTCGCTCCTCCTGTGTTTGCATGCACTGTATCAGCTCCCTCTGGCCCACTTCCTCCTCTGGCAGTCTTGAAATGAGCCCTTTTGCAAGAGAGCCGGGTACACAGCTCTTCTCTTTTAAACACCAGTTGCCCACACTGAGCTTGAGCTGAGACCAACTGGGACAGTACTGGGTGTCTCGCAGAGGCCTGGAGGTGCAGCTGGTAACTCTGGTGGTGGTGATGTAGCACCGAGGAGCTGATGAGCTGCAAAGCTGCAGCTCCTGTGTGGAGAAGGGTGAGATACAGCACTGTGTCTGTTCACAGGGGCCTGGGGCAGAGGCTGAAGGAATGATTCTCATCCCACGTAATGGTGGTGGTGGGGATCAGGGCTTGGTCCTCATGCACCTCCCTTTTAGTTGGCTGCAGAAGTTTTGATGTATCGTGGGCAGCCCTGAAGCCCCAGGAGGGCAGTTTGGGGACTGCCATGTTGGAAGGAAAGGCATTCTGAAGGAAAGAAACTGCCCTTGTAACATGTGCTGGGATATTCTACCGAGCTTAAGTATATTTTATGTAACTAAAAAAGCAAAAGTACTTTAGGAGTTTCAGGGTACGTGAAAGTTTGAATTCCCACACTGGAAGTGGTAAGATGCAAACAACCAACAGAATATTAACACGAGTGGGCTCCTTGATTTTGTAGCTCTGTTGAATACTATTATTTGGTTTCCCAGCTGATGTCTGGCAAAATAAGCAGAGCTGCTCTGAAGCCAATTTTCCTATTGAGCAATTGGCGTCGGGCTTTATAGGCCGATTATTGTGATTCTTTTGATAATGCTAGAGACAAATGAGCTTCTAGTGCCAGCTTTTAAATGTTTAAAGCCTGTCATAGGGATGCTGCTTAAGCCTTTTGCTGGTCCTGGACATTGTGTGTTCAGATTTCCCTGCTTGTTCGCTGGAAGCTTCATGGTATTTCCAGGCTATTCAGGTTTGGTGAGCAAAGAATGGATCTTTGTGGGGTGATGGAATACATCACTTCAGTTTCTCATGGGTTTGTATCTTTTGACTGCTAAACCTTCTTCCCCGCTGCGCTAACCCCAGTTCCATTTCAGAGCACCTGCTGGGCAAAACCCAGCATCTTCTGGGACTTCCTCAGAGCAGCACGTGTGCTCCTCAGCAGGCAGTGTGTGTGCCCTGCTGGCCTGCCTGCTTTAGGCTAATGGGAAATGATTTTTATGCTTTGGACTTAGCTGGTATTTCACATGCCTTCCTGGTTACTGCTTTCTTTTCACAGTGTGAAAATGCGCAGAGAACTTTGGATAACAAACCTAATTTCTCTCTTTGCTTGAATTCAAGCAATGGGCCCCCAGGTTGTTGGGGAAGGCTGGAACTGAAGCACCTGACAGAAGAGTGTGTGCTCCCTTTGCTTTAGAAACCAGGCAAAAAAGATGATTAACCAGGCAGCCATTTATTTTTTCAAGACAGGAAGTGATGGCTGCAGCCTTGTATTTAAAGGTTTATTTTAGCAAACAATGTTAATTCTCCCAGCTGGTGTTTGCTGCAGCTGGACTCCTTCCCTGCTTACAAGCTTACGTGATCTCATGGAAAATGACCCAGGATCTCTTCTCTTGGTCACAGAGGTGTTTTCTTCTGTATCTTCCTGACTGCAAAGCTTATCCTGTGCCATTTCTCACCTCTGCAGAGGGATGGCATTGCATTGCTGTCTTTGCCTCTTCTGCCTGACTTTCAAGTGGATTGAAGCAACCTTATGGGATCCATTTGTCTGATAGGGTGGGAAACCTGCAGCAAAGGGTAGGTGGCTGGGGACAGTCGAGTGAGAGCTGCTGGATCCAGCAGAGACCATCCTCTTGTGGCTGGAGGTCACCTTGTTCCTCTTCTCTGGGCACTCAATGTAGTGGACAGCCATGAACTGCATGTTTTGTCTCCACCATCTACAGCCACCTCACTTCCAGTTTGCCTGAGGAAGGAGCAGTTTCCTGGGAATCTGGAAAACTGGCTTGTGCTAGACAGTAATGTTGTTCTAAGGGTACTGCTGCAGTAGAAGTAATTAAACCCCTCCCAGTGTAGACACGGTTAAACTGAGACATGTCTTTTAGCCTGGTTTCCTATGGAAACGAGCCTTATGCAATCCTGCTGTCTGTCAGCCTTTCTCCCCCTCCTCCCCCCAGTAGTTTTTGCACTGGTTGGCCAATTTCAACCAAATGCGACAGAAGTCTCCAAGCTGTCAAGTTTCTACAGATTTTGTGGAAATAGGTGTTTGCATAGAGCAGAGAGACTGTGTTGGAGCCCATTTCAGAGGGAAAGGCTTTGACTCATACTGGTCACTGGAGAATCCCAACATGGAGGAAAGCTTGAAATGCCTCTGGTGTGGGAACAGA
The DNA here is from genome assembly GCF_003945595.2 of Pipra filicauda. Lineage (NCBI taxonomy): Eukaryota > Metazoa > Chordata > Aves > Passeriformes > Pipridae > Pipra > Pipra filicauda. The sequence goes on from NW_024104408.1 coordinate 726,475, forward strand.
TGGAGTTGGAGTCTGCACCTGTATAAAACATTGCCTTGCAAACTCGGATCAAACTTAAGGGCAGTTCATTTTGTCGAGGTGGCTGCTCCCTTCCTCTGCTGGAAATCCCCCTGCCAGGGCAGGAGGATTGGCCTGTGTAGGAAACAACCTGAAATGCTGCTGTTCATAGCCTGGTTTAATAGAACAGCCTTAAATGAGTACGGTTAAAAATACTCTGGCTGCAAGGGTCGGTGTTTTAGAAGCTATCCCTGCTGGGAGAGGCAGATGGTTGGAGGCCATAATAGCTTCAGTTCACATTTAATCCATGGGTGTTTGGAGTCAACATCCTTGGAGAGACAGATCGGGTGACTGTGAGAGACAGTTGTAGCAACCCAGACTTAATCCCAGTGCATGGCTGATATGCTGCTGTTTGCCTGTGGTTTCAACAGTACCGGAGTCTGGGACAGGAGCAAAGTCAACAGAGTTTGTCTGGTTTGAATGGTTCCCTCCAGTGTGCCGTGTGCTGGAGTGGTTTGCACCGAGGTGCTTGACTTGCCAGACACAAGACCTTGGGCTTGGAAGCAGTTACTTGGACTTGCAGTTGGTTACTGGGCAGAAACTGGGCCCCAGTGATGTGCCCTTGGCTGGCCGGCAGCGTTTGTGGTTGTGGCTGGAGCGATGGCGTGGGACATGTGGGCAGGACACAGTGAAAGCTCTGTGGAGTGAGGAGGAGGAGGCCAGCAGTTTTTCTACCTGTTTTCTCCTGCAAATCTGAAACGGGGAAATGCTCTGTTCCCCTTCATCTCTCTCTGAGGACACTCCTAGGCAGTAATTTTTCCTCTAAAATGACATTACTTCAGCCCGTGGCATTTCTCCTTGCTTCATCCCTATTTTCCTAGTGGTGGAAAACCCCGTTCTGAGCGCTGGCTGCACATGGGGAGAGCGCTCTGATGATGTACTGATTACAGCCCTGAGGCCTCTCAGGCCCTGTCCTGGCTCACAGCTGATGTGGAGATGGTGTGGCCATGTGTGGACAACCTGGCCTGGGCTCTGCACTGCTGCAGCTTAGCAAGAAAAAGTGCAAACAGCGAGTGGCTTTTAACTCTCCCTCTTGCTGAGACAGTGTTTGCTGGAGTATCTTCCATCAGTGATGTCAGAGATGATGCTGTTGGCAATTATCTGCAGGCATTTCATTAAAAAAAGACCAACTTTCTTCTCTCCTTTTTTTCCAAAAGTCACTGATTCTGTCCGCTCTTGTCTTTTAATAAGTGTGTGGTGGGTAGGGCCAGATTTCTGATAGAGATAATACAGAGCATCATTTTCCCATCCTGAAAAATGTGGAAACGTGGAAACAACTGGAAGGCAACAACTTCTGCCCCTGTGGGAACAGTAGTTACTACAGAAGGAGAAAGGGAAATCTCAGAGGGATATCCTTCCCTATGTAACTGATGCAAAAGGCCCTTGAAATGACTACAATACAAAGAAAAGGGTATTTCAAAGTGGGCTTTGGGTCCTCTTGGCTGTGTTCAGGCACTGTTTCAGCTCCTGATCAGGTGCAAGTGTTGCAGCAGAGAGGCTGTGATGCATGTCTGTGGTGATTTTGTGATTCAGTGAGTGCCTTTGGGATGGCAGTACCTCAGCTTCCTCTTTGAAGTCCCTTGGAAAACAGCTTGTGTGTGCATTTGCCTCAGTGGACAAGCAGAGTAACCAAATTACGCCCTCTAATTCCATCTTGGCCTTCTGGTAAGATCTGTGCATGTGGGTGACGCAAGGGTGGTGTCCATCCCCATGCTGACATAAATGAAATCAGTCCCTGGTGAAGCATCTTCCTCTGGGGTTCAAAAATACAGCCCTCACTTCTGCTGGTTTACATCCCCCTGCTCTGGCTGGTTCTCTTTGTCTTTCCAAGCTCCCACCAGCTCCAGCTGTATCTGGGTGCTGCCCCGGGGCTGTTGGTTGCCCTCTCCCCGACGAGCTCTGCCCCACATCACTGCAGCTCTGGCTGGCAGCTGCCGTGGCCTTGCTGCCATTTTCCACAGTGGCTTTATGAGGTGCTGATGCTCCCTGTGCCGGCATCGGTGTTATTTTTGGCACTTTGCTTCGGGCTGAGATTCTCATCTTTTGGCTTGAAAGTCTAGCTGCTGCCTTTTAACTTGCAAGTGGAGAAGGACAGGATTCAAATCTGAAGGTTCCAGCCACCTGAAGAGCCTTGAAAGACAGCATATTTTATCACTTACATAAATGCCATATTTTCCCACTATATAAAACCTTCTGTTCCTTCTCCTGTCTGCTCATACATTCCTGTGGGGGGTCTGAAACAGGGATTGCCTTGGATTTGCCTGTATGGGGAGTATGAGTTGCCCCATCGGCACCCTGAAGTGGGAGGCTACAGCAGAGGCGAGGTGGTGAGTTTGAGCTGTTGAGCTCCTGTGGCTCCTTGTCCTTCACGCAGACATCTGCTAATGTGTATCACTTTGGTAAGGTGCCTCATACCTTTGCCATTCTGCATTACACCCCTCCGAACACACCAGACTCTGTGCTGGATGGTGAATGTTTTAGAAAGCTAAATGCCTAGAGAGAAGTGTTTTCATCAGCAAACCTGAGACAGGACTCTACCAGTCCCTCCAGGGTGTCTCTGCAGCTCTCTCCAGTGCTGCTGTGGGGCAGGAGGGGATGTTCCAGCTCTGCAAGGAAGGACTGCTAGACTTGGTGACTCGCAGCCAGTGCTGCTCACACTGGTCACTAGCCAGGAGTCATTAAGAAAGTCTCACCTCTTATCTCCTCTAAGCTGCCTTTCTTTTCCAGCAAGCACAGAACTAGAGTTGTCCTGGGAGGGGATGAGTTACAGAAACAATTATTTGCATTAAAGTGAACCGCTGGATCAGCAGAGTGTAAAATCCAACCCAGCCTCTGAGTCCCTGCCTTGGGAGCAGCTGTTCTTTGTCACTCTCCACAGGGTGATGTCCAGAAAAAAGCTTACTTTGCAAAGAGAGCTCCTGAGACTGCACAGATTAGAGGAGGAGTCAAAACTGTTTAAAATGTCTGTAGGCTTTAAAACCAATCATGGTGTATGGATGCGGTGGCATGCAGTGCAGTTGGGGCTGTGCAGTCGGCATGATAATGAACTACACGTGCACACAGGCATAGCAGTGTTTGAGCTTACTAGAAATCTTGGTGTTTCATGGGATTAAAGTACTCGTTGGGAAAACAGGTTGGGATTAAGGAGTAGAAAACTGGTTTGTGCTGGTAAGCAAAAGCAGAGATAGGTCCACCATGCTCATCCTGTGGCTCTGAATGCACAACATAGAATCAGTGTGCTGAGGTTACCACATAGCAGTCCAAGGTGCTTTTAACCACTGGAGTCACAGTTATGTTGGTCTGGAGTAGTTTGATTTCCCCTGGTGAGGGGAAAGGTTTCATGAATGAGAGGGAAATTCTAGTTCATGCAAGGTGTCTGTCTCCTTTTTGGAGCTAAAAATTTTCTTTTGTGAGGGTGGGAGCAGAGAGAGGAGGGGAGGTGATGTGTTCCACTCCAAATCGGTGGCAGAAATCAGTGTTCATTTCTGAAAGGACTCTCACTTCTAATTTCTTTTGTCTATTTAAGCCAGTGAAGAAAAAGAAGATAAAACGCGAGGTTAAGATTCTGGAGAATCTACGTGGTGGCACCAACATCATTAATCTGATTGACACTGTCAAGGATCCAGTGGTAGGTGCCCGTGTGTCGTGTGTGGTGGGATTGCCCTTCCTCTGGCTGCAGGCATGGGACAGGTTTGGATGGGCTCCTGTTCCTTTCCATGTTCCCCAGACTCTTTAAGGCCCCTTTTCTGTCTTCTGTGAGTTCTCATGGCTGATGGGGGGAAATCTTTTGAAGCTTTTGTCTGGCATCTGGAGCCTAAGTACCAGCCAGGGCAACTGGAAGTGAAGCACTTTGATCCTTCTGGTTGCTGTCCTACCCAGTGACCAGCAATCATGTCATTGGTCTGCACTGCCACAATTGACCCATTCCCGGGAAGTTTTCTCTGACGAGCAGCTGGCTGAGGTCTGTGACTCCCATCCTGCTGGCAGCCATGAGAGGAAGTGATGCTGCTCTAGCATTGGCAGTCCTGGCTGACCTTCCTCCTGCAAGGAAGGCTGTGAGGGCTTAGCTCCTGGTGACACATTCTGCCTTGCCTAGTGCTGTCCCTGCCCCTTGGCGTGGGGAGGAGCAGCACTGGCCACAATGCCGAGGTGGTGCTTGGCGTGTGGGGTATAAGCAGAGCTGCCTCCACCTTTTACAGGAACAGGGCTGTGCTGCTCTCCCTGTCTTGCTGCTGCCCTGCTCTCCCTAGTGAGGGTTGGGCAGGAAGCAAAGGCTTTTTAAGGTCTCTTGGAGCAAAGAAAGGTCGAGTGGGTGTTTTAAACCATGACTCTCTTTCCCTTGCAGTCAAAGACCCCTGCTCTGGTGTTTGAGTACATCAATAACACAGATTTTAAGGTGAGTTTGCTTGAGTGTGGAGGAGGGAGGCTTCCCATTTCTGTTAAGAGTGCTGTGATTGCCAGATAACCCTCAAGAGCTGTGGGGGGAGTTTGGAGTTTTCACCTATGTCAGCTTCACTTTGTTTTCTCCATGTAAATCAGAAACCTGTTACTGGGCTCTAGATTGAAAGGAATAAAAAGTTTGTGTGCTGCATCTTCTCCCAGCTCTGAGGAGTAAGTTCAACAGGTTAGATATTCTTACTCCCCTCTCAATTTAGTAATCACTGCTGTGCTGTATATTCAGCCCAAGTTAATCCCTGTACTGTGGTGCTCTGCTTACAGCAGTGCAGTTGATGGAGCAGGTGACACCAATTTTTTTCTGGAATCCTTCAGACCTGGGGACTTTGGGGTGGCAGAGAATGGAAAACACGTTCCCACTGCCAGTGGGCCTCGTAGCAGGGTACTGAGCATTCTTGAATACATCTTAAGAGCTCTTTTGCTTGCCTGAGGCTGCAGGATATTCCCTGGCTCTTCTGATTTCTGGGGAGCTCCAAGGGGTATTACCCATTCCCAAAAGGAGGGTCCTCTGAGTGCAGCTACATCCACTTCTGCTACTCAGATGTTTCTGGCTGGGAGCAACAGACTGAGAGACAAAAGGGATCTGTAATTAGCAGCCACACCTATTTTAATGGCATCTTTGCTTCCCCCATGTGAGTCTTTACCCTAAGTCACTAAGTCAGTGGTGGAGAATTAATGGAGCCACTAGAAAGCCAGCAGTCATCCCTCCTGCACTGTTCAGGGATCTCTTTCATTCCGTGTTATGGGATGGTGGGTTTTCTTCCTGTCTGTGCTGGAGCATGATGTAGGTACAGGCCTTAAAGGAAGCAGATGCACCAAAGACCCAGAGAAGAACTCTGGGCTGGTGTTGGTGGAAAGGAGGAGCTGCCTCCCAGACCATCTGTGTGCAGGGCAAGACACGTTGTTTCTGTCCCTCTGGGGTGGGTCTGGCGAGCTGGATGCTGCCAGATGGGATGTGTGTGCATAGTCAGAGTTGCAGCCATGCTGCAGTGGGGTCTAAGTGCTGTTTAATCTCATGTAGAGAGTTACTGCAGGAGCCAGAATAATAGTAACTTGCAGCAGCATCTGCCCTGACAGCTCTGGGCGGGGAGATGAGCGTTGCCTCCATCAAGTAAACAGCCATGAGAGGAGTGCTGTGTGGTGACCTTTCAGGGCTAATTAAAGCAGGTTTGGTTTGCCTGAGCTTCGTTGACATCAGCTGGGCTGTTCAGTGCTGCATGTGTGTTGGGAATGTACCCTTATGCTTCTCCTGGTGACCCACAGCCTCTTTGTAAGGCTGATCCTGGAAGTTTTTAATTTTCTATTTAGAGATTTTTTTTTAATCAATCAATTAATTAATTAATTTTTATTTTTAATCTGTGGCTTGAGATAAAATAGGTTGCTTGCACCTTGCTAAGGATTGCTTTATGTTTCTCCTGTCAAAATGTGATTATACCACTCTGTTGTGTCCTTAGAGGAAAAAATTGTCATCCAAGATATCACCCAGTAACTGAAATATGTTCATGAAGTTGAGTATTAAGCAGCATCTCGAGGCTGGTGGCCAACAGGGACTCTTAACTGAAAAATGAAGGGCTCAGAGTCCATGATCCATCAGCCATCCCAGCCACATGGAGAGTTGGAGCAGGCACTGCTGGAGCCAGTAAGGAGCAGTGGGCTGGCCACAGCAGAAGTAACAATGCTCATCTCTGGCTGTTGCATTAGAAACAACTGTATGAGTTTGCAGCAGACCTCTTCTAGGCTCCTGGGAGAAAGCCTGGCTCCTCAGGGAACTCCAAATTCACAGCTGGGCAAGTCTAAGACAGAAAGTTTCTGATGCTGATTGGTACAAGGCAGGAATAACTCGTCTTGGGAACGCAAGTGTGTCCCCAGGGCATGCGGTATGGCTGCTCCTGTTCAGAGCTTATTTGTAACCTGAATTTCCCCAGCTGTGTCTGGGGTGTGTGGGTTGGTTGAGCTACACTCCCATGAGCTCTCTGCCTGTTTGCGGAGGTTCTTGGGGCTGCAGCTCACTGGCAGATTATAGAGCTGCTGCTACTTAAGGGTGCCTGTGGGTGCCTTCTTCTGATGTCAACAGATGCTCCCAAGCTGTCTCTTCCCTTGCTCTGAAATGCCAAGCAGAAAATGCACAAAGTAGATGAGACCACCTGTGTTGGAGGTCTCTGCTTGCCCTGTACCTCTACACATGAAGCAGCTGGAAAGCACCCCGTCATCGTCCTCTCTACTCCACAGTCCTGATCCCCCAGGGCAGCCAAATTCTGCTGGAGTTAAATGCCACAGTGAGCTAATCCAGGTGACAAGGGCCTCTTCTCTTTGTTTTAATCTGCCTATCTCTGCGTCCACGTCTGGGTTCAGCAGCACTGTTGAGAACCAGCATCTCGCTGGCAAATCACCTTCAGGATGTGTGAGGGGGTTCCCAGGGCAGCTCGTGTGCAGCAGGGGGTTGATGACCACTTCACAGGATTGCTTTTTTCTCTGTCCTTTTGGCAGTAGTTGCTCACAAGCTTGGATGTCTGCTCAGTTGTCTCCTCTCTGGCTGTTTCTTTCCTTCAGCATTATTATTTTTTGCTTAATGTTAATGCTTTTGCCCATTGTTAACCCTTTGCCCATTCAAATGGCAGAATGCTGCTCAGGTCAGTGCACCCATGAAAATGGCTACTGGGTTTCCTTAGCTGTCTGTGCACAGGGAGAAACTGCAGTTCTGTGGGGCCTAAGCCATGGTTGTGAACAATTCCAGATCAGAAGCACAGGCTTATATTCCACACGGTTTGGCTATTTTTAAATGATGGTATAAACAGGAGACTTAGGTGATACCTCCCCAGAGCTGATTACATTTTCTTAAATTACCTGTCTGGGTCCCTGCTGGAAGGGATGGCACTGTACTTGCAGGAGGATGAGTTGGAACCAGACTAAATGCGTGTTCTGCAGCTTGTGTTACAGGGCTAGTGTTTCCCTTTAGACCTGCTGCATTACTTGTCATCTCTGAGCACTCAAACTCCCCACAGTCGTCTGCCTTCAATGAAAGCTGCACTGCAGAGCCACGTGGTCAACTGGGGGATCATCAGTGAAATTAAATGTCTTTTGCTAATTGGTTTCAAACTAGAGATGAGACGCCTGTAATTCAGCCACTGTCAGCTGTCACATATTTTGTGAACGTACGTGGTACTGTGCTTTTCATTGCCCCAAAAAGGCAAATCCCTCAGGAAAGCAGGAGGCGGAGCCAGCTCTCGAGGAGCAGTTATGCTTTGGGTTTGCTATTTCATTCTTAAAACACATTAGCAGGTTTGCAGCTCAAGAAGAGGAGATGGGCAAGAAAGGTGAACAAAGGAAGGTTGCTTCAGGATGCTCAGCCTGTTGGAGTTGTGGGTTCAGTGGGCTTTTGAGTCAAGTCTTCCACTTCACCTGCACTTTGGTGAATTTTCAGGCCAAATTGCTGTAAGGGAAAATGTGTGTGTGTGTTTTATCCTTGTGCATCCAAAGTTTGTTTGAAAAATGATTGTTGCCCTGCATAAGCGATGCAGAATTATAAAAGATGCAGAGTTATAAAAGATTCCCCTCCCTTGCGTGGCTGCCAAGGCCAGAATGCTTTGGGAACTGTTTCCTTTTCTTTTCCTGCTGCCTGCTCTGCACCCCAAAGCAGTGTCTCTCCTCACAGCCACCCTGTTGCTTTGCAGATGCTGCTTCCTGCACGTAGCCAGCTGTGCTGCTCACTCAAGGGAGAGGAATAAGCATTTAGCTCCTGTCAGCCCCATGGCAGGGGAAGCGTGTCTCTGTCTCCTCAGGCACTAACAGGATTAGTTTATGATTGGTTATGTGATGTGTGGCAAAATATCACCAAAAGCTGGAGAGGGGTAGGGGCTGCCTGTGGGTGGGTTTGGCCTTTCCTTGTGCTCTGTATGGAGAAAGGAGACCGGCCCAGGTCTCTGAGGCCTCCTGGCATCCAGAGTGCTGGCAGCTAGCTGAGCAGATTTGGGCTGGGTCTGAGTGATCCCCACAGTGATGTTTCTGGTAGTTCTACTCCAAAGGGACAGAGCAGAGCATGGGGCACTGGGGGGACTGGGTTTCACAGGTTTTCTGGGTTTCTTCCAGGGAAATCTCTTGGAAGCTGTTTGCCCAACAGTGTATGGGCATATCATGGTCCAACGCTGAAGGCCACGAGTTAGAGAAGTGACAGCATTGCGGGTCTGTGAAGAAAGACTTTAGTGACCCTCCCTCCTTATAGGCAGTAAGAGGCAGAGGAGCCAGGGAATTGGGGAAATGAGGTCTAGCCTTGTTCTGCCACTGCCTCTCCTGCCCTCCTCCTTCCCTAGGTGCATGATGTTGCCAGATGAAGTTGAACAGGGTAGTGAATGCCAGAAAGACATGTTTTACACACATTTCTCATAGTGTTTATTACTTAGCAAGCTATTTAAACAGACTTCTGGAAGGACTCAGCTGTCCTCTGCTGGCCCTGCATCCTGCATCAGAGTCAGGAAATCTATCCCTGCTGTAGCTCTATAGCTTGTGGCTATGACTTTTTTGCTCCCTGCTCACTTGTCTGCTTCAGTGGGTTGCTCCAAAGCGTTAGGATCATCCCAGCTCACGAGAATTCAATGCAGTGTTGTCCTGGAGGCTGTTAAAGCTCTGTGTGTGTAAGTGACACTTGTATGTTGTCAAATGATTTCCAAGAGCAGTATCGGGGGGTGGGGGGTGTCTGTTTGGAGATGGCCCTGAGTAAGGCAGGAACCTGAGGATCTCAACATGGGCCTGGAGGGGATCCAGGGCTAGAGCTGCTCTCTTGGAATGTGAATTTCAATCCCTTGCTCTGGGATTTTTCCTGAAGCTGCCAAGTGGTGCCCATGATGGGCAGCTGGCTCCAGTGCTGATGCAATCGGTGATCTGTCTGAGCTGTGAGATGATCCTTGTTTGTAAGAAAGGGCAGAAAGGTCTGGTCCCACTGCTGCCCTATTGAGTGTCCTTCCTTGCCTTGCCCTGGCATCTTGCCTTGCTTTCCCTGGATGAGAGCACAGCCCAACGGGGTTGGGCTGACACCGCTGCCAGTGACAGATATGGAGCAGAAGGCAGATTTGGGGCCAGCTGTGAGCTGGCATGGGAGCAGCAGGATGATGAGTTCTCCAATGCTGGTGCTGGTGGCACAGTGCAGGTTAAAGTGCACCCTGGATCTCTGTCACTTCTGCATGAGTAGCTGCAAAAGGACACTCAGGAGAGGAGGGTGGTGAACACATGCTGGTAACAAGCACTTCCCTGTGACTCTGAGCTGTGCTCTCCTTGGCCCCACAAGCATTTCTGTGCTCTTGAGTTGCATTAGTCTTTATCCTGGGATAGAGGGGAGCCTCTGTGGCTCTAAGGCTGTCTTCTCCCCTTTGTATTTCCCCACCCTGTGCTCCTTTAGGTTAAAGTTTTTGTTTCCCTGCCACACCCTGAGCACCTGGACACCTTGCTCATGTGTTCCCAACCCGCTCTGAATGCTGTCATCAATGTTGACATGCAAAGTCATCACAGTGATTTGACAACAGAGAGTCACAATCATCTGTGCCAACTCCAGTGTGCTCTGAAGGGCTTTTGCCCTGTTCTCCTTGAACAGCCTGCCCATCTCCTGCTGGAAAGAAGCTGAGTCTGAATGATCCCAGTAGCATTTCACAGGAGCTCTTGCATACTTTTGGGATTCCCTAGTGTGTAGCCCTGGCAGGTCTGAGGCCAGGACAGCCCTCGGGAACGGTGGCATTCACGGGAAATCTGGAATGGGGTCAATGACTGGAGAAAAGTGGGGTGCAGGAAACGAAACTGATCCAAATCTGGAGTATTTATTTTTGTCTCTTTTGTTTTTCTTCCTCCCTCCCCAAATCTGTTTCAGCAACTGTACCAGATCCTGACAGACTTTGATATTCGGTTTTATATGTATGAGCTGCTGAAGGTGAGTGGCATTGCATATGGCAGTCTGGATGGGGAGACCAGAAATGAAAGCAGCGGTAGCAGGGCTCGTGGGGCAGTGCTACTGAGTGGTTACTTCTCCTGTGTTCAGTGCAGAATCCATGTCTCATAACCTGGGAAGGCTTGGGAAGAGATCTGGTTACCTGGCTTGTTGCTGTGAGGTATTGCAGCCAAACTGGGGACCTTAGGTCACCTCCAAAGAGCCTCTGATTCTCTGGGGTCTGTCCTTTCCTCAGGAAGCATTTGTGACTGGTAGTCAGTCACCAGGTAGGGCTGTGCTTGGTCTTCCTGTGTCTCCAGCACCATTGAGCTGCTGTGAGGAAAATCAACTCCCTCCAGCCAGACCCAGGACAAGCACTGAGAGGCATTTGCAGGGCTGGAGAGCTGGGTTTCCAGGGAGACTGGAAGAGAAGGATTACCAGTTGCAGGCTTTGTTCTGCTGCACTGTTCAAATGCAGACCCAGAAGGTGACTTCTGCCCACTTGATCTTAGACTCCTGTTTCTTTGGGTGGGGGATCTAGGGCACATCAAGAATAAGCTGGCCAGCTCAGTGCCCTGTGGTCACAGAACCCTGGGAATGTGGTCGTGGGGAACAAAGCTTCTGGTTATGCCAGCTGTTATATGTTGATATAACACTGGTGTTTTCCTTTGAGACCTCCCAGCCAAAGCTTTCCCTGCCCTTCTGATGAAAGCTGAGGAGTATCCTAAATACCTCCTCTTAACTAGCCTAGCTTGCACTTCCCCGTGGAAATGCTCAGGGAGCCACATGGCAGGTCTGTGAGATGTGCTGCCCCTTCTCAGGGGTCTCCAGCTGCAGGATGTGGGAGGTAGCAGGGCATTAGGGAGAGCTTCCAGATTCAACCCATCCAAGGCAGTTCTGTGCTGACCTGCTGGAGCAGCAGCTTGACTGTGTCAGGTCTTAGCAGGGCCCTGGGATTTCTGGGCTGGCACTTTCCAATTCTCCAGCCTCTGGAAATGAGTGGAACAGGTGAGGGAAAGCCCTTTGTGCTCCAGGACTTGGTGACTGCAGGAGACTTCCTGAAAGAGATCTAGCAGGCCTGAGGGAGGCTTTCTTCTCTGCACCCCCAAGCTTGTTCATCTGTCTGCAAGGGAAGGACCTTCCTACTGGAGGTTGGAGGGAGCCTAAGGCAACCCGGGATTAGAGTGGGAGGAATGATGAAGTTTAGATGATCCAGCCTTGGCGACACAAGACACTAGAACAGCTTCATCCCTGGAAGCACTTTGTGTAACCTGTTACAGATCTCCTCTGCTGGAGATCCCAGGACCACAGTGCTGTGAGTCCTGTAGGTTGTGAGGCCACATGTCATTGCAGGGATATTCTCTCAGGCCTTGCTGTGATGGAAGCTGTTGCCTCCTTGCTTCCTGCTGTGGCAGGGGCCCAAGGACAGCGTTGCTTCCCTGGCACTGGTGTCTTGCATATTGAATGACTGCAGGCTGTACCCTCTTTCCACGCTGCTGGAGATTTCATAGCATCTGATAGATGTTGATGGATGGATCTCCCTCCCCTTGGAGATGAGAAAACAACATTCTCACCCCCCTGCTCAAGGGAACAGCTGCGTTGGGGGGGGCAAGTGGTGCAAGGTCATGGAGCTGGAGAGCTTATGTGTGCTCCTGCCTTCAAGCTTGAAGCAGCTTTGCTCTCCCTCGTGTGCTATCACTTTTTTAACTGCAGGTTTGGCTTAAATCAGCAGGATAGAGGTGACTTTCTGGCTTAAGTGTGTTTCGGGGCACAGGTGAAAAGCTGCACTGGAAGGCCATAAAAACGTATGCGTGTAAGAATTATCCCCTTCTGGGGAAGAGAGCATGACCTAGGAAGCACAGGGCTACCCAGGCTGGAGCATTGGGCTTGTCACCGGGTGGGACACGTCTCTGGATCGTGTTCTTCAATGATTGTGCAGGGAACACAGTTCCAAGACTGTGACTGCAGTCAAGATCCATAAAGGCTTGTTGCCAGGTTGCCACTTCATCCACGTGCAGCATAAGAGCTGAAAATGCCAGTTTCTTGTGCCAGGGTTACAGCACTTCCTCATGAGCTCTTGCTCCTGGCTGAGAACTGTCTATTATATTGCTAACGCTGTGCCTGTGGTTACAGCCATGTCTAATGTGTGTGTGTGTCTGCCAGGCCCTGGATTACTGTCACAGCATGGGAATCATGCACAGGGATGTCAAACCCCACAACGTCATGATAGACCACCAACAGAAAAAGGTACTGTGACACCAGGGCTTATAAGCAAGGTTTTTCTAGGAAAACTTGAAACTCTGCTGCCTCTGTACCCATAGCCTGGGCAGCTGCACAGACCCCTTTAACCTTTCTTTAGTGGCTCCCCTCCACCTGTGACAGCATCAGGAGATGGCCAAAGTCCCACTGGGGAGCACCACAGTGGGAGTCCATGGCTTCCTCACTGCTGGGATGTGCTAGTTAGGTCACAGGAAATGCTTGTACCCAGCTCACTACCGTGGAAATGGGCAGCACAGGGACTTCCCCCATTCTGGTACTGATACCCCATTGGGTGCTGTGTGTACCTGCCCCAGGGACCTGGATCTGTAGCAGGGAACTAGTTGCTGTTCCACAGGTCTTTTCTGCCAGTCAGCAGAGGCTGAACAGGCAAGGCAAGGATTATAAGGAAGGGAATCTCTTACTGGACCCACTGTCCTTCAGTAACATGGCAGGTCATCCATCCCTGGGGCTGCAGAGGAGATGGTCTGCCTTTCAGGATGTGGTGAACCCCCCTCCTACCCTGTTTTTTGCTCTCAACCCCCGGGTAAAATCAACACTGCCTTCAGCCCAGCCTCTCTAAACAGTGGGATAAGACTTTTATCTGTTGCCTAGTATGCAACGACCTGTCTGCTGTGGCTGGTGGTGCTGGTCAGGAGCCAGCTGCCCAGCAGTAACAGTGTGCTCGGACTCAAGGAGGCAGAGCAGCTCTCTAAGCTGGGCTTTGCCCCACAAGCTGGTGTTAGGGGAAAGAGCCTGAACAGAGCACTGCTGAGAGCATTCCCTGTCATCAGAGGGCCTCCCTCCACCCCAGGCTCTACACTTGCTCAAGGGATTGAGAGGTTTGGCCAGCATGGCCTCACATAAGTGCCTCCTGACTCTGTGTGTCTTTACTGTGTGTCCAGCTGCGGCTCATAGACTGGGGTCTGGCCGAATTCTACCATCCAGCTCAGGAATACAATGTCCGTGTGGCCTCCAGGTACTTCAAAGGACCAGAGCTCCTTGTGGACTACCAAGTAAGAGTCTGTCTCCTCCTTGCTACCCAGTGGTGTCACTTGTGGCTGCACTTTAGCCACCTTTGGGTTGTCTGGTTTTGCCTGTCAGGGCATTGCCTGGGTTGGAGAGAGGCTGGCTGTGAAGTGCAAAGGCTGAGGCTGCCTGTGCAGCTGGGGAACCGGGCTGTGGTGAGTGTGCCTTTTCTGACAGCTTCTCCTTTTTCCCTCAGATGTATGACTACAGCTTAGACATGTGGAGTTTAGGCTGTATGCTGGCAAGCATGATCTTCCGAAAGGAGCCCTTCTTCCACGGCCAGGACAATTATGACCAAGTAAAGACATTGCTACCTGGCTTATTGCGCGAAAAGTTTGTCCCCAGCTCATCTCTGTGTGTGTGGTGGGGAGGTTCTGAGGGTCAGATCACCATGCTGGGAGGATGTTGTTGCATGTTGGTTAAGCCATCTGGGATTTTGCTTCTCTGCCTTGTGTAGGAATTTTTTTTCTGCACGCGTTGCAAAAACAAGTTTCAAGGGAGATATTCCTTCCATCTGGGATGTTTCCAGAAGGACTGCTCTTAGATCTGGGCGGCTCTGCCTCTGCAAAAGAGTGGTGGGCTGCCCTTCTGCTTTCTGAATATGCCTTTTGTTCCAGCTGGTTCGCATCGCGAAGGTCCTGGGCACAGATGAGCTCTATGGGTATCTCAAGAAGTACCACATAGAACTGGACCCACACTTCAATGACATCCTGGGCCAGTAAGTGGAGAAGTGAAATGCTGCCCTTTTTCCTTGTGACACAGAGAGGGAGATAAACTGATGTCTGTGCCCTGGAAGCACTCTCAGCAAAGGCCTGCTCGATCTTCTGGGTCACAGTGCTGCTTGCATCATGTCATCACTGAAATGCAGGCTCTTTCCTTTTGCCTCTCCCATGATCCATCCCCTGTTTCTTCTCCCTCCTGCTCATTCACATCCTCAAAGTGGAGGTGTAGACACTGGAGTTGAGCATGGGCTGAGTTGTTCAGAGTCTCCCAGCTGAGATTCCTGAAAAGGACAAGAGGTGGATGGAATAGTGAGGACAACTTCTGTGAGGCTGGCTGGCAAGTCAGAGAAATTCTGGTCCCGAGGATGTCACCCTGCCTGCTGCCACATGCCATTGTCTAGTCCCTGTAGACAGAAAGGATCATGCCTTTTCTAGGCACAGGACATCCATACAATTGTGTAGGTATAGAAGAGGGTTTCCCCCTTTTGGCAGGTGTTTGCTGAGCAGTCGCCTGTGCAAGGAAAAGCTGTAGGCAGCGTTCATCACAGCCTCTCTTCTCAGAGGAGGATTGTGGCAGGTGATTCCCCCGGGACCTCTGGGTACTGCTGTGCTGGTGACAGCTGGTCCCTTTGCAGGCATTCCCGGAAGCGCTGGGAGAACTTCATCCACAGCGAGAACAGACACCTGGTCAGTCCTGAAGTCCTCGACCTCCTGGACAAGCTCCTGCGATATGACCATCAACAGAGGCTGACTGCCAAGGAGGCCATGGAGCACCCCTATTTTTGTGAGTCTGTGGAGTAGCTGGGGCCTGCTGGGATGGAGCTGTGGGTTATGGAGGTGAATTTTGGCTCCCTGCTCCACAGAAGCCTTAGCAGCTCTGTGAGTTTCCAGGGCAGCTTCTCTGGAAGGATTTGCCCGGGTGGAGCTTCCGCTTTTATTAAATACTGTTTCCTCTTCCTGCCTGCTCTGTCTCCTGCAGATCCAGTGGTGAAGGAGCAGTCCCAGCCCAGCTCAGAAAACGCTGTGCTCTCCAGTGGCATGACAACAGCACGATGAGGACTGGAAAACGACGGGTAATTCAAGATGTTTACAAATAAAAGCAAAACCTTCGGTCACACAGTGAAGGGAAAAGAACCAAGGACCCCCCCCCTTCTTCCCCTCCCCTTTATACTCGACAGAAATCTAACCTTGGGGGGGGTCATAAACCTCAGTTCCTCTCTGGTGGTTGTGGTTAATGTAACTCTAACCCTGTGGTACCAAAGCCCTGGGCAAATGGTCTTGCAAGAGCTAAACATGTAGTGATATCCCCAGGGCTCCACACAACTGATTCTGGTTCACATCTCTATGGATCCTTCTCTTCCTTCTCAGTCCAGCCTTCCCCACCACGCTGGTGGGGACAAATTGGTCGTTCTACCATCAGCCCTTAGCATGCCTCTTTCTAAACTTGCCTTTCTGACTTGTAGTCTCTGAATGAACCAAATTCAGGCTGGGGGTCAGCAGGTGCAACTCTGTTTTGAGGTCTAAGTCCTTACTGCTCACTCTGGGCTTGAATTTGGCCCTTGAATTCCAGTTTCAATTGTGAATGCCGGGGTGGTTGGGGGGAGGGCGGGGGGGAGTTTGACAAAAAACAACCCACAAACCCAGCAGCATCTCAGGATTAGTTTGGAGCATTTAAACGAAGGCACTGATCCGAGTTGCTGGGGAGAGGAGATCCCCCCCTCCAGTGTGTTTGACAAAGGCTCACTCTGAGAAGAAACTCAATAGACCTGCTTTGGAAACTTGTGAATGTGAGGGCTGCTCTTGTGGCAGGAGAGGGGAGGGACTATCCAGACTTTCCCACCAAGCTCAGGAAAGTCAGTGTTGCAAGATTTCTTGTGATAGGTGTGCAACCACGTACCTCATGACGTGGCTCCCATGAGAATTTGTGCCAGACGCAGACTTGTGCCAGAGCACAGCTCTGGGGCGGTTCAATCCAGCACCGCAGGATGGAGGAGTGGAGAGGAGGCCAGGGAGGAGAGCACAGGGAGGGGGGAGGATCAACAAACAGCGTCGGGGCGGGGGCTGTGCAGCTACTGATCCAGGACTTGGGATCCCACACAGTGTTTTAACAAAGTCAGCCATTTGTTGAATTCTGGGGTGCCGATCCTGTTGGGGGGTGGGGGGTTCGTCTTGTGGGTTCTTTCATCAGATCCCTCGATGGCTTTATAGCCCCACAATTCACAGTTGCCTCCTCTACTTGTTCTGTGTGTAACTTCATCAAGTGGTTCTGGTGACACTCAAACCTAGACGCTGGAGATAGTGTTTTCCCACCAGCACCTAAACACAGAATTTCCTTCTGCGGCATTGTTGAAATAGTTAATTTTTTTATAAGGTTGCAATGTTTCTATTTGAAACATCTGTTTACATTCCATATTCCAATAAAGTTCTATTGGCATCGACAGCAGGTCAATCCATTTGTATAATTCACTGAAACCAATAAATATCTATACGTCTGAACGTCTGCCGTCTCAAATCTATGTGATAGCCAGAGGGCCTGAGAGCTGAAGGCCTTGTCTCCTCCAGGAGGGCAGGTTGGCTCTTCCAGCCCCTCTTGTCTGAGTTTTTTGGGATGTCTCACTCAGTCTTTGGTTGCAGTTCTTCATGCTGTCAGCCCTGAGAGTTTCACTGTGGCAGATTGTCTGCGCTGCCACGGGGCCACAGAGGAGGTGTGAGATTTTGGGAGTCGGCTCTTGAGGTACATTGGACTCAAACAGCCGGTGCCTGAGGGACCATCCTCGGGCTGTCTGTTACCTGGCAGATCAGACCACGTCACCGATGCGTGGCTGGAAGCTGGGGGGTCTCCACGTGTGTACCCCCTGCTCGTCTGCTCTCAGCCTGGGTGGATGGCTTTTTCTAAAGATGTGCTGAGCAGGGAGTAGTTCTTCTTTCCTCCCACCCTGGGAGGTGAGTGGTGCACGAGAGCAGTTATGTGTGTCCAGGCTGAGGAGCAGCCTGTGATGTGCTGCTGTGCCACATGGCCTTGCTGACATTTGCTCTCCTGCTGAGGCCGCTGAAGGTGTTGGCAAGTGTTCCCAGCCCTCTCTTCCATATGCCCAACCTCTGGACTGCCTGGCCTGAGGGGCAGGAGGGTCTCTTGTGCTCTTAAGCTGTGCTACTACCAGCAGGGCTGATTTGGGGTTTTAACATCGAGTTTTGGACCAATTTTTAAACATGTATTGAATTGCTCCATGGAGAAGTGGCAGGAGTGGATGTTTCTCATGGCCTGTCCGAGTTGCTATGGGAGAAGCTTGTCCGTTTTCCAGCTCTTGTGTGTTGGCATTCCCAGCTTCTGGAGGGACAAGGCAGAAGAGGTGTGGAGAAGAATGGGTTGAGTGTGGGAATTTTAATAGGTGGAAAATGTTGGTCGCTGTATATGAGTGCTTGATAGTGTCCAAACCTGATTGTGGAATTTCAAGGTGGTGCTTTGGGAAGTATTGTTTCTGTAAACTTGAGTCAGAAATTCTTTCCTGGTACCCTCAAGCAGAGGAAGTGAGTTGTTCTTCCAGCAAATTAAATGGTTTTCCCTGGTTGCAGTAAGCAGAGAGGCTGGAACAACCTGCCCCTTATCTCCCCACATCCCTACCCCAGCTCTAGAGTAGGATGAGCAGAGACAGATTGATCCCGGAGGAAAACAGCAGCTGAGCAAGAGTAGCCTGGGAGCAAGAGGGTGTGGATCCCAGGGATCTGATCCTAGGGCAGTGTGGGTGCTTCACTGCAGCTCGTATCAGTTTGTCTCTGCAGCCAGTGGCCCTCCCAGCACTCGGAACAGAAAACCCTTCTCTGGACCTTAGCAAAGTGTCCTCCTGCTTGTAGGGACAGCTGGGAACTGGGGAAGAGTGTCTTGTCCTGAGGAAGTAAGAGGACTGAGAGACATGCATCTTCATTCCTGGCCTTTCAGGTGGCCTGGCCCCAGCTTTCTAGCAGAGGTAGAGCGTGGGTTTGGCTGAATGCCTTGTAAGAGGAGAGGCTCCAAACCAGAGCCCTGGCAGGCACTGAGGGATGCATAGGAGATGGATGCAGTAAGCAACTTCGCCACCTTGCCCATGCCTGTTTCTAGTGTGCTGTGTCATGATGGGAGTCTTGAATGGGTCTAGAGAAGGTATTTGCAGCAGCAGAGGGAAACTTAACACAGGAGGCTGGGGAGAAAAAAGTCCAAACTTGTGTCTGGCTGTCCATGAAAGTTCTGCTTTGCTGGACTACGTCTCCCCATTACCTTCCTCGGTCCTGCCTTCCCCTCTTGCCCCTTCCAAAGCCAGGCTTAGGTTCCCCTGCTGCCCCCACATCCAGAGGGCCACGGAGAGTACCCCGGAGGGTGGCAGGGCGTGGGGCAGCGTGCCCAGCCATCTCCTCGTCGCCTGGTGCTGGAGCTCTGCACTGAGCTGGCAGTGCCCCGTGACGCTCACTTCCCTCCTCCCGTCTCTCCTCAGGTCCGATGCTGTTGCTCCCAATTTTCCATAAGCAGAATGAGAACCAAATCAAACGTCCCATCGGCGCGTGTAGAGCGACGGCGGGCGGACTGCGCGGCGCGGGCAGGGCTCGGAGCGGGCGGCGCGCCTGGGCCGGACGGCACTCGCCCCGCGGTGACCTCAGCCCTTCCCTCCAGGCCTTAAAGGTTCTCCTGCCTCTGGTTCCTTGTTGAGCTCTTCCTGACCCAGAAAGCATGGAAATGTGAAGGGTGTGCAAAGCAGTTGTTGGTTAGTTGTTCCTTCCTCTGTTCTGGCTGTTGCCCCCCCCAGCCCCTGATGGACCACGGTTAGCCAGCTTGTGCCCGTCTCTGCCAGGACACGGGGGCTGCAGGGGGTGTAGTATCATGATGGACAGTTCTATACTATAATTAAAAGAATTCTATATTGTTGAATAAAAGTTTTGAAAGAAGCGTGCAAGGAGGAGTATTCAGTGGGGAGGGAGCTGCAGAGTGCTGGCAGTGTGAGCTGTTTGCTGTGCCCTGCTGGGACAGGCTGGGCGAGGAGAGCAGGAGGAACTTGTTGTACAAAATCACCGTGAGCAGAGGCAGAGGAGCCACTTGCCACCTTTGGGGGTGTTCCTCCTTTGGAGATGTCTCTCCTTAGGCCCTACACTCTTATGGAGGTGCCTGCCTGGGTGGTGGTCTGAGTGCTAATGTTGATACCTGCTTTTCCTGTCCCGGGAGGGCTTGAGCATGGCTCTGTCTCTGTACCACTGGAGCTCCCATCTCTTCCTCTTTCTTGGTCTGAGGCCCTCCTCCTTCCCAACACCATCACTGCAAAGCCCTGAGCTTGGAGCTCCTGCCCGTGGGCCTCTGCATTGCAGGAGTTCCCCTCAGATGTGGTGCTTCACAGGCAGCTCTTGGGAGAGTCTGGCTGCAGTGCTGGTGGCTTGGCTAGGCTGGGCTCTGGTCTTAGATGTTAATGGACTGCTTGAAACTCTGGTCTAAAAGCCTCCAGCTGGAATCTGCGTGACTGTACACGGTCATTTCTCTTCTGTTGTCCCATTCCTTCACTGCTCATATGTTTTTCCCTACACAGTTTTTCCTATACTGAAGCTGCCCAGGCTAAGGGTACCTCTGAGGCAAGGCTTTTGCCTGGGAAGAGAGACCTGTTGCTGGTTCCCAGGGAGGGGAGTTCAGGTAAGGTGAGTCATGGGCTCCTGCCAGCACAGAACCACATGGAGCTGCTCTCACCCAGCCCTGGGCACTGGCCAAAGTGGAAACCCAGGAGTGAGTCCTTGCACAAAGCCTGTGAGGGGTACAGGTGGAAATCTGTCCTGGTGTGTCACACCTGGAGATGTGCAAATGTGGGGCCAGATGTGGACATGGGCATCAGGTAAGTTCAACCTATTGATGCTGTAAGGCAGAGCTTGGTTCATTGCCAAGGCACGGTGTAATGACAGCCCTGTTGTATCGAGGACTCTGCTGATCTCTGGTAAAGAAAGTCATCAAGACTTTCTTTGGCTGGTGTAGATCTGGCCAGTGGTGAGAGCCTGTCCCTGCAGGGAAGAGCCCTTGCCAGAGTCCACCTGAGGTTCACGGGCACTGGGCAGCAGTGCTGGGAGCTTGTGCTGAACTGAGATCCCTGCAGCATGGTGGCACATCCAAGCACTGTTGCTGCTTCATCCATCCATCCATCTCCTGACACTGTTGGATCATGTTCCCCATTCCCACCTGCTGCCTGCTGCAGCCCATGTGCTCTCCAAGTCATCAGCTTGTGTCCAAAAGATGCTCCCAGTGACCCTTTTAACTGTGCTTTGTTAGAAATAAATTCTTTGCCTACCTGTTTTTGTCTCCACTTTGTCTGACATCAGAAAGGTTTTCCTCATTTTCACCCCTTGCTCCATTTGTTGCATGGGCGTCCCACCAAGGCAATGTGGTCTCCTTCCCTGATTTTCTCTCCCAAATTGCTCCAGCACATATTGGCACTGCCTTCTTCTGCACCCACTGATGGTTACACCCTTGTTCTCTTCTGATCCCTTGCTCAGCAGCAGCTCAGCTTCCTCCTGTACTGCTCAGAGTTCAGCCAGTATGAGATGCACAGCGTTTCTCTGGGTTCCTTCAGCACCCAAAGTCACTTTTGGGCCTTGCCTCCCCTTGCATGTGGTGGCTTTGGATCTCCTGCCTGATCTTCTTTTTAGTTTCCTCATTACAGCTGCCCTTCATCCAGTGCTGCTCCTGCAGGAAAATCCAGACTGGAGTCATCTGGACAAATCACAGGTCCTCACACTCCTGTAGGAGTCATTGCTTTGTTCTTGGTTTTGCCATGCTCTGAAGGCTTTTGGCTCACAGAGGAACTGACTGAATTCTGTGTTGGTTTTACTGGTCCAAGCACTGTCCTTGGATCTGGCCCAGCCCCAGGCATCTGCTCTCCAGCGATGGCCTCAGCCAAGAGGTTGTTGGCCTGGGTTAGGATTTCCCAGTGAACCTGGACTGTGTGCTCCAGGGCAAGCACAGGCTTGGTGATACTGGAGAGACCTGCTACATTTTGCTCTGCGCCCAGCAGTGGGAAACTTCAGAGGAGCAACATTTCAGAAGCTTCCTGAAGATCTCATTCCTCTGAAGGCATCGGATTGCTGGCAAGTCTGAAGGGCAGGAAATATTTTAGTGGGCAGTTATTTCTGGAGCTGGCAACCTCTGCTCACTTCTTGGACCATAGTATTCTGTTAGGATGGGCCTTTTCCTCCATCTGCTCCCCAAAATCCAATCCCTCTACATTCTGGAAATTGGGATGATGTACCATGCCAACATCTTCCTTCTGATCTTCCAGGTGGATAACATCAGTGTGTGAGTCTCTCTGAAATACATCTGGGGGAGGCCTTTTCCCGAATTCCAGCCCCAACCACTGATACGGGTTAGTGATTTACAGGCCTCTCTGTCTCTGTCCTCTCCTTTAGCCCACACATGCCCAAGGAAGGAGGAGAGGCAATGGGTATTTTGTAAAAATTAATTGAGAAACGGGGAAAATTTGAAACCACAACATATTTCTGCGTGCAGCAAAACATGACATTGAAGTGGTAAGTGGAGAGCTTGTGAACGAGCCGGCTGTTCAGGAATGGCAGCTGGATATTTGTCCCAGTTGTCTCTTACCATCTGATTAAGGGAACAAGTAATTTCATCGTGCCATATAAAGTGTACTCTAACCCACTGACTAAATATAGCTGATCATTTCTAACTAATGCCTTGTTTGTGAGAGGAATTGTCAAGGAAGGAGAAAGCTGTTAACCTGGGTACTGGGAGGGACTGAGCCCTTGGGACAATCAGAGCATTCGTAGACCAAGGGAGGGACAAAAGCAGACAATGTTGTTGTCATTGGGATTTGGATGGGGTATTAGTTAGCAGCAAGGGCTACACAGGAGAAGCCTGGAGTTAACCTGAAGAACCATAAAGCTGATGCAAGATGGTCATTTTTGTGCTGTTTACTGTCTGTACATTGAAAATAGATGGGACAGGTGTTATTACAGCAGGAAGAAATGTAATATGTGTCAGTTTAAAAATGTAATTTCTAGCCCCAGCTGTTCCTCTTAAGCCTCTTCAGCTGTGCAAGGCCCCATCTCTACTCAAAGACATTCTCACATCAGTAAATCAGCCCCCACCCCAATATTGCCATGGTTCTGTATCTTATCCCTGCCTGACTTAGAGCAGCAAGTAGATGCAGGAGGTTCTGCACAGGTGGTGCTGATATGTTTGGGAGCTTTCCTGCTCCTCCCTAGTGCTGTGTCCAGTCTGCCTGGTGATTGGTGTCTTTGGTGTCAGCTAGAGCAGAATCTGGCCCATTTCCACGTGGAAATGAAGCAGTTCTGGCCTGAAATGCTGTCTGAGGAATTCCACCATGACAGCAAGCACGATGCCATTCTAGGACAACCTCCTGCACCAGCTGATGCTCAGGAGGCTCCTCAGGAGGGCACGGGATTCCAGACATCCCAGTGGTTTTTGACCTAGCAAGGCAGCAGACTCCAGCACCAGCACGTCCCTGTGAGTGCAGCATTAGTGTGTGGCACAGAGAGCTCCGAGCACGTGGCTGCAGCCAGCTCCAGCCTGGATGGCACCGGAGGACTGGGAAATGGCTTGACGGAGAGTGGTTGGGATGTGCCCACCGCCATTGTGTGACTGAAACATCCTTCCCCTCCACTCCCGTCAATGGTGTTTGCCTTTCCCTTGGCCACTGAGGTACAGGAAAGGGCCTGGGCCTGTCTTGGAAGACACGAGTCAGGAAACAGCTTGGGAGGGACAGGAGCTGCTTTCCGGGACTCTCACTTCACAGTAGTGCTCCCCAAAAACGCAGGTCCACAGGGGCAGGGCTAAGCTTTGAGCAGTGAGCTTTGGCCACTCCTGTTTTAATGGAACTGCTGGCATTGCACAGGAATTCCAAGAGGTGTGTGTACCTGCTGCTGCTCACGGGCTGCTCCTGGCAGCACCGGGACTGGGAGGGAGGGCAGGATGTGTCACCTGCTGGGGCAAGTGAATGTTGGGCATCTGGGAATTAGTGGGGCTAAAGGAAGCGACAAAGTGGAACCAGCACCATCCAGATGCTTTAGTCTTGTAAAACCAGCACAGGGAGAAATGGAACCCCTCGGATGAAAGCGCAGAGCGAAGGCTGAGGAACACTTAAAGGGCAAAGAGCATCCTTGGGAAGAGCAAACCACAGCGTCGCCTTTGGACTGAGGGTCGTGAATTGCAGGGGGAGAACTGGGATGTTTTAGCAGTGCCCCCCCCCACACAAGGCCCAGGGGCTCAGGGGATGTGGCACCAGCCACAGCGGACCGGGCACGGCTGTGCGGCTTGGAACGGGCTCGGCTCCAGCAGCTCTGCCGAGTGACTCGAGGACAGGCCGCGGCCGGCGCCCCGGTTGCCATGGCAGCGCCGCCACAACGCCGTCACCCGGGAAGTGGATCCGGGGCCGCCCAAAGTAGTTCCTCGGTGACGGCGGCGGCGTCGCGGCGCGGAGGGATCCGCCGTGTCCTGGCAGAGCGGCGGCCGCGGCCCGGCCCGGCCCGCCCGGCCCCGGCATGTTCAAGAACACCTTCCAGAGCGGGTTCCTCTCGGTGCTCTACAGCATCGGCAGCAAACCGCTGCAGATCTGGGACAAGAAGGTGAGCCGGCGGCGCCCGGGCAGCGGCGCGGCCTGGGGAGCGGAGAGGCCGCTCGCCTCCGCCTCCCGGGGCAGGCCCGGGGCCGCCGGGAACGACCGGGGGGGCTCCGGGCACCCGGGGGGCCGCTCTCGGGAACCTGCCCGGGCCTGAGCGGCCGGGTGACCTGGACCCCCGGGAAACGGGTTACTGAGACCCCCGAGTCGAGTTACCGGGACCCCTCAGGCCCGGGTTACAGGCCTGGGGTCTTTTGGAGGGGATGTGTTATTAGAAGAGTATTTCCTAAAATAAAATACTCTTATAAGGGTATAAGAGGCTCAGGAGTGACGTTATCGTTCTCTGCAACTACCTGAAAGGAGTTGGTAGCCAGGTGGGGGTCTGTCTCTTCTCCCCGTCAGGATGAGAGAGCATGTCCTCAGGCTGCGCCAGGGCAGGTTTAGGTTGGACTTCGGGAGGAAAATTCTTCACAGAAAGGGCGATTAGGCGTTGGAATGGGCTGCCCAGGGAGGTGGTGGATCACGGTCCCTGGAGGTGCTCAAGGAACGTGGCACTTGGTGCCGTGGTCTAGTGGATGACATGGTGGCATTCGGTCGTAGGTTGGACTGGATGATCTCAAAGTCTTTTCCAACCTAATTGAGTCTGTGTTTCTGTGGTTCTGTGCTGGGCAGAAGAGCCAGCGCCGTGTCAGGAGCTGCAGCAACCATAAGAGGCTACAGAAGTGTCCAGCACTGGCCATAGGCAGCGGGATGCCGAAGCCCCTTGGCTGCGAGTGGCAGCTCCTCCATAGCAGCTGCTGGAGCCAGGGTGGTGGTCTGCTCTGCTATGTGACCCATCTTCCAAACAGGCTTGCCAAAGGCATGCAAAGATGGGCTGTGTGGCAGCTTTTAGGGTGTAGGAGAAGTGAATGTCTCATCTGTTTGTTTCTCCCTCCTGTCACTTTCTAGAGTGGTTCTGTGAGGCTCCCCTGCCTTCTCCAGGGTATCTTGTGTCAAGGAGCCCTCATCAGGTGTTGAGACCTGTTGCTTCCCCTCTTCACAAACCACTCCTCGTTGTGTTGCTGCCTAACAGCGATTCTGCAAAACGCTTGTTACACTCTTTGAGAGCAAAGCTACAATCTGTATTTGGTTACTTGTGCTTGAGTCTAAGCTGAGTTTCTTGTGGGTTTGGCGGGGGCAAAAGCCTCCAAGGCATCTCAGACAGCAGTGGTGGTGGACCTGAGTGGGCTCCTGTGAGCATTTACAAGTCATGGGATGGGGGACAGGCAGCACAGACCCATCTTGTTTCTCATCAGTGGGGACCCCACAGCTTTCTGAAGAACTGGGGTGCCTCACACAGCCTGGCTGTGTGCGTGTGTTTTGCACAAATGTTCGTGACTTTAGAAAAGGGTCAGCAGCTTGTTTGGCTGGCGTGAGGACAGGACACATTAAAGACTCTTAGACAAAGGGATGTGGCGTGGCCTCCAGACTGGATAAGCCATGATCAGTCTGGGCTGACCCTGCTTGGAGGTGGAGGTTGGACTGGAGACGTCCTGAGGCACCTTCCCACGTGAATTGTCCTGTGCAGGGTGACACCCTTGCGATCATGAGGATGATGAGTGGCTGGTGGGAGCTCTGCTTGCAGGGTGGATGTTAGCAGTGATCCGTTCAGCTGCAGTAGTCACTGGATTGGCCTGAAAACACTGATGAAAAATTAGGACTGCTGTTCCAGAGAACAGCAGCTGGCTGTACAGGCTGTTTCCATTGCTGGCTGTAGGGCTTGTGTGTGGCTGGGCTCACCTGGCGCTGCCCTGTGGCAGCCCTGCAACCTCAGGAACAGTAGGACTGTGTGCAGGTGCTGCTGCACTTCTCTGACTCATTAGTTTTTGTCCTGGCTGCCCCAGGTCTCAGCAGGTGCTGCTGGCTCCTCCCCAGACTGCTGTGCACCAAGAGGTGGCACAAGGTGGCACAAGGGCCTCATGCCTGTTCTGGACCCACCACTGGCTTTGAGAAGCACTGGCCTGTCCCGAGGTGAGGGTGTGCCTGTGGCAGGCTGGGTGATGGCCAGCTTGCTGTTGCCACCACAAGCCCATCGCCTGACAATGGGGTGACTGGCAACGATGCGGGAGCAGCCTGGGACTGGACCGTGGGGTCCTGTCTGGGCCTGGGGAGGATTGCTCCTTGCTGCTTTTCCTTTTGCCTTTGTTACATTTGAATAGTGTTGCTAGCAGCAACAGCAGCCTTGAGAATTATATATGTTTAGTCACAACTGTCGGTGAAGCTGCTACTCCCTCCAAACCCTGCAAGTTTTGAGGTTTGCACCTGAAAATCTTTTCCTATTTAGCTTTAGACAGCAAGTACCTTTCCAGTTATCCTGATGCAGAGGATAGTAAGCATTTGAAGAACTTTTATTTTCTAACAGGGCTACTACCCTTTTTTTCAGCTTGAAAAATCCATCTTCTTAGGCTTAAGATGTTTAGAAAATATTGGCCAAGTAGAAATGTTGAGTGTTTTGTTTAGATTTCTAAAATCTTCTGAAATCTTATCTTTCTGAGCTTTTGTGAGGTAGGGGCAAGCCTGGCCCTGTTTTGTACTTATCTCCTCTCTTTTCTGCTGTCTTTCATCCCATTCCTGGTGACACCGAGGAAGAGTTGTCCCTTTTCATTGTCCCTGTGAACTGGGGAAGGAAAGACTTCACAGGCTAAGGAAGGGAACCTGAATGCAGACAGAAACACTGCTGACTATTTGTTTTAAAGCATGTGTAGCTGTTTTCTCTATTATTGTCCTCTCCAGAGAAGCCCAAGCCTGAACTCTCTCCCCTCTGTGGATCCATAAGCTCCACACAGCTTTGGTGAAAGCTGTCTTACGTGATGCAGAGGCAGGCTTTGTTGCACACTACTCTCACCTCCTTAGGCAAGGTTATTTCCCAGTGTTCATTCTGCATGCTGTATCCCTGTGGCTTCCAGGATTTAATTTCCCATATGCCAATCACTGCTTCAGATAGATTCACGTGGGGCTTCTACTTCTGGTGATTTAAAAAAAACCCAAACAAACATTTTGAAAGGCAGCTTGTCCAGACCTCGTTCAGTGGATTTCTCCTTGCAGACCTATAAACCCATGGGAGTTGCACATGATGCAATAGAGAAATAGGGTTATCCTGTAAGGATCCTCTCTGCAAACTTAGTGTTTTCTGGAAGTATCTGAGCAGAGTTAAGAGCAGCCTGACAGAGTGAGCTGCACTCTCGTACTTAACAGCAGCAGGCAGGTGATCCAGGCTGAGGTTCTTGAAACTGCTGAATGTAGAGACAGGCAGGTCCCTCTGAAGAAATGAATTTTGAAGATGAATTGCTAAACCTGTAAATCATTTTGTAGCTCATGACTGGAACCATCCCATTAGAAGCTTAATGTATCCTTTATATTAGCAGCGATGATGGGTTCTAAAGAAATTAATTCATGGAGCCGGAAGGAGCATTGCAATTCGCTGATCCAGCACTGGGCGAGAGCAGAGGGCTTAATTAGCAAAAGTGCCTTTTAAATGGAGATAAATTTGATGGGAAGTGAGCTGCTTCGTTAAAAAAAATAAATCCTCAGACCCTGGGACTCAGCCATATTGCTTGTGGAGAAAAATGAATTTGTGTTGGCTCCTGGTTCCAGCCCTGGCCTCCCTGAGCTCTGTGGGGAGCTGGCTGCCTCCAAGAAGCCAAATCCCTGTGCCCCTCAGGAGAGCAGTGATGGCTCTGTGCTTGCATGTGCTGTAATTATGAAGGATTGTAACTAAGCTCCAATCTGGTCCAGCTCTTCCCCAAGGCAGTTGGCCATGCCCAGCAGTAGAGACTAAGTCCCCGTGGTGACCAGTGGCTGGCTGGTGGCTCCCCTTGCTTGCCCCTCTATTGCTCATGCTTGTTTTTACCCTTTATTCCACTCGAGTTTGATCTTGCTCTGACACTTTTATGTTTGTTTATTTGGGCCTCTAGCACAAAGTTTGAGTCCCTTGTGTTCACTGTAGCGTATTTGGAGAGATGAAAGTCTTGCACTCAGTGTACGTGCTGGGCCATAAACTCGTGCTTGGAGTCCTGGCACTCTGGGGCAGTGATCAAAGCCTTGGAAACAGCAAAGTCCAGGAGAATAGGAGCCAAGTGAATGTATATGAGTCCTCCTGGGATCTCTTTCCTCCTCTCAGTGGAGCTGCGTGTGCCTCTTGTTTCCCTCTCACGTAACGTCTGCGCTGTCTGCCCCGCTTTTGTTCCAGGTGCGCAATGGCCACATCAAGCGAATCACAGACAATGACATTCAGTCACTGGTGCTGGAGATTGAAGGAACAAATGTCAGGTAGGAGAAGGCATCTTCCTCTGCCCTGGTGTGTCCTGGGGGGATACACTCTGCCCTTGGGCAGGGTGAAAGTTGTCAGTGCCCACCAAACATCACCTTCAAACTCTACTGCAACCTCTTTGTCAATACATTGAAGGATCTGGGGTTAGATCTCTGACACTCCTCTGTGGCACTGTACCGTGTGTTTCCCTAGACGTATTTGTAGAGCTCTCTCTTATCCTCAATGGGCCTAAGGGATAAAAAATAAAGTCCCATTATTTTTCCGTCACTTGAAGGGAATAAAAGCTGCATTTGATACCCAGTCCTAGTCAGAGCTGCCCAGTTACTGAGAAAGCAGCACTGCCTGCTGCATCTTCTCTTGTCTTGGGCCTGCTCTGCTGCTCTCCCCACGTGATGGCTGCTCTCCCTACGGCAGGAAGATCAAAGGGAGATTTATGAGGGGAGTTGCTTATGGTGCTTCACTTAGCAACCTCGTCTCCAGCGACCCGGGAGACAGACGCCAGCTCTGTGAGCGGGCTCAGAGTCTCCAAGGCTTCTCCAGGGGTGATTCAGAGCAGGGCGCTCCTTATAAGGGCAGTGGAGACTCCTCTCCTGCAGACAGGCTGAGCCAACGCTTCTCTTCCTCCAAGAAGTGTTGATAGAGAACTTGCCAGGCGTGACGTGTACTTCTGGGGCTCGTGACCTCTGTTTTACCAGCCATATAGAGCACACAGGGCCTCTGCTGTGCTCTGGAGGGCTCTACCTGTTCAGTCAAGGGTAGGAGGAGGGTGTGTTAAGAAACAATACTGACATGACCTTGAAATTGAGGAGGTGAAGCTCTCCAGGAAGGGGTTTCATGCCCTGGGTGAGAAAAGTGGGATTTGAAATGCGTTCTTTGTCCCGTTTATCTTGTTCTCCTGCAGCTACCTCTGAATCTCTCCCTCCTGTTATGGGAAGCCCTGGTTGCTGCTGAGATCTTATGATCACAGTTATCCATTTCTGCCTGTCCTGCAAGGCTGCATTGGGCCAAGGGAGAGACTTGGGTTGCCTGAGGCTGTGCACTTTGTGCTGTATGAGATCCTAAGGTGTTTTTGTCTCTCCTCTCAGTACCACGTACATCACGTGCCCTGCTGACCCAAAGAAGACCCTGGGCATCAAACTACCTTTCCTAGTGATGATCATCAAGAACCTGAAAAAATACTTCACTTTTGAAGTGCAGGTGAGGAGTGTGCAGTGGGGAGGCCCCTCCAGGGACCAGTGAGGAAGGCGCCAGAGAGCCTGCAGTCTTGTGTTGGAACTTGTCCCAGGCAGTGAGTGATCCCCAAAACAGTTTTGCTTTCTTGGCCATGTGAATGTGTCAGGTCTTCTGCTATGGGGGCATCAGTCAGCTCACAAGCACATTGTTGCTGTTCCTGAAAATGCATCTGTTTCCTGTGTTAAAATTACTTCTGCTGTGAAATGGAGGGGGTGGGAGTAGGAGAGCCCTCTGGAAGGCGGGTAGAGCTGTCCTGGGGAGTCAGGGACCCCAATGCCTGGCTCAGCATTGCCTTGCTTGCCCCAGGTGCTGGATGATAAGAACGTGCGCCGGCGCTTCCGGGCGAGTAACTACCAGAGCACGACGCGGGTGAAGCCCTTCATCTGCACCATGCCCATGCGGCTGGACGACGGCTGGAACCAAATCCAGTTCAACCTGTCGGACTTCACGCGCCGCGCTTACGGCACAAACTACATCGAGACCCTCAGAGTTCAGGTAAGGCACGGGCATGTCCTGCCCACAGAAACCAACGGCTGGTCATCTCCCTTCTGGCTGGGACAGCAGTTTGGGAATCCAGGTTTAGCCGTTAGTGGTTCCTTTGCCAGCTCTGCTCTTTGCACAGCGCTGCAGAAAGGGAGCAAAGGCCCAGCTGAGGCGTCACTTCGCTGGACTAGGCTGGGATGAAGGACCCCATTTCTTTCTTGTTTCTCTGACTGGCTGTTGGTTAGGGTAAGAGTTGCAGTTCCCTGTGACATGCCATGGAGGTGGAGGTCTGCTGGGAATTAGCTGTGTACTGCCTTACTGTCCAGATACACCAGACAGTAACTGGCCAAAGGGGAGCCTGGATGGGAAAGACCCAGAGTGTACGAACTGTACATATCCTTGCTCAGGCTTGTTTCCTAGTGGTAGTAGAGTGGCCCTGCCTTCAGTGAGCCCCTTGTACCAGAGCTGATGCAGTGTTTGTTCCTGCTGAGGATGTAAAACTTGTTCCATATGCTAGGGATTCACATTTGCTCTGTCCAGTGGAGTGTGCTATTTTGAGGAATGCCCGTGTGCAGAGCACGCCTGTTCCTTAGTATGAGGGGATTGCTGCAGTTCCTTGCAGGACTGCCCAGAAGTGTACAGACAGTCAGGTGGGATTTGTCTGCCTTCTCACATACCCATGATGGGGACTGGAGAGACTCCTTCACTGCCAGCTGATAGCGGAGGCAGCGCAGACTGGACAGGCTCATTCCTGACCTTAGGCAGGCCCTGAAGTAGGAGTGTTAAAAATGCAGCAGGCTGAGGCTGTGGGTGTTCTGGCAAATGCTGATACCAGTGAAGCAGAGGTGGGTTCCCAGCAAAGAATCCCCTTAGCAACTAAGGCAGATCTCAGTTGGCAGAGATGCCAGAGCTTGGCCAAATCTCTTGAGCCAGTTGTACATCACTGGAGAGAGCATCTAATGCAAAGCAGAGGGTACAGGCCAACATTTCTCTGCTGCCCTGTCAGATTCAGAGAGAGGCAGTGAGGTAGATGTCCAGCTGCTGAGCCAAGGAATCTATGTTGCTGCATGACAGCAAAGCTGGATGTGGAAAGAGCATATGGAAAATGCACTCTTTGTTTTGACTCTCAGATCCATGCCAACTGTCGCATCCGACGGGTGTATTTCTCTGACCGGCTGTACTCAGAGGATGAGCTCCCAGCTGAGTTCAAGCTGTATCTGCCTGTCCAGAACAAGGCCAAGGTGAGCTAGCTGTGGGCAAGGAGGGTGGGAGCAGCAGCTGGGCCAGACTAGCATTCCTCTTCCTCCTCCTGCTGCCTTCGCAATGCAGAGTTTCTTCTAGCAGCAGAGCTTTGGCCGCCAGCCGGGGAGCACCCTCTCTGTTGCCGGGGTGAGCAGTCTGTCAGGGGTGCCTTGCTGGGTAGCTTTCCTGCCAAACACATGGAAATTGTCATTCCCATCTAGGAGCAGGGTGAGCTGTTCAACTGCTCCCCATGTCCTCCCTGTTCACGTTGAAGGACTCTGGGCAGGGTTGCAGCCTCCCGGCATCTCTCCAGAGCTTTCACCCGTGACTCAGCTCAGCAGCTTTTCTCTTCAGAGCAGCTGCAGCTCCACAGTTGTCTTCCAGGAGAGATGCTGTTTGTGTCCCTCTAGCCCAAACTGAGTCCCCTCTGATCTTTCCCCTGCCCAGTGCAGACAGTGGTGCCATGAGGTGGGAAGGGGACAGACAAGGCCGTGGCTGCCCATCAGGAGGAGATGCCAAGCTCTGCTCCTGCAGTGATGGGAGAGGAGTGAACATGCTGGCATATTGGCAGTAATATTGAGGCTTGTGAGGAAGCACCTTATTTGCCAGGGCCAGCCTGTCCCAGTGCAGGCCCAGGAATCTTTTAGCAGAGAAGATTCCTGGGCAAAACTTGAAGCTGCTGAGAGAGGTTGTTTGGGGCTGATCTTAGTGGGAGGTAGAAGGCAGTGCTAACTGTAGGTAACACCTCTGGGGAACCTGTCACTGCCTTCTGGGCTGTAGCAGCCTCCCAGAGGTGTCTGGGGAGTGCTTGGAGCCCTCCCCAGTACCGTTGTCTTGGTGCTGCCAAGTCTAGTAAGTGTCTCCTTTCTTCTCCCTGCTCTGTCCAGCAATAACACCATGTTGGGAAGAGATGTTGTTGGCGTGCGAGTTGTACAGAGTCAGAGTTTTCCTGGCTGTTCCTAAAGTGCTGAGCCTAAACACTGCAGGTGGCCTGGTACCCAATCTTGTCTTGCTCAAAGTGGCCACTGTGCCTCCAAAGAGAGGATTCAGCAGGAATTACGGAGTTAAGTGTACCCTCTTAAAGTTACCAATTTTATTTTTTATTTCCTTGTTTTCTGTCTCTTATATATGCTCTAAATATGGTTGTAATACTTGTTCTTGAAAAGTTATTAAACATTTGACTCTGTAAATCTGCTTCTGGCTTCTTCCTCCTTTGATGGATCCTTTAACTTGCACATTAGTGCTTCAGAAAGTGCTGAAGAATTTAAGAACCCAGATGTTAGAATTTGCCTCTCAATTTGACTTTGATCAGCAGCCTCCCTGTTTAAGGGATAGCACACACCTGAACAGCAGCAATCTGGAGAGAGGAAAAATGGTGGGATTTCCACAGAGAAGACAGAACCTGTCTCCAATCCATGAAGTTTGTGGTACTCCACCTATGACAAAAACTCTTAGTACATGGAAATGGGTTTTTCCTTCCCTTATTACTGGAAGCCATTTTCCCCAGTGGTGACAAATTAGTCTTACCTGCCTGTTAGGGCACAGCTCTGTTGGCTGTGCAGTTACCAATTCATTCCAGCTCTCAACCAAGCCTTTAGCAGCTGCTTACAGCAAGAGGCACACAATAGTCTTCCAACTGCCAAATTGTCCCTTTCCCCGGGGATCAAAGGAGAGGTTTAGCAAAGCAGCATTAACAGGAGCCGGAAGTCTTTTCCTGTGCTGAAGCTGCCTGCCCTTCCCTGCCTCAAACCAATCTGCCTTTGTTATGGAAAGGCTTGCAAAGGGGAGGCTGCAGACCTCCAGCAGTAATGGGGTGAGTCTGGGAGTAGCTGGTGCCTTTCCTGCCTGGGGCCAGTCCCCCCACAGATACTGCAGAGGGCAGGTACTGAAGGCTGGGACTGATCCTTCCCTGGGCTGTGCAGTGAATGGGGAAGACTTCACTTTTGTTATTGATCTATAGAACAAAGCTGCTCTCTCAGGAGGAGGAGGAGGAGGAGGAGAGCCTGCTGGGGGACATCTGCCTTAATCTGGGTTTAATCCTGAGCACTGAGTCCCTACCTGGTCTGAAGGATTGGCATGCCTGTGCATCCTCTGTGCAGACCCCACTGCACACCTGTAACGCAGCTGCCTCACCTGCACTGCCAGAGCCCATGGGCTTGGAACTGGGTGGGATGCTGACCCCGTGCTGCCACATAGGGCTGGATTGCACCTGCAGAAGGCTTTCTGGAGAAGACTTGCAATTTTTATAGCAGCTGGATAGCTTGGTAGCTCTAAGGAGCCCAGCCAAGGAAGCCCACATGGGAAAGCACCATCCATCTTGCGTTGACGTATGTCAAGGCTTGGCTGGCCTTGAGATTTGTTAAGTGGAATCACACTGTATCACGTGCCAAGGATTGTCCTTAATGAAGTCCATGGCGAGGCTTTCCTGCCACGTTTTTCAAAACGTGCCAGAGCTGGGGGAGCTGCTGAGGGGATCCATCAAACGCTGGCAGGGTAAAGTGTGCATCCTTTTCTCCAAGCCCTTGCTCCACACCACGTGGTTTTGGCTGTCTTTGGCGGCCAAACACTCACCAGGAACTGCTGCTGCCTTTCCCTGCCCTGCTGGGGCCTGTGCTGGACTTGCCCCTTGTCCCTGAGGAACTGGGCTCGCTTTGAGTGACCGACCTTAATGTGTTACGAGGGGCTGGGCTCTCCTGAGCCCCGAGCTGGCTGCCTCTGCAGAGATTAGATGGGCTAATCTCTGCCCAAACTCTAGGAGCTGTGCCAGCGGATTTGCTGGAATAAACTCCCAGCCACAAACCCTTACATCCATAGGGACCCTCTGTGTATTTTTTAATACGAAACAAAATACTCTATCTTCCTGTTTACTTGCTGCACAAAGTGGAGCATCATCAGATACTGGCTCTTTCCTTTAGGGCCAGATGCTTGGTTGACTTACACAGTATTCTTCAACAATCTTCCTCTTCTGATCCCTCTCTCCCATCAAGACTTTAACTATCTCGCTGAAGGTGGGTGAAATCAGATGGTCTCCCTGCAGGAGAAGAGGATGCTGCTGGCAAATGGGTCAATGTCAGAGGCATCCCATCAGCAGCCATTTCCTACAGTAAATGTGCACGAGCAACACTCCTGTGGTGGAGCACCCAGCTTCTTACTGCTTTGGTTATGGCTCTTGACCTGGCTGGGACACAACATCCTCCTACATGAAAAGAGTGGAGGAATGAAGGATGTGGGTGCAGAGTATGCCTCATGGATTGCTACTGCCTGCATACACCCAGGGCAGCCCCAGCTGGGTGCAAGGGGCGAGCAGAGGGGAGTCCTGCTTCAGTGCAGGCAGCCTGCAGAGAAAAGATCTTAAATAGCTCCTCGTTCACCTTTCTGTGGGTGGCCTGGTCCTTCCTGCTTAAGTTCTTGCTGCAGGTCATGTCTAGTGGGAGAGGAAGGAATCTTTCTTTGCAGAGAGCCCTGGTTTCAACCCGGGGCAGAGCAGGGGCCACCCAAAGATGAGTTTTTCTTTGTCTGCACCAGCTTTTCACCTTGCTCTTCCATTGGCTGGGGCGAGGTCCTGCACTAGGGCACTTTGATCAGGACCTCAGTGCTGGGAGCTGCTTTCTACATCAAAGGCAAAGCTTCCCTTTGAAAGCTTGGGTGCTGAAATATGGGAGTGCAGGAGCTGCAGCACCTCAGAGCAAGGGGCGGGACAGTGACCCTCCCTGGGTTGGGCCAGGCAGCAGCAGGCTCAGAGTGAGCTGGAGCAGCTGGCAGTCACTGTGGTGTGAGCCAAGGCCAGGACATCCCACAGCTCCAGTGGCTCTGCCTGGGCAGGTGGCAGCCACTGGCAGAGGAAGCAGGCAAAGGGGTTTTCCTGGAAAGCTTTCTGTCCGTTTGCTCAGCTGCTGGGGCAGAAGCATCCTGGGTGAGTCTGGCCCAGCAGAATGGCAGGACACTGGTACAGGCTTCTGTCCCTGCCTGTGCTTGTCCCCTTATGCTTTGTCTCCTTCCCACCAAGTGGGTCCTGACACAAGCACTGAGCTGTAATCAGGGAGGTGATATGCAGGAATCAAAAAATTATTTGAGTCAAACTGTGCTCCTTGTCCATTCTGCAACTCCCTGGATATCTTGGGCCAAATGTTGTCATCTTTATAGAGGGATTACACCTCCAGGGCAACATTAATCCTCTGCAGCTGCTGTCTAGCATGGGATGGGCACTGCTGGAGGCAAGGGAAATATTTATTTTGAGTTTTACCACTGGCCACCACCCAGGAAAACTGAGTGACAGGGCTGGGGACTTTGGCCACTTCTGCATGCAAGGCAAGCTGATCATCCTGCCCTGCTGGCACCTGTGAGAGAGGGTAAGAGCTTCCCCTGGCAAACTGCAAAATGGGACCACCCAAGCGAGATTTTGTTTGTATGAGGGAGCGGTTGTGCGCCCCAATGAATACTCTGGGATGCAGTGGGGAAAGTCTCAGAGCCACTGGAGGTGAGATGATGGACACCAAGTTGTGCTGACGCAGACCTGCAGCCTGTCTGCTTCACACCTGATGTGTTGCCCCTGCAGCGCCAGAAATGCCTTTCTTTGAGATGAAGGGTCCAGCACCCCGGGGAGCTGGGCTGGGGGCTGCCCGGTGGGTGTGAGGGGAGGTGATGGACACAAGCAGTGCACATGTGCCGAGCTCAGTGTGGCTGGTGGGCACATTCCACCCGGAGCGGGGCTGTGCCTCCCTGTACAGCACCAGCAGCCTCAGTGCTGCCTGGAGTGTGCACAGGCAGCAGGTTCAGCCCCTCCCAGGGCCCCGAGGCTCTTCCCTCCATCCCAAGCATTGTTTCCTCTGACCTTGAGCCAGCCGGTCACTCCTCACCGTATCCCAGCCTCAGTTCTTCCTCTGCACTGAGCCCGGTTTCCTCTCTGCTTTCCGGGTCCTCTCCTCAGCAGTGCACAGGGGATCCTGCCCTGGCTTGCAGAGGAAGAGGAGGATTCTCCTGAGATGGTGCCAATCAGGCAGAGAGAGCCCCTGCTACCCTGGTCACCCCCTCACCCACACCCCAGCAGCCACCCCGGCATAGCAGGGCCTGGAGGACACTGAGCTCCCAGGGTGGTTTCCAGGTCAGGCTTCTCCAACCTATTTCCAGGAAGCTGGGAGCTGCCTGGTGGGAGTGGATCCTGGCAGGGCTGTCCAGTGCCTGCCAGGGCCAAGCTCAGCCAGACTCGCAGTCCCCCCTGCTACCAAAAGCCCTGTCCCTTATAGCAGGTGCCAGCCTGCCCTCCCTGGGGTCTCGTGTCCATGGGCAGCCAGAGGCGAGCTGACCCCGCTGTGGGTGTGCAGGGCAGTGTGTCCAGCAGAGAGCCTGGGCACTGCTGAAATGCTGGGCTTTGTCTCCAGCAGGGTCCCTTACTGCTGTCCATGAGTGTTTCCAGATGGCCCTGGGCTCCTGGCACCAGCTCCGCTGCAGCATCCGGGGAAAAGCAGGAGGGGGGTGGGAAGTGATGTCCCAGCTCATCAACCATGGCAGCCTGGGCCTCTCTGCTCCCAGCATCCCTAATTCCCACTGGGGAATTGCTCCCAGCTCCCATCCCACCCCAAATCAGCAAGGAGCCCCCTTCCCCTGCCATGGCAGGGAAGGTATGCCTTGAGCATCTGGCCCTGGGCATCCTTGG
Organism: Pipra filicauda; assembly: GCF_003945595.2. Classification (NCBI taxonomy): domain Eukaryota; kingdom Metazoa; phylum Chordata; class Aves; order Passeriformes; family Pipridae; genus Pipra; species Pipra filicauda. The sequence continues at coordinate 763,412 of NW_024104408.1, forward strand.
CTGGCTCTGGCTTTCCCTGTGAGCCAGGCATCTTTCCAGGTGCCAGACTTTGGGGTCCCCAGCCCTACACCCCGCCGAGCCCTCAGCACCCCCAGGAGAGAGGGGAAACACAGCTGCCGTGGGAAATACATCTGTTATTGGAAATGCATCTGCCATAGGAAGTGCATCCAGTGTGGGAAATGCAGCTGCCGTGGGAAATGCATCCGCGCCTGCCTCTGGAGCAGTGTTTGCGGGGGTGGGGAGCCGCAAATCCCTCCTGCCTCGCCTTTTGGCCAGGTTCACGGCTTTTGGCAGCTCCTGGTACCAGTCTGGCCCTGGTTCAGGGCAGGCTGGAGTGTCGGGCTGCCCCATGGCTCTCGGCCCAGCAGAGCTGTGGGTCCTCCCTCAGCTCTGGGGAAGACCCACACAAGCACAGATCTGGGCAAAACGGTCAAAACCGAATTGAAAGAAGTTAAAAGCCAAGGAATGTGACCCAGCACGGCCTGGCTGATGGAATACAACAGCCCAGAGCCACTTGGAGACCTTTTTCCACCCACCCCCTGATTTTGACTTCTTGCTTGGCTGCAGCGATGCGCTGAGTCTGAGCCAAGCGTGTTTTCCAGGGAATCGGCTAATGGCTGGGAATCACTGCCCAGGAGGCCAGGGCAGGGGATGAGTGACCCAGACCACAGGGTTCCCCCACCAGCACCAGGAAAGCAGGGCGAGAGCCAGTATCAGTCCTTCCCTTTTACAGTAATTAGAGTGGCCGGGCGGATCAGGGTAATTCAGTGCCGGGAAGTGGCTGTAGCAGTCTTGGGCACTGAGCCAGCAGCTCTGGGCCCTGGGGAAGCATGAGGGGAGCACAAAGGCTCCATCACCCTCCATGAAGTGGGGGCTGGCAGGATGGAGATGGGGGCAGAGGAGCAGCTGAAGCACCAGGGCCAGGGGAGCAGGTCAGGGGTGGGTTATTGCTCTCTGCACCAAGACAGAGGTGCCAGCCTCTGAGGAAAGATCCAGGGCAAAGTTGCTGGCACATTGCTGGCACTGTCCTGCTGCAGGGGAGGCTGGAGGAAGCAAGGATGCTGGATGCAGTCAAGTCCCACATTGATAGTCCCCCTAACTCTGTAGGGTCATCCTCACAGGGATGGGTCAGATTCACACCAGCCCCTTGCCCAGTGTGGCACAGCTGCCTCCCCCCCAGTGTAGCAACTGCACCAGGCCTCTGCTGCCCACCCAAAGGCTGCACCTGCAGCTCCAGAGCAAACCCAGCTCCAGCTCCCACCCCAGGGAGCATCACCTCACCAGCAGAGGCAGGGACACTGCTATCTCCATCCTGGCTTTTGCAGTTTGGCTTTTCTTCCCATCAAAGGCTGAGCAATATTTTTCCCCAGATAAAGCCAGTTTCCTACCCCTCAGGTCTAATCTTTCCCACTCCCATGATTATTTCCCCGATCTCTGCAGCAGTCCCAACTCCTCCTGCTTTCCTCTGCCGCAACAGCAGCAGTGAGACAGGATATGGCCACCCCTTCCCCCCAGGAAACTTGCTGGGGACACGTGGGGACAGGGAGTTGAAGGACCCGCTAAAGTGGCTCCAGGAGGGTCCCCCCGCTGCTGCCGGCCCTGCCCGGGGAAGGAGGCGGCCGCCCGGGGCCGAAGCACGGTGCTGGCTGGGGGAGAACAAGGCGCCCTGTGTTCCCAGCAAGGCCGTTGTCACTGTGGTGGGAGCTGCTGAAAGGCCGCTCTGTCCACTGGTGGGGGTGGGGGGCTGCTTTAGCTGACCCCCCCAGAATGGCAGCCCCAGGGCAGGGGCTGCTGCAGGGACATCACTGGCCATGCTGGCCCCTTCCTCACATCCCCTGGCCCGGCACTCAGTTCCCTGGGGGTGCCAGGCAGGGTGGCTCCCAGAGAAGCCTCCCGTTACCACAAAATCTGCCAAATCTTGCACAGGATGCCCCCCGACACCCCCCACGGCAGGAAGGACGGCACCACGGCTCTCCACACACCCGACCTGTTTAATAGACATACAAGGCGGCCGTGCCCACTGCCCTTTGCCCCAGGGCTTTGCCCCATGGCAGCAGCAGGGCCTGGGCTAAGCTGAGCCCCAGAGGGGTTGCAAAGGTAGTGTATCCCAGCTCACACTGTCTTTAGGCACCACATCCCTGTATCCCCGCAGTTCAACAGGAAACACAGCCATGAGCTCAGCCCCCCCCTTCCCCACCACTGCAGGTGCCAGCGGCTGAGACCTGCCAGCTCGCAGCACTTGTGAGCAGCCCCAGCCCGCTCACCACCCCAGCCCCAGCGGGCTCACATGGAAGGAAGGGACCCTGCAGGGACCCCGAGGCAGAGGCAGGCACGTGATGGGTGGCAGCCTGAGGGTCACGGCTGGGGGGAGGTGCAGGCACTGGGGAGCAGGCAGGACCTGGATGCCCTCCAGCCCCCCCATGACTATCCCCGGTCCCAGCCCGGCTGCTCTGGAGGGGCTGGGGGGGGTTGGGCATCCCCCCTTTTCTGAGGCTGGAGCCATCAAGCAACAATGGGGTAGAGGAGCCGAGGCCGTAGTGGGGGACAAGGGGAGGGGGGTGTCAGGTCCATCTTAGCACCATGGTGGCAGGGGCGGTTTGGGGAGGGAGCCAGGGTCAGACCCACTCCTGCAAGGAGCGCTTGCAGTACAAGAGCATTCGGGGCGCGCCCTTCCTCTGCATCTGCACGATGACGTAGATGAGGCCGAGGATGCAGAGCAGCAGCACCAGCAGCACCAGCACCATGACCACGCTCATGGTGCGCGTGTACTCGTCGATCTGCACCACCACGTCCACATCCCTGCCTGGCTGGCCATCTTCCTCCTCGTAATCCTCATCTTCCTCCTCCTCGTCCTCCTCCTCCTCACCTTCAGTCCGCCCATCCCCATCGGGGTTGAAGGGAGGTCGGTCCACATCGGGCCAGCGGGGATTGGGATCTGGGACCAGCTCCGTGTGACAGCCCATGAAGTCCCGTAGGATGGATTTGGGATAACCTGGCTCTGTCTTGAGCCGCTCATTGTCGAATTTCCAGTACTTTGTGCCTCTATAGAAGTAGGTGGAGGCTGGGGGAGAGACAGAGTCAAGGGGTAAGTGGGCAGGCACAGGGTTTGCTCCGGGACAGGTGAAACCCTTCAGAAAGGGCTTCACCACTGACCCTCGGACACCCTCCCGAACTCCATCCCACATGGCCAGGCCATCAGAGGGGTGACCCCATACCCCAGTCCCCCCTACCACCCACCCCTCTTCTCATCCTCTACTTACAGGCATCTGGGCTGAGGAAAGCCCCCTTGGGCGAGGGAGGGATCCCCACCCAGACAGAGATTGGCTTCGGGTACCCGGGGTCCACCGAGCGCGTGTCCTCGTTAAAGCGCCAGTATCTGGGGGAGGGAGGAGAGGAGCAGGTGAGGAGCAAGGGGGTCCCTGCTGCCCAACATTCCCTCCCCTGCCAGGGACCAGGAGGGAGCAGGGCAGGGATCCACACTCACCTGTCCCCACGGAAGAAGAAGGTGTGTCCTGTGGGTTCCCACCAGACGGCCGTGTCGATGCTGTCGTAGGGGATGCCCTGCCCATAGGTGACCAGGGGCTGTGGGTACCCGGGCTCCAGGTTGGCTTCTCGGAAGATCCAGTAGCGGTCACCTGGAGGGGGAGGAGATGGAGAAGGGGGATGAGATAGTACTGCCCAGCAGCTGTGGCAGGTGCACACGTGGACAGGGACAGGGGTAAACACCTGCAGCCACCCTGGACCCTTGGGATCAGGCAGCAGCTCTGGCTGGGGAGGTGATCAGGATTGGGATGAAGTCAATCTGCACTCAGTAGCTTTGAGGGAGGAGGGCGCTGGGGCTTCCCCTCCACCTCAGCCCTCCCACCCAGTTTCCCTGCTCACCTTTAAAGAAGACGAATTTCCCGTCATGCCTCTCATAGGCGGCATCGATGTCCCCAGGGAGGCCCCGCCAGAAGTGTCCGATGGGCATGGGGTAGTTGTCCAGCACCCGGTTGTGCCGAACCCTCCAGAACCACCGGCCCTGGTGAGAAACAGGGTGTTGGCAGAGGATGGGGAGGACACAGAGACATGGTCCCAATGCCAGGCTCCGTGCTGGGGGGTCCTCCCACCCTCAGACCAACCAGTTCCCTAGGGTGAGGGCAGGAGGGGGTCCTGGCAGGCACCTTGAACACAAACATCTCCCCACGTAGCACCGCCACCGTGTCGAAGTCCCCGTCGCAAATGTCGGGGCCATACTGGTCAGGTCGGTCCGGGCTGCCAGGTTTGGGGGGTCGCTCTGGTTTCCCGGGAGGGGGAGGTTTAGGAGGTCTCTGGTCTGGCCTGCCAGGTCTCCGGGGTGTCACGGTGGGCAAAGGCTTGGTGGGCTGAGGCTGCCCATCCGCGGTACCTGGATCAGGCAGGCAAGAGAAAGGATGTGGTGATGCAGATCAGCATTACCTCAGTTTCCCCACACACATGCCCAGGATCCCACCTCTGGGCTGATCCCCCACCCATCTCCTCACCGTAGAGCTGCTGAATGCCCTTGAGGTCATCCTCGGGCAGCTGGAAGTTCTCTGTGTCCATCCACTGGTAGAAGGGGGCCATGATAGCGCTGGGGTTGCTGGAGTGCTCCAAACCCAACGAGTGCCCCAGCTCATGCACAGCCACCAGGAAAAGGTTGTTCCCTGCATGGAGAGGCACCATCAGCAGGAGGGAGTATGGGACATGATCCATGGGGTGAGTCCTTGGACCCAGCACCCTGCAACAAGGGTGCTCCGGAGGGAGCTGCCTACATCACCCATGGTGGAGCCGCTCTCCCTGCCACTCCTGCCCACACCAGTGCAGCCCCCTTCCCTCAAGCCCAAGAGGCCACCAGTCTCCTCTGGTCACCCTCACCACCTCCTTGACCCTCAACTCACCAGACACATCCGCGTTCTCCAGCGTCCAAGGCTCATCCAAGTCGAAATGCGTGTCCCCCCCCATGCCAGGGCCGGGGAAATAGGCGTGAGCCAAAAATCCCCCGAGGCCATCAAAGGGGGAGCTGTCTCCATGGAAGCCAGAGGCAAAGAGCACCATGATGTCAGCCTCCTTCTTCCGCTTCTGCCGGATGTCCTCGTAGGCCACCTCCCGGAAAACCAGCGGCGTGGCTTGCTCCCACACCCGGAAAGCTCGTCGGACAGCCTCGTAAGAGTTGTATCGACCCAGCTTCTCCGTGTAGTTTTGGATGCTGGGGATACAGAGCTCATTAGGGATGGCCCAGGGCAGTGCTCACTCCCCAGGGGGGTCCATGGCTCTCCACGGGCTGGGGAGTGGGAAGCCCTGGGCAAGGTTGGGTACCTGAAGGTGAGGTGGCTCTGGCTCCAGCGCCGCCCCGTCAGCGCGTACCGCTTCCGCCGCATGTTGGACTTTGTCCGTGCCCCAAACTGGTCCGGGACCCCACAGCGGGGACGTTTCATCCACCTGCAGGGAGGACACCGAGCCAGGGCTCAGCCCATCGCAGACAAGGTCCCTGAGGGGTTACAGCAACCGCAGACAGCGAGGAAGGTGTCCTGGCTGCAGGGGTGCAGCCCCCAATAGGAGAGATGCAGATCCCACAGGAGACAGCACCCACATTTCCAGGCGCAGGCACAGCTCCAGGGCTGGCAAGAAAAGCCAAAGAGCCCGGGAGCAGAGCTGCTGTGTGCAAGAGCAAGAGGACATGGACAAACTCACGCTATGGTCTCCTCGTCCAGGACGCCGGTGACGGTAATGCCGTAAAACTTCTGCATCTCGGCGAGGGCCGAGGAGAAGGTCTGAGCCGAGCGCATGGTGGACATCCGCCGGCTGGGCTGCGGCAGGTACCCATAGAGCCGCAGCCATGCCTGTGCCGGGAGAGCCGAGCGTGAGCCCGCGGCACGGAACAGCCCCACGGGACACCTGGATCTCCGCGAGGCCCCAGCGGGGAAGGATCCATCCCCCTGCCCGATTCCACCCCCTCCCCCTGCCCGATTCCACCCCAGCCCTGTGCCCCTTCACAGGGGTCTGTGCCAGCCGGCAGGAGCAAATGCTAGCCCCGGGCAGGCAGCAGTGGGCAGCAGGGCATACAGCCCCTGCCCTGCCCTGCACAGTGACGGGAGCCGGTGCTCCAGGGGGGCTGCTGCCGGATGCCTTGACCCCAGGGAGAAAGCAGCTGGCAGGGAGCCAGTCGTCCTGCAGGCTGCTCGTCCCCCGTGTCCCCCGGGAGCTGCAGACGGATGTGAGGTCAGGGCTCTCCCCGCAGCCCGGGACCCCCACCCCAGCCTGCACCCACAAAGGGGCTTCTGTCCTGCGGGGCCGCAGCCCCTGGGCGGGGGGCAGGGGGGTGCAGGGGCTGGGGCGCGCCGGGGCTCTTCCTTCCTGCCCCAGCCTCCGCCTCCTCTTGTCTGCCCTAATTGCATTTTATTTTTATCTTTATTATTAGTCTTTTGTAACTTCTTTTTTTCCCTTTTCCCTTTCTTTATTTTCATTTTCTAAATTTTGGAGGGGGTTTCCTTTTAATTTTTGAAACTTTTTTTTTTCTAAATTCCTTCCAATTCTTATTCCTTTTCCGAGCCTTTTTCCTTTTCCAAGCCTTTTTCCTTTTCCAAGCCTTCTTTTCCAGGTTCTCCAATCCTTCTCCTATTCCAATCCTTTTCCTAACACTTCCCCCCCGCTTTTTTTTTTTTCTTTCCAAAACCGGTTTAACGCTTTAACTTTAAAAAAAAAAAAAAAACAAACAAAAAAAAAACCCCACGTTCAATCCATTAATCCCTTTTACCCCCGCAACCCACCTTCCCCCGGACAGGGTGGCGGAGAGCAGAGACTCTATCAAAAGCGCTTTCACACCCCCTCCCGCGCTGGGCACAAAGCGTTTCCTTCCCCCCCATCCAAGCCTTGCGCCCGCTGGGGCAACCCGGACCCGCGCCCTTCCCCGCCCCGCCTGCACCTGCGCCCGCCGGCGCTGCCCCACCCGCCGCAGGTGCAGGAGCGCCGGGCAGCGCCGGGGGGTCCCCCCGAGCCCCCCGCTCACCTCGGCGTTGATCTCCTCGCCCGCCGCCCCCACCAGCAGCACCAGCAGCACCACGAGCGGCGGGAGGCGCCCCCCCGCCCGCCAGGGGGCGCCGCCGCCTCCTGCCATTCCGCGCCGCCGCCGGTTCGCGGCTGCCCCCGGACGGGCCGGGCCGGGCCGGGCCGCGCCGAGCGCGGCGGTGTCCGAGCTACGCCGCCCTCATGGCCCGCCGGGGCCGAGCCGCCGCGGGGGGCTGCGCGCGGTGCATGGGCGGCGCTGCCAGGCGCGGCCCGTCGCCTCCCGGCCCGCCTTTGTGCGTGAGGTCAGGACGGCGGCGCACGGCACATGGGCGGCCGGCGCGGCGCGGCGGCGCTCGGCTCAACCGGGCTCGGCTCGGCTCGGTTCTCCTGCCCTGCCCTGGCCGCCGCCGGGAGCACCGGAGCGGGTGGCGAAAGGCGGGCGCGGCGGCAGCGGCGCGGGAGCGGGCGGGGCGGGGCCGCGCCGGGGGCGGGGCCTGGGGAGGGGGCGGGGCTTTAGGGGCGAGGGCGGGGCCACGACGGCCTCACCCCCCCCTCCCGCGACCCCTGGTCCCGCGTGTGCGGGGGGAACCCCTTCCCGACCCCCCTAGCCCCACGGACGCTCCCACCCGTGTACGAGGCCCACGCAGGCGGCCAGCCCAGGCCCTGCCGCCCGGCCCCGCCCTTTCGGGCCCCACCGGCAGCCGCCCCATCCCCGGACTTTGCCCCCACTGCCCTTGTCCCCTGTCCCGAGGGTCCCTGACACCCACCGGTGTTACACAACTGGGTGCTGTGCCAGGCCGGGCCCTGCGGCAGGGGGGAGGGAGGGTTGAGCATTAACCCGGGAGAAACCGGTCATGCCAGAGCCGGTTTCACTGGAAGTCCCCAGGGGCTAAATTTATCTCTGTTTGTTTTTCCTTCCCCAAAAGAAAACTTGGGGTGTAATCACACGTCTTATCATGCGGATTCCCTATCCCGGAAACTAACTGGCTACAGACTTCACAGGTTTTTGTTAAGGATTTTGAAAGGCAGCTCTCCCAGGGGCACAAATTGTGGCTGTGCTGAGATGCTCCCACAGACACAAAGCCACTCTGAGTGCCAGGACAGGCTGCACTGAGTGCAGGCATCGCCTCATGGGCAGCCTGCAGGAGGCGGGGATCTCTCGAAGGGAACGGCTGTAATACACCACAGACACGATTTTATGACACAAGGAGACAGATTTTTATTGCTCAGAAGTCCTGGGCAGACACTGGATAAAAGATTCAGGGCAGCACATCAACATCCTGCTGTGAACACCTGAGGTTGCAGCCGACCCCCCCCCCCCCCCAGGAACAAAAGCATTAAAAAGGAGTTTCTCCCAAGGAACAATGTCCAGCCTGCAAATTCCCTGGGTCATCGTGGCACCCGGGGTGCTGATCCCATGGGAAAAAATGTGGAGCCTGAGCAGGAGCCGCCACCCCCTTGAGTCACCTCTGGGCATTGCCCTCCCAGCTCAGGCAAACCCTGACACTGCCCGCTCTAGGGCTCACCCACACCTGGCTGCAAGCTCTTGTTGTTTGGCAAAAGGATCAGACAATGAAATGTCTCTGCAGAGGCAGCAGCAGTGTGAGAGGGACACAACATGACTCAGGAGCTTGTCCAAGCTGGCTTTCAGTAGGGAGATGCTCTGGTGAGGGAATCCAGCTCCGTGTCCTTGCCTCTTGTTACTAAAAGCTTGCTCAGAGCGTCCTGACAATCTGGTAGTGCTACTTCCCACCGTGTGAGACACTCTCCCTTTAGCAACAGCTTCCCACGCTACCTTCTTCCTCTTTCCCATAAGGCATCTATGGCTGTTACAGAGATTTTTTTCTTTAAAAAAAAAAAATCAGCAAAATTAGCGACCGTGGGATGTCTGGAACCACCAGTGCTGACTGCAGCACATACAGCAGCAAGAATGAAATCTGCTACAGACACACATCTCTTCAGCCAGCAACTAGAACTTGGAAGTGGCCTGACTTGAGGCCACAAACAACCCAGAGACGCTGAGCAGGCAAGAAGAGCATGGGAGGTGCGTGACAGCCCGTGCTACTCAGGGCTGTGTTGGAGAACAGTCCTTAGCTGAGCATCGGGCTCTTCGAGGCTCTGAAATGCACAGCCCCACCAGACCCTACCTCAAGGGGAAGGAGAAGTACTTGTTCCCCGATTTGCAGCGGATTTGCTCCCATTGGACACGCAGCAGGAGCGCCGAGTCCTCAAACTCGTCCACAATGTCCTGGAAAACAGATGCAGGAGTCAGTACCAGGACAGATCTGTCAGAGGATGGAGATTAGCAGCTCCCTCTCTAAACCAAATCAGAGACAAGTCCATTTGCAGCTGGAAGCCTCTGACTTCCCTCTGAACAGTGATTTAACTCATGCTCTCCCCAAAAGCTTTTCTTCTTTCAACCCACTGAAGTTTGTCTTGCCCGGTGAAGAGAATTTCCCACTTCCACCCTCAGCAGGGAGACGTGGCTGGACTCCAGTTCTGCCCTTCCCCTGCTCTCCACACCTGGGGTTTGGGGACACACCTGGAGCTCCCGCAGACACTGCCCCTCCAGCTTGCCAGACAGGTCTCCGACACACCAGGCCAAGCTGATGTGGAATGACGGATCCTGAAGATAAAACAAGGATCAGAATGTGAGGGATAAAGGAAGCTTTGACATATGGGGCCACAGTGGGAGATCTGGTGTGGTGCTGCCCAGTCTGGGATCGCAGAGGTTGGAGGATCCCAAAGCTGGGAATCCTCTCTGACAACTCAACAGCTGCAGAGCTGATATGGACAGTGCTGGAGACGGGATGAGTCCTGGGCTCCCTACTCCAGCCTTTTTGGACAGCAGTGGGCAAGGCTGCCTGGTTCCCAGCCTCCCTGTGCTCAACTTTGCAGCAGCTTTTCCAGCTGCACAGAGAACCTCTCAGGCTTGTCCCAGGGCAGGTACACGGATCACTTCTACATAACCCACACGAGCTCCCTGCTCAGGTCTGGAGACAGATAAATCATGGTTTGGTCCTTCAAAATCCCAAACCCATCCCCAAAGCTAGCACCAAACAAAAAGGCTGGACTGACACCCAAGAAAGCTGCCCAAGGCAAAGGCACAAACACCATCCTTAGTCCCCCAGTGCCCATTCTATCCTAGGACAACCCTGCTTCCAAGCACAGTGGGGCAGCTACTGTGACTTACACTCTGGCTCCTGTTTATTTGAGTGAACATCTTGCAGGGAACCAGTTGGCATGTCCAGACTGGCAGGGAGGTAAGAAGGAAACGCCTTACCTTGTAGAATGTGGGAAGGTCAAATTCCTCTAAAACTCTGTCCACCTCTGAGACCAGCTCCAGCAGCTGGAAATGCCCAGCGGAGACCTCCAAGCCAATAAAGGTCCTAGAGGAAGACAAGGAAAGACAGCAAGCACCTCTTCATACTGCAGAAAGCACAGCCATAAGCGTGCTTAGCCCTGCATTCCTACCAGGCAAATTCCCTACTCCCTAGAAGAAAATTTGAGGAATGCCAGGTTTAAGCATCCAGGGATGCTGACTGCATTTTGTAGAGAAACAGAAATAAAGTTGTGGTAGCAAGGAAAAGCAGGACCGGATGATAAACCACGTAGGTTTACAAGATTAACCCAGCACCTTTTGGGACAAGAACACTCATTTTCCAGGCAAAGGATGCACTGGATGGGAATTTCGGCAGAGTGCCGTGCCCATGCAGGAGCTGCATTCAAAAAGTGGAAGTTGCTGGAGAGGTTTTACAGTGGAAGAGGAAGCAGGGAATGGGAAGTACCAAGCTGGAGAGATGTGACAAAGAGGCACTTCCTCAAGGACTGTTGAGATGACACTTTCTAGAGTCATCTAGAGTCATCATTTCTTCCCCTCCAGGAGGGAATTGGAAAATTCAAGTTTCACTCAGGTTCTATATCCACTTTGTCCCACTCACAACTATCTTGGACTGCACTTCCCACTATATTCAGCAACATTTCATGATTTTAATCACCTTTGCTTTGGCATTTAAACTACTTAATTGCATTCGACTGGAATCAGGCTTCTGAGCTGACGCCCAGGAGAATTAGCACCATCTCAGCTATTTCTCTCCAGCTCTTGCAAGACCTGCACTACAATTTCAAGACTGGCACTGCTGCCAAAAGAGGTGGTCCCAGCCCCGCTCGCCCCAGGCTGCGCACGCCGGCACAAGGGCTTGCAAAGCTGCCGAACAAACCAGCTGGGAGATGGCAGCGAACGCAGCTGCCTCCCTCAGCTGCTGGGAAACCATGGCACGAGGCTAACCACAGCAGAATGGGCTGCCTCAGGTCACGGTGTGATCAACTGCTCCCTTCAGAAGGCTGAAATCCTGCAGCCTGAGGTTCACCCAACGCTAATGAGACCAGAAGCTTGCAGGGAGTCAGCGCCAGAGCCAGAAATTTGTGCGCGTGGCTGGGGAAAGGTGTGAAACCTCTGGAGATGAGGCGAGCACACCCTGCACTGTCACATGGCTCAGCCTGGTCACCGTGGGACTGGCAGGGTGACACTTCCCATCCACCCAGCACCTTGCCCAGCCTCCTCCTGGGGAAGGCAGGCAGGCTGCCCCGCCGTGCCCTCACCTGGTTTTGTTCTGGTTGGTGTAAACCTTCACTTGGTCAGCCACGCAGAAGAACCTGAAATAAGAAAGACCCTAGCTCAGCTGGTGGGGGTTAAAAAAAAAAAAGAAAAGAAAAAAGCAGAAGATGAGGAGGCGGGAGGATTTCTAGTGAGCTGTGGAAACATACAGGGAAATGTACGCTGCAGTTGGCCTGAATAGGTGCAACCAGAACCTTTCTGGGCTCAAATTCATTCCCCTCCTGTTTCCAGCCTTCAGAAGCCTGGACAGCGACAGAAGCCCTGAAGCAGCTGATGCTCAGCAGGCACCTAAGCCACATGTAAGCAACAAAACCATCCATGATTTAGGGGATGGCACAGCTCTGGCCTAATCCTTGAGAGCCAAAATCTGACTTGTCTGGTGCCAGATCCCGAGGCAGGGAGGAAAATTCCCCAGGGCTCTACTGGTACGCCAGCAGCAGCTAAAAGGAACGCCTGAGGCTGTGGATGCTGGCGAAACGCGGAGCCCGAGGGCAGGGGAGGGGTGTGAGGAGCGCTCTCCCGGGGCTCCGCCAAACCCACCTGTGGAAGGCGGCCAGGCGCTCCCTGAGGGAGCGGACGAAGGGGTCTATCCAGTGGTAGCGCAGCACCACGCACTGCGAGAGGCTGAGGTGGAACTCCTCCATGGCAGCCACCGAAGGCACGTAGGTGCGGGCGCGGGACACCAGGAGCTCCAGCAGCTCCAGGAATTCCTCCTGGGCAACGTCTGCGGGGCAGCGCCGTCAGAGGATCCCCGGGGGGCTCCATCCCGCCATCCCCTCCGGTCCCGCTCCCGTCCCGGTCCCGGTACCTACATGGCAGGTACACGTGCGTGGCCCAGTTGCCCCGCTCGTGGGGGAACCCGCGGACGCGGCCGCCGTGCCGGGCGCTGTCGTCGCTCACGGCCTCCTCCGGGTCCGGGTCTCCGGGCAGGCCGGCGGGGACGGGCAGGCGGGGTCGGCCAGCGCTGCGGGACCGGAGCGGGGCGGTGAGAACGAGGAGGAGGAGGAGGAAGAAGAGGAGCAGGAAGGCCGCGCGCTCCCGTCGCCTCCGCGCGCTCCCGCCGTCTTCCCCCCCGCACCCACCTGGCCACGGGGGACCCCTGCGCGCCGCCGCCACGGCTTCCCCCTTCGTCCTCCTCGTCCTCCTCGGAGCTGCTGTACCCCACCAGCCCCCCGCTCATGGCCGCCGGGACCCGCCGGGACCCCCCCGCTCCCGGTGGGGCGGGGGCGCAGTTGCCGGCGCGGCCCGGCAGGGGGCAGCACCCGCCGCCGCCGCCCCGCCTCCTCCGCCGCCGCCGCGGCCGCCCCGGCCCGGCCCGCTCCGCTCCCGCCCGCCGCTCCCTTCCCTCCCTCCCGGCTCCCGCCCCCACGCCAGCGCGGGGCTCAGGGCGCAGCGCGCAGGCCGCGGCCCCGCCGCCGGCGAGGCCTCCCTCCCGCCGCAGGTGAGCGGCCCGGCCGCCGCCGCCCTTTGTGTGCGCGCCTCGCCCGGGCGGGGGGGCGGCCCCGGGCGGGCAGGGACCCCCCCCTAACCCCGGGCCCGACCGCGGGGCCTCCCGGCGCGGCGGCGGCGAAGGCCTCGGGGCGCTGTCCCCGCGCTGCCGGCGGGGACGCCCGATGGGGAGCGGCGGACGGCGGGCCGGGCCTGGCCGCGGGCTGCGGCGGCGGCGGTGGCTGGTGGCCTGCGAGCTCCTCGGCCGCCCCCGCGCCCCGCGGCCCTGAGGCGGCCCGGGCCCGGCGGGAGCGGGCCGGGCCATGCCGAGCAAGGCCGCCTCGCCAGTTTGAAAGTACCTCTGCGCTCCCGACCGCGCTCCCTAAATGGTTGTCGCTTCCCACCTCCCACGGAGGGATGAGTTAGGCTGGAGCTGGCGCCAACGCGGGTCCCCGCGCAGAGCCCTCGGTAAGCCAAGGTTGGTATCGCTCTGCCCCGCGGGGAGAACGCGCTTCCCCCCCCGGCGGGCCGGGATGCGGCGCCGGTGGGTTCCTCCTGCCGCGGTTCGCGGTGCCGGGGGAAGGTGGGGCCTGGGCTGTGCTGAAGTTTGGTGCCCCGCCGAGCTCGGGACGCTGCGAGCCTCCCTTCGTGCCGGCGGTCAAGGTGAGCTCTCTAGGAGAAGGAGGGGGTCCTGCGCGCCAGCAGGGCTGCGATGGGGCCTTTGAGCATTTTACTGGCGTAACTGTGCTGGAGGACAAAGTAGCGCAGTGTCCCCTTAGGCAGAGGCGGGTCCAGCACTGCCCAAGCTGTGGGGCACGATCCAGCCTCAGCTGAGCGCCGGAGGAGGTGGGGATGCTGGGAATTGAGGTTCTCTGGTGCTCTTTATTGCTTAGTTTTAAACATAACCTGGAAGACCAAGGATTTCCTTACCCTGAGGGCACGTGGTTTGACACACACCTGGGTGTGCTCTTGTGGGGTTGGGGGCTCGAGGCCCAGGCATGTTACCTGCTTGCCAGGGCCTGCACCTTCCTTCTCTCTTGAGCTGTGGTGACACTGCTGCTGTCTGCTGCTCGCTGGTAGGTTTTACTCTTCTCTAAGTTGATGCCAGGTTTTACTGGACATCTCTAGAAAGACTGGAACTTTTTAGTGTGCACAGTCCTGGTGATGCTGAGTAGCAAGGCCAGGCAGCAACTCTGGCGTAGGTTGTTTGGCTTTAGGGTACTTTTATTCTGTGGTTTGGTAGGAGGTTCAGCCGAGCCATTGTTTTAACTCTTCTTTTATCTTCACAGAGTGATCCCTGTGGGTTCTGTGTTCTGTCTGTGGCTAAGATAACATTGAGGGCAAACCGTCTCTTGAGCTCTCTGGCTCTTCCCAGTCTACAAGCGCTGCCCAGAGAGGGGGAAATGTCTTGCATACATCCCTTGGGTGATGAGCCTGATATCCAAGCTGCGGGAGGAGCAGAACTGCTTCACAAGGCAGTTTCAGCTGGGGTGGGATCAGGTTGGGATTTGCCTTGACACCTGTAAAATCTAACTCAGTAGCTTCTTAATTGCACGGCATTTGGTGCACAGCCTGTGCAGAGAGTTCTCAGGCAGTGCCCCAGCAGCACTGGGAGATCCAGTGACCCACAGCCTACGGGGTAAGGCTGAGCTGACCAGGCCCTGGGCAGTTTTGCTGCCTCTCCTGAGGGCACAATACCCTGGCTGCAGCCAAGCAGAGCCCAACCCTTTCCAGGCTGAGCACACCTTGTACCAGGCCCTTCGCAGAGCAGCAAAGGGGGCTCTGGTTCTGGTTAGCTCCCTCACACTGCCTTCCTGGTAACTTTGCAGGGACACAGGAGAGTTTTCAAAGAGAGCCATGGGGAGAGGTTGAGAGAGAATTGCCCCTCTTTCCTCCAAGACCTGACATGAGCTGTCTTCTTTCTTGCAGAGAGAGCTGCTCCCCGGGCTGCTTCCTGTGCCCTTCCCAAATGTGAGCACATCGCAGCCAGCACGGAGAAGGGCCTTCTCTTGTTTTCAAGGCACTTACCTCTGCCTCCCGTTCTTTTGTCCAAAAAAAGAAAAA
Organism: Pipra filicauda; assembly: GCF_003945595.2. Lineage (NCBI taxonomy): Eukaryota > Metazoa > Chordata > Aves > Passeriformes > Pipridae > Pipra > Pipra filicauda. Next base: position 778,527 of record NW_024104408.1, read on the forward strand.
GCCAAACCAAATCAGTCCACAAAGAACTTGTGCTGATCTAAGGAGGAGGCTCTGGAGTCACTTCTTTTCTTCCCAAGATCCTTGCTGTGTGCTGGAGTTTCTGCCCTCAACTTCAGGGGATCAGCTACGGGGAATCAGGATCTTGGAATCTTTTGATTTTGGTTTTACTTGAACCCTTTCAACCGGGAAGCTGAAGCTGTCACTGCTAAAATCCCGTTTTTTTTTCCCAAGCATGTCAGAAAGCTGGCAGCAGCAGCAGCAGCAACCACAGCAGCCGCCGCCACCGCAGCAGCACCACGCTGGGGCAGCCGCCCTCCCAGAGCACTCCATCCCACCCAGCACTGCTGACAACCCCTTGGGCTGCGCCGTCTACGGCATCCTGCTCCAGCCAGACCCCGGACTGCAGCACCACCAGCACGCCCCCATCCAGGCTGGAGACCCATCCCACAAATGTGGTGTGTGTGGCCATGACCTCACTCACCTCTCCAACCCCCATGAGCACCAGTGCTTGCCAGGCCATGACCGCTCTTTCCAGTGTACCCAGTGCCTGAAGATCTTCCACCAGGCCACCGACCTCCTCGAACATCAGTGCATCCAGGTGGAACAGAAGCCTTTTGTGTGCGGCGTCTGCAAGATGGGCTTCTCCCTCCTCACCTCGCTGGCGCAGCATCACAACGTCCACAATGGCAATGCCATGAAGTGCTCTATCTGTGAGAAGACCTACAAGCCTCCTGAGGTAGAGCATTCACAGCCTCTCGACCCCTCGGAGAAGCCCTACAGCTGCTCTATCTGCCAGAAAACCTTCAAGCACCTCTCGGAGCTGTCCCGGCACGAGCGCATCCACACGGGCGAGAAGCCGTACAAGTGCACGCTGTGCGACAAGAGCTTCAGCCAGTCGTCCCACCTGGTGCACCACAAACGGACGCACAGCTCGGAGCGGCCCTACAAGTGCACGGTGTGCGAGAAGAGCTTCAAGCACCGCTCCCACCTGGTGCGCCACATGTACGCTCACTCGGGGGAGCACCTCTTCAAGTGCAACGTCTGCGAGCTGCACTTCAAGGAGTCCTCGGAGCTGCTGCAGCACCCCTGCACGCCCAGCGGCGAGCGGCCCTTCCGCTGCGGGGAGTGCCAGAAGGCCTTCAAGCGCCCCTCGGACCTGCGGCAGCACGAGCGCACGCACAGCGAGGAGAGGCCCTTCAAGTGCGACCTCTGCCAGATGAGCTTCAAGCAGCAGTACGCGCTCATGCGCCACCGCCGCACGCACAAGGCCGAGGAGCCCTTCAAGTGCAACCTGTGCGAGAAGGGCTTCGTGCAGCCCTCGCACTTAGTGTACCACCAGCACGTGCACGGCATAGAAAACCTCTTCAAGTGCAACGTGTGCCAGAAGGGCTTCAACCAGTCCTCGGAACTGCTGCGGCACAAGTGCGTGCAGAACGCGGAGCGGCCCTTCAAGTGCGCGGTGTGCAACAAGTCCTACAAGCGGGCCTCGGCTCTGCAGAAGCACCAGCTGGCCCACTGCGCCGAGAAGCCCCTCAAGTGCACGCTCTGCGAGAGACGTTTCTTCTCCTCCTCGGAGTTCGTGCAGCACCGCTGCGACCCGGCCCGCGAGAAGCCCCTCAAGTGCCCCGACTGTGAAAAGCGGTTCAAGTACGCCTCGGACCTGCAGCGCCACCGGCGCGTGCACACGGGCGAGAAGCCCTACAAGTGCTCCTCCTGCGAGAAGGCCTTCAAGCAGCGCGAGCACCTCAACAAGCACCACAGCGTGCACGCCCGGGAGCAGCAGTACAAGTGCATGTGGTGCGGGGAACGGTTCCTGGACTTGGGCCTGCTGCAGGAGCACAGCGTGCAGCACACGGCCGAGGGCGCCTACCAGGTGGCTGCTTGCTTGCCATGAGCCTCCCGCCCCACAGCAGCTTTCAGCTTGCATGGGACGCTCCCGGGCCTCGGCCTCCCCTTCCCTCTCCTCGGTTGTGGACAACCTCCAGGGAGCGTGGGGGAAAGGGGAGGTACGGGGTGTGGGCAGGTAAACTTTCCTCTGTGGTTGATATGCCACCTGTATTGAATTGGCAACAGACGACGTGAACATCGTGAAGGGGTGGAAAGGAAAGGAGGGAGGTGGAGAGAGGAAACTGCCTGTAGGTGCCTGGTGTTCCCTGGACTGTAGTTCACGCTGTACCTGCAGTTCCAATGCTGGGAGCTCAGCTGCCTGCTACAGGCACCAGCCCCTTGTGTGCAGCCTTTTTCCCCTGCCCTGCCTGGCGGGGTTGGTGGGGAGGGCTGAGTGACTCTCCTCCTGGAGAGGGCTTAGGAGCAAGGCAGAGTCAACCCTCCCTTCTCCTGAGGTGTGCTGCTGGGCATGGAAGTAGCAGGTTTCAGCTGCTGGGATCTCCCACCTTCCTTGGTCCAAGCTCAGCTGATGGCACCATTTCAGAGCGTTAGTGTTGATTGACTGCCCCAACCTCCCCTGCTCTCCCTCCTTCTAGAGTGTTGAAAGGGAAAAGCCATGGGGCTGCACAGCTCCAAAAAGCACTTTGGCATTGCTGCTTTTGCAGTCGCTGGCTGTCACACTCTGCAAGGGTTCTGAGGGAGCCTGCGGGTCTCCCCCCCGTCCCTGTCAGCTGCATGGGAAACTGTAGCAAGTGCTGCACTGCTACCAGAGAGCATGGCAAGGAGCACCGGAACAGGCTGCCCAGGGAGGTCATGGATTCTCCCTCTCTGGAGGCATTCCTGTGTAACCTGGTTTAGGCGACCCTACCTTGGCAGGTGGGTTGGACTAGATGATCTCCAGAGGTCCCTTCCAACCCTAAAAATTCTATAATTCTGTGAGAGCATCCATGCCCTGCTCCTAACCAAGAGCCTGGCATTTAAGAGCTGCTTCCTGAGGGATCTAGCTCTCCTGCCCAGACTTGCCCCCAGGGCCCCTGAGCACCCCTTGGGCTGTTAGTGGTACCTCCAGGAGGGTCAGGCAAAGGGCTGTCCCAACAGCTCCAACACTAATGGGTGAGATGAACACTACTAATAACCTACAGCTGCAGAGGTGTTGCCATCACCGACAATAACCCACGGCATGTGCTGGGGCCTTGGTGTCTGATTTGCTGGGGGAACCAGAGCAAGGCAGGAGAATCCTTCCTGGCCTGCAGGCCTGGCTCCACAGGGAGGGCAAGGTTACCAGTGGGTAAAAGAGGAGTGTATTTTTTCCCATCTCCCAGGAGTCCTGTTTTACCCCTTTACTCTTTCTTTACCTCTTCTGTATTTTTCAGGTTTTGCACACTTCTTGTAAACATCACTTAAAAATAAATCTCCCCTAGCAAGGTTGATGCAGCCTCAGGTGTTTTCCTCTGCAGGAATTTTCTGGCTTGTCGTGACTGAGGGATCCATTACATGCCAGTTAGATGCCTTGAAGGCTGAAGATGTGCTTACTAGGTTGCCCACCAGCCTTCCCCTCTCCATCTTTGGAGATACTAAGATGTTAAGTATCCATCTGTGGAGATACTCAAGCCCTGACTGGATGTGGTCCTGAACAACCTGCTGTAGCTGACCCTGTGCAAGCAGGGAGTTGGACCTGATGATCTTCAGAAGTCCCTGCCAGCCTCAGCTCTTCTGTGATCTTGGCTGGTGCTTGTGTGAGGTTGTGATGAGCTGCAAGTGAACAGCAGCCAGTAAGTTGCCCATGTGCTGCACGAGTGAGTAGGATGAGTTTAATAAATGTCCATGGCAAGTGTGGACAGGTTAACCTTGCAGAGGGTTGGAGTGGACCTGCATCAGTGGTGGGGGACGCTCATATGAAAGGTGGAGAAAGGCTTTAGTTTCCATTTCCAGCATGGTGAGGGGGAAGGGGGTGCGTTTTCAGGGACTGGGACAGTGCAGTGACAGGTCAGACCCTGGGGCTGAGTCTTCTTCGTGTGCAGCTTTAAGGAGGTTAAAGCAGACTTTGCTCTCTGCTGCCCAAGGAAGAAAGACTGATGGTGGTTATTTTACTTCATGCTGCCTCAAAGATGTAGAACTTCTACCAAGTTTTCCATCTGTGTTTCTTTTTCCTCTTTTTTTTTTTGTTTTGCCTTTTTTTTTTAAAGCAGTTTGTTAAAATTCATTAAACATACTGTGTAGTTTAACTTGACATCATACTGGATCTTTTTTTAAAAAAAAAAGATGTGATAACTTGGATTTTTAAAGAGCTCTTTGGTTCTAGGTAGCTGTTTTTTGCTGTTTAATATGTAGTAAGTTCAGTGTATGCTTTACTGTAGGAGTAAAAGGAAGTCCAAACCAAGGAAGGCTAATCCTGTCTTTGTAGAAGGGTTTGGTGGTCAGGGAGGTTGTGAGTGTGGGACCAGATGGGGAGTGTGGCACCCACCTGAACCTGCTTCTTGGACAGAGGAGGATGGTGGTGGGCCCCAGACACAGCTCCACACCATGTGCTGGCCACAGAGCTGCCAGATCCTGTCCCCTTGGTATCAGCTGGGCATAGGGACTGTTGGGGAATGTTTCCCTTTGTAGTGAGCAACTGGGAAAGCCCTGGATGTCCCAGTGAGGAGCTCTGGCTCTGCTTAGGACATGGCAACAGCCAAGCAGTGTCCTGGCCAGAGAGACTGATCAGGACTGTGTGCCTAGGGCCCTGTGCCTCAGAAAAAGGGGATGCTGTGGAGAGCTTGGCAGAGACGAGCCCGGGTCCAGGTCTTCAGCCAGTGCCTGTGAGTAGGTGCCTCCCGGTTCAAAAACATCTTAGTGTGGCATTAGAACATCATTATTAGGTCTGGCTGTGAGCCCATGGTGACTCAGTCTCTCTATCCTGTTTGCTGCCCTGCAACAACCCAAATCCAGTAGAAGCCCATGGAGGCTTCAGCTGCCAGACCTTAGTGCTGGGGGCTGGAGGATCTCTATGGAGCAGGCGGCTGAGCGGCCAACCAGGAGGACTCGGGTGTATTTTTATAGGAGCATTTTGTAGTTGGAAGCAGCAGTGTTGTGTACAGGTGGGCTGGGGGAGCAGGTTGATCTCCGTTGCTGTGCCTTTAGGTCATGTTTTGTACCATGAGGTGAGAGGCGATGGAAGTAGCAGGAGGCACATGAGTGTCAGGAGCACAGTGCTTTGTGGGGAGGCAGGGGCTGGCCTGGGAGCCGACGTCCCTGGGGCATTACACTGCAAAGGGCTCTCTGCTAACTGCTGGTGTTTCCTTTTCAAACCAAAGAGCAGTTGTGGCCAGAGCCTCTCGGGAGTAAAACATGTTTCTACTCTGTACCTGTGCTGCACTTCCTTTCTGACATTTGTTTCAGGCGACTTTCAGGCTTCTTCGCGCTGCCTCCGCTTGGCCTCTCGCATCCCTCACACCCAGGAGGGTTGCTGTGCTGGAGCTGATGTTGCATCAGCCCTGTGGCAAGTGCTCGTGCTTGGCTTCAAGACGTGGTTGCCAGACCCCCTGAGGATGCTCTGTAGGGCTGGACAGTGGGTGGTCCCTCCCAAAGGGTGGTTCTCCTAGTAGGCAGCCTGAGCATAGGGTGCTGCTGAGGAGGCAGCAGGGAAGGTTAGGCTGGGCAGAGGTGATGTGGATGTTGTCCAGGACATAAATCCTTCTCTCTAGGGCTGCTGGCTTCCTGAGTCCAGGAAGAAGGTAGTCTGTGACCTGGGCTTTTTTTCTGATCTTCACTTCCCCTTACCCTACCTACAGTCTTGAGCTGTGTCTCAGCCCCATCTGCTCCACATCTATTTTGCTTATACTTTTAAAAGACCTTCTCAGCTCCTTTTCCCTTTGTTCAGTTCTTTAATTGTAAACAGTGTTTTGTTTTTCATCCCTTTTTACATTTTGCTTGTGAAGTCTCTTCCTTCATTCCCACTCCCCCTCAGACCCAAATTCCTCTCTAAGGCTGAGGCTGGATCCAGGTGATACCAAACCACTGATGGTGAGGTCAGGTGTTTGGGACCTGAATCTTGATGGAATCCAGTGGGTGCCTCTGGTCCTCCTCCACACGAGGTCATTCATCTGGCTGGGCATGGGCAGTGCTTGTGGCCTGGCAGTTTGGCTCAGCCGGATCTTGTCTGTGGTACAGCTGGCTCTGGTGAGCAAGTCTAAGCCAGGACCAGGAGCCAGAACAGAGCTGTAGGAAATGGGCACTGGGGGTGAGAGCAGCCTGGTGGGTCCCTTTGCCAGCTCTTCAAGGCTGGTGATTCAGTCAGTGAAGGACTGTCAGATGTTCCAGGGCAGAAGTCATGGCAGTAGGGTGGGCTTGGACTCCTCAGTTAGTTCCCCTGGGAGTGCCTGTAGAGCATCTGTGTGCATCAAGCAGGTGGCTGAGCTGAGTTCACTGTGGCATGGACACCCCCGGGACCATGGGTATGCCCAGGTGGCCCTGCCAGTGCTCCAGCAAGCAGACACCATCCCTGTGATCTGGATGGGGAGATGTGCACACTCTGGTCTTGGGGCCCACCTGCTGGAGTCGGGGACGAAGGGGAAGGTGTCCTCTGACAGAGTTTTGGGACCATCTCTGGGTGCTCAAGCCAGCCCTTGCAGGGGGGAGAGCAGGGTGGAGAGCACTTTCTACACTTCCCTTGGGTAGTCCAGGCTGCAGCCGAAGCCTGGCTATTAATAACAGGCAAAACCCCTTGTTATTCTTCAGAGTCTGACTCTCTCTGTTGGGTGGTGAGTTCACCTGCGGGAAGGTTCCTGCACACACAGGTGAGATACCAAGATGCAATAAGGGCAGGCCAAGGTTTGGGGCTGGCAGCTCCCCCCGGGCCAGGAGAGCTTCTCCCCAGCTGCCAGGCCTCCACTGCCCTGCTGCTTTCTGGACGTGAAGATGCTGCTCTCACAGCATGCCTGGGATGCTCAGTGAGGAGAGCAGGACCACAGGTGGGAGCTGGACCGTGGGCTTGTCTCTGAATGCCTCCGAGCCGTGGATCTGAGGGACGTCATGGCCAGTGAGGTTCTCAGGCTCCTCCTAATCTTCACTCATGACTCCGGCAGAGTTCCCGGGGCTGTGGGAAGTTGCAGCCAAGGTTGATGAGGTTTGTGTGGCTTGCAGTGCCTTTAACACTGCTCTCCGTGTGTTTCTAAGATGATACTCCATGTATGTGTGTGTATATATATTGTATTAACACATCCCGCTCTTCTGTGTGAGTGTCAAATGGTTTTGCTTTACTAATAAATTTATAGTTATTTATACCTTCCTGTGGGTGTGTAAGATTTCTGGAGTGGAGGCCATGTGCCAAGTACCACCTCCCCGTCTGTCTTTGTGCTCTCTCTGGCTCTGCTTGATTTTTTTTTTCTTTTTTCACATTTTCTCTCTTTTCCCTGAACTTTTTTGAGGGAGAAATGACAGTTCATCTTCCTGGTAACCAAAAGTCAAGATGCAGGATATGGGTAGGCTCCCAGGCAAGCAGAGTGTGCAGTTGCCCCTTGATAGAGGTGGAGTGCTCCCTCCCCAGGGTAAAACTCCTCCCTGGGAGCCTCTGGACAGAAGCAGGAGTCTCAGTGTGCCAGAGAGGAGCAACTGTTCAAGAGGCAGAAGCCGATGCCTGTTGTGCTCTGAGCACCCCAGCCCCACACACAACTGTTTGAGCTTTCCCAGGGGTTTGTTTTGCACCCCCAATCCTGTGATAGCAAGAGAAGAATCTGCTACCTGCAGACAACATAACTTGCTCCATCCCACACCCAGGCCAGGTGAGATGTATGAGATGTGTCTCTGAGTCACTGAAAAAATGCTTCTATGCCACAGTTTCCTTGACTGTGAATCAAAGCTGCAGAAGTGCTGGGGCCAGGCAGGATGGGTACTTGTTGCCCACCAGGCTGGAGACACCCATGGAGCCAGGGAAGGAGGAATTTGGTCAAGGGGCTCCAGCACTGCTCCAGGCAGCTCTACCCAAAGACAGGAGCTGGGGCTGGATGTCGAGCAGAGAAGCCTTGCTGGTACCTGCCTTCCAGGGTGTGACTGAGATTAGGGGCAGTGGGAAAGGCTGGCAGTTGAGCAGGACTGGAGGTAAACGGATCAAGCAGCAATTGGCAGGCTCAGCAAGGGGAGGCTTAGCTCAACTCAGCACAGATTTGCTGCCTCCTGCCTTGGATCCTCTGGGGCTGGGGCAGAGCTGTGGGTGGAGCACCCTCAGCACATCACCCTCATCACACCACCTTGTGTCACCCCGCGGGGTTTCAGCAGCTCCACTGCTACTCTTCTGCACGTTCCTGCACCCCCCTGCGCCTGGGCAGGACGACTCCCTGCCCTGCAGCACTGCCGGTGAGTGCCTGGGATAGCTTTGGTGGCTCCAGGGATTTTGAGGATGCTCAAACCTGCTTCGTTTGGGGGTTTTCTTTGCATTATCCGGCACCGAAACCAGGCTGGCTGCTGGGAGCCGGGGTGCTCGGGACAGCTGGGTGCCTGTAATCCCATTTGCAGGCAGCGCAGGGCTAATCCCCGCAGAGCCCTGAGCGGATTGAGGCGGGTTTGGGGGGGTCAGTGGCGAGCTGAGGTGGCCAAGGGAGCCCACGCATCCCAGGGTGGCTTCCCAGGGAGGTGGTGGTGAGTCTGCGGGGGTAAGTGGCAGCGATGGAGGTGAGGGATGTGGCTGGGGCTTTTGCAGGACCACCTCTGCACATCACAGGGGGGGTTGGTGCTCCGAGGCAGAGCTGGAGGATGAGCTGTGTCGGGGGAGCGAGCAGGTCCATGGGGAGTGCTGTTGCAAAGGCAGTGGAGCTGGGTAATATGGAGGGTTTGATGGGCTGCTGGAGGGGCGGGAAAGGCCATGGTGGTCCCCACTCCAAATGGGAACAGTGGGTCTGCACCCCACTTGCTTTTGGAGATAAGACTAAGGCCCTTAGCTCGCTGGCACAAGCCCCATGGAGCTGCCACAACAGGTGGTGGCACTGATAGGTACCTGCAGCGCAGGGGGATGCATGAAACTGCCAGCTCTTCTGTGCCATTGCGGGCAAATCCTGGCTACTTATTCTATTTCTTCCAGCAGCTAGTTTTTTGGGGACCCACAGATGTTTCTGCCCCTTTCTTGTTCAGATATGTCAGAGGAATGGCCTCTGCCCTCCACTTTCCTTCCCAGACCAAGGACAGGCTTATGCTCCAGGCTTTTACAGCTTCACAAGCTTACCTCAAGGGAGGAGGGGATCCTGACTGTCAGGGGGGCTCGCTGAAGCCCTGGGGGGCTTTCTCTGGATTGTTTGGGCTCAGTGCTGTACACTGCCCCTGTGCTTCCTTGGGACCTGCGCCAAAGCATGGGTGGAAATGCCTCTGCTGTGTGGGGCTGCAGGGTTTTCCTTCCTGCTCCTGGGGCATTCACGTCTCCTTAATCCTTTACAACCAGTGGCTGGTAAAAGGCAATTTAATTGGTTTCTGGTTGTCTGGTTTTACAGCCACACTATCTAGTTTTGGGGATGTGGGGTTCTCTGGGAGAGCTGACCCTGTCTATGGTGTGCTGGGGGCTGGAGGTGCTGCTTCAGCTGCATCCAAACCCGGCTCCTTGACTTCCCAAGGTGTGGGCGAGCAAAGGGCTGAGGGCACACATCACCCTTCCTGGGAACCTTGGCCTGTTTAGATTTAAGGAGCCAGGCTTTGGACAGCCCCCTACGAGCCATGTTGAGGGAACTGAAGGTGTCCTGCACACCTAAAGGCTGCATTAATGCAAAGAGCCCAGCGCTGAGCCGCTTCCAACCTGTACCTGCTGCGTGTGGGACTGGGGTCATATGTGTACCTGGGATTGAAAGTCCCATGCTGTGTCCCAGCTGGGCTGGAAGGAGCTCAGGGATCTGCTTTCTTTTGCCCTTTGCAGGCATCATCTGCGAGCAGCAGCATAGGGACTGCCCGAGGTGCTCCCGGGCCCCTCATTGGGCAGTGTGGGGTGTCCTTGAAGGGGCATTTTGGGCAGAGCGTGGCTCTTTGGAAGGGCAGCAGCAGAAGACACTCCCAGGTTGAGCAGTGCCACGTTTCCCAAGCAGAACACCGAAACGAAGGACACCAAGGACCTCTTTGGGCTGCTCTGGAGACAGCGTGAGCAGCTGGTGCACCCGGTATTCCTTGGGGGGTTGCACCCCTGCTGCTGGCCTCTTGTAGGCTGGAGACCCCTCCTCACTGCCCGCAGGCAGCGGGATGATGGGCTGGATCAACCGGGTGGTTCCCCAGCCCCCGGTGCCCCCAGTGACGGAGGAGAGCCCGCGGGCCCCAGCACAGGAGCCAGAGCCAGTTAAGGTGAGCAGGGAGCCAATTTGGGGGGTAATGGGGACGCTGTGACCTATATGGAGAAATGCCTGTGCCTCTGCATCCATCCCCAGCTCTTTGGCACCCAGGGATGCTCTGCAGTATCCCCAGGAGGGATGGGGGCCGGGACACTTCCCTGCTCTGAGCTGCTGGGAAGCAGCAGGAAGGATGGGGAGTCCCTGGGGTTTGCAGCCACCTTTGAGCAGGGACAGTGTCCACCGTGCCTCACCCTCTGACTCTCTGACACCTTCTGCCTTTTACCCTGAAGGCACCAGCAGGAAAAGCCAGTGGCCCCACGGATGTTGCTGACCAGGCACGCACTGAGGGTAAGCCCCACACTGGCTCAGGCCACAGGTCATGTTCCTTTACCAACTGGTCCCCCTCCTGCTGGGGGCTGCCAGAGTGGTGACAGGAGCTTGCCTTTGTTTTTTTTCCCTGCTGCCATTGAAGAACTAGTAAAGAAAGTAGAATTTGTGATCCCTGAGGACACAGGTTCTATGTTTGAGAGGTATGGCTCTTGCACCCTCCAGTGTGCAACATGGTTTGCTTGGGATTTTGCTTTCTGTTGGGGGCTGGATGCCTGGGATGGCGTTCCCAGCCTGACTCGCTCCCTTCTCTGGCAGCATGGGGAGCAGTGTGCGCTTCTGGCTCTCCTATGGGATAAGGAGGGTGATTCCCCAGCCAGTTCCACCCCCAGGGACACTGCAGGTGCTCGGGAAGAGCTTTGAGACAAGCATTGATGTTCCTGATGAGGTAGGAGACAGATCTTAGCAGCGGTCTGGTGTATTTGGGCTTCTACATCTTTTTTTCCTTCCTGTCACTCTCCCAGTGCTAACTGGGAGCACTAAATGTGCCCTGCATTGTTTTCTGCCGTCATCTGTCCCTGGGGAAAGGGCAGAGTTCCCTCTCCACCCTAGGATGGATGGGTTCACCATAGGATGAGCCCCACCTTGGCTGTCGGGTGGGTGACAGTCTGTTTGGCTTTTCAGACAGAGGTCCAGGTCCTTCCGGAGGAGGACGACGGTCTTGGTAAGGAGAGCTGGGAGCTTGCAGTTTGCAACACCCTGGGGGCCTCTCTGGGACTCCCACACCCCACCTCCCTGACTGGTGATGCTAGCACCATTGTCCCCTTGAGCTGGCTGATGGGGGGACCTGAAGGTCCCAGCAGTGCAGGTCCCCCATGCCCACAGCAACGCTCTCCTTGCAGACATAATCCCCTTCGATCCAGAGGAGGATGGCTTCGAGGATGACTTGGATGCCCCCAGAGAGGAGTGGTGGGTCCCCAGCGAGGCTGGCAGGGGGCTGGGGGAGGACAGGAGGGCATGGGATGAGCTCCCTGAGCATGGCATTCTCCCCACAGGGTAGGAAAGCGGGTGCTCAGCTGGCTGTCACAGGGCTTTGAGAGGATTGTGCCGCAGCCGGAGGGGATGAAAAAGCTGGAGGTGAGCACTGCCCAGCTCAGGGAGACTGGGGGGCCACTGGGCAGAGGTTGACAGCAGGGTGGGCTCCTTGCCTTCATCCTCCTGCACACCCCAACTGAGACCTTGGGGAGGAAAACCCCAAAGGAATTCAGTAGAGCAAAAGAGAGACCTTGGGGTGCTGTCCCGTTGTTCTCAACCTGGCTGCATGCAGGGGGGACCTTCCAGTTGGGACCCGCTGGTGGCAACAACACTGGGTTCAATGGTTGTTGTCAGGGAAATGGGGCAAAACTGCAGCAGAGGATGTGTGGGGTTGAGAGTGTGGGTCTCCTTGGGGGGGGCACAGGCCCACACGGGGTGGTGTGAGGCTGCAGGCAGTGCTTTGCCACATCCATCCGTCCCTCTGTCTATCTGCAGACAGAGCAGAAGGATCAGAAGTGTGAAGCCACAGTGGAAGGTGAGCGATCCAATCCCCCTTCCCTGGGTGGCCCTTTCAGAGGAGACACTGTGCCTCTGAGAGCCCAGCTGCGGGTGCCCTTCATCTCCATGCCCAGGATTCCCACTGTGCTGAGAGGGGTGGGCACACGGGTCCTGGCATCACAGCACCACCCCTACATCACTTCTGTCCCCAGACTGCCCATGTCCTCAACCCAGGCTGGGCCCCCAGGGGAGAGGCTGCCAGGGAGGTACTCCAGGCCTGTCCCTCTGTGGGAGGTGACCCTTCCTTGCTTGCTCTGCTTCCCAACAATTTATGACTGCTGCATTGCCTCATCCCCTTTCTTCTTCCGAATAAACCTGAGCAGGCACAAAAAGGACTGAAACGACGGCAAAGCCAAAACCCCACCTTTCAGCTGCCATGAGCACCTCAGTGGCAGAGACACCAGCAACTGCCACGGAGCAGCCAGAGCCAGTGACCACCCTCACCACTCAGTCCGTGGCTCTGGATGGCCTCAGGTAACCACAGGGCAATTTCTGCCTGGGTCTGGTGGCCAGAAGGTTGGCTGATGTGGGAGCAAAGGTTCTGGCTGCCAGTTCTAACACTGGTTTCTTGTCACCAGGATGTTCATCTGGTTTGTCCAGAAGCTGGAGACGGTGCTGCCACAACCAGTGACCAGGGGGAAGCAGGACACACAGGTATGCTGTCTGCTGGATAGGCAAAGAGCATAGAAACACCATGTCCCTGGTGGGGAGGGTGTCCCTTGCAATGCAGAAGCTACTAGATCAGTGCTGGGGCCTGGTGTGGTTTGGGCTGTCACCCAGCTCCTTCAAGAAAACAAATGCCCATGACCTGCTTAGCTGATGAAAACCAGGATTTGGCTTCTAAGCAGCACGAGAGCCTGCAGCATGTTTTCTTTACCATTTCCTTGCCTTTCTGTGCAGTACTACTGGGTGGTGTCCAGGCCCTGGCACCTCACCCAAGTACAGTCTCAGTTCTAAGGATAAACAGCAGCAGCAGGTTTACATGCTCTCCTTTCCTGCTCTTGCCCCCAGGCGAGCTCACCAGTGTGCTCTGCCCCATATTATCCCGTGTGTCCACTGCCAAGCCATCCAACTTGACATGAGAAATCACGTGGGGTATTTAGGGAAATAGGGCCACTTTTACTGCAAGTGGGTATTTAGGTTAGAAATTACTGAAAATGGACAATGAGTCATGTTTCCCTTTTCCTCCTGGCAGGGAGTGGCCTCAGCAACCTTGAGTCCCGTGGAACAAAGTAAGTGGTGGCTCCATCTCACTGTGAGTTTGATTGTTGAGCTTATCAGAAAGGTTATTGGGAAGAGGGGTCACTATCATCTTTTATCCCCTGATCTGCCCTGGGTGCCAGCTTGGGAGCCCTTGGAATCCCCTGGGAAAGCCATGGGAGGCTGTTGATGCTTGAGAAATGGGAGCGGCTGTGGAGTTGTGGCAGGGATTTGGTAAAGCTCAGGGTTTATGGGAATCTCTAAGTGCAGCATCCAACCATCCTCAGGTCCCAGGTTTTGAAGTTAGTGCTGATCTCAAGATCTGTCCTCGAGCTGTGCTGGAGGATGTTTGCTGAGCTGGTGGGATTTGATCAAAGGGAATTCAGACCTGCTGCCTTCTTTCCCTCCTCTGGCATGCTCGCTGCTAAAGCTGGAATGTGTTTGCCAAGCCTGGTGAGAGTTGTCTAGGAAGGTACTTCAGGGAAACAAAATCCTGGGATTAGGTGTGTTAGATATGAGTCTGCATGGTTGTGGGAAAACTTGTTCACACTGCTTCTTGCCTGCCTGTGGAGGGGATCAAGCACCGGCTCTGCAGGCAGTCGGGCTTGGCTTCCCCCGCCAGCCACACTGGGGGATACTGGACAAAATGGCAGAGCCACTCTGGATGCCTCTCTGGATGGACTGGGCAGGGTTGCACAGCCCCATGCAAGTGCTGTCCCTTACAAGGAGTGACTGGTTGGGCTGGGGGAGCTGCTGACGGGAGCAGGGACCCGCTGAGGCACACGGAAGCTGCACATCCCCAGGAACATCCCCCAGGAACACGCCAGGAGGTCGCTCCTGCTGAGCCACCAACAGCTTGGCAGAACCTCAGAGAGTGAAATCCTGGGAAGGGGCATTTCTCCTGTGTTCATACAAACTGGAGACCTGTGCATTGCCATGGAGCTCTGAAAGAGGCAAAGCCAGGGATGTGCTGGGCAGGCACAGCCTTGGTGCACAGCCGGCTTTGGTGCCTTGAGGCATCTCCAGGTCACTTAATTGGGTTGAGCAAGAGATCTGCCCTGGCCCCAGACTGCCAGCACGCTCATTAATGTTTTCCTTCTCCTTTTGTTTCAGGGGGCAAAGGGGCTTAGCGCCTCTGAAACAAACGGAAAACGAAGACCATGGCAAACCAGCCCTTCCCACACCCAAATGAGACCAACCTGAGGAGAAAGTGCAGCTGGGGAGGAAAAGCAATGGGGAATTTGCAAAATAGTCTCTAGCTCCTTCCCAGTTGGGGCAGTGGGGACCCAAGCCTGGCACAGAGATGCCAGCTGCATGTCCCCAGTCCCAGGGCTGTCCCACTTGGCTCCCTCTTTTCTCTGGGAATTGGAGCTATTAGTTTTGCAGGACAATGTCTATGAAATGAGAGCTACAATTTACAGGATGGTAGAAAAGCATCACTCAGGACACCTCGGTGGCAGAAAGCCTCTTGCTGCAGTCTCCCAGCACTCCTGGCTCTCTCAATGCTCCCCTAAAATCTGAGACCTCCAGCTGAAACCCACAGGTTTCTTTGAGTCAACTTCTGCCTCTGAGGTGTAATGTTATAAAGCTCTTGAAGCTCTTGTCAGCTCCTTATTGCTTTTCTTCCACTAACTGAGTGTTTTCTCCCAGCAAGTGGAAAGGGTTCTGGTTTGCAGCAGCAAATCAGATGGGTGAGGTTAATCTCTAGGTGAATAGGTAGGACTTAATGGTTAAAAACCTTTGCCCAGACTCTCCTTCTAAGAGAACTTACCCCAAACTCTCCTTACCCCCAACAACAGCTGCTCCCTCCTGAAGCTCACAGCTCCTTGGATGCAGCATTAACCACAGTGGCAGGAGTGTCTTGGCAGGGAAGGGATCCCAGGAGCTGTCTCCAGCCTGGAGGAGTGCAGGCGGGCACAGCCAGTGCAGGCACACTGGGCTCGATGGGCTGAGAACCCCTACACCCCCAGTGTTGGGTACAGACCTTGGAATCTCAGACTAGGGACCTTTGTGAGGGACCTTTGAATATGATCTGGTCCAACTCCCCTGATTCCCCAACACCTTCCACTGACTTTGGTAAAAAGTCTTTCTCCATCTCTTGTATAAGCCCCCTGATGTATTGACAGGCTGGGCTAAGATCTCCCACCATCTCGTTGCAAGTCTTTAGGCCCATCTAGGCAACCAATAATGATGAGTCGTGAGCCAAGAGACCACCCTGAGATCCATCCCCTGCTTGTACCAGGCCACAATTTTAGTATTTGCCCCATTTTCATATAATGTATGCAAAAGCCATGGTGTGTTTTAAAAGCCACCTCCCTGCTTGCTGTCCCATGTTTTAATTAACAGAGATCTAGAGGGAATATCATGGACACCTTGAGGTGGGTGAATACAGCACTGGTACAAGCGTGCCTGGGTTTCCTGCCTTTCTGTAGTTGAATTTGCATGTTTCCTTTCAGCTTCACTGTGGACATGTGAGTTTTGTTGTCAGGCAGACATCAAAATAAACTTATTTTACAGTAAGTGGATGTGCTTCCTCCTCCTGTTTCTCTGGTGTGTGCCTGACGTGGTAGGATGGGTACCCCTGGGACACAGAGAGGGCTCAACATGGGTCAGACCTGCACTCCTCACCCTGCAGCTGCTGCACAGCTCCCCAGAAACCTGCCATGGATTTGGGCTGGCATCACCCCACTAACCCACCATGGGTTTTTCCCCACTGATGCCGGGCAGTGGCAGCGTGCATGGGATGCTCCCTACACCGTGGCCAGGGGAGTGTTTGGAGCAGGCATGGTGTGGTGCTTGGGTGTTGCAATGTGGGCTCTGGGTTGGGTTTTGCTCTGCAGATCCAGGGCCCTTGGGCTGTGCCAGGGCAGCACTTTGCTGGGAGTTCACAAAGGGAGGGCTTTGGGCTCTTCCCTTGGCTGCTCCTGACTGCAAGGAGAGACAAAATGTGGCCTGGAAATGGGTCAGATCGCTGCTGGTGGAGGTGGCTACACAGGCAGGGAAGCCAGCAGTCATCTGTGTGCAGAAGGTTAAAGCTTTCATAGAATCACAGAATGGTTGGGGTTGGAAGGGACCTTAAATTCATCCAGTGTTAACCCCCCTGCTGTGGGCAGAGTCACTTTGCACGAGACCAGGTTGCTCAAGGGCTTCACAGGGCTTTGGCTGTGCTTGGCACAAAATGGTGAATTTTCTTTTTCCTTCTGGCAAAGGGCCCAAGGCATCTGCCTTTCATAGAATCACAGCTTAAATTCATCCAGTGGGTGGGCAGAGTCACTTTGCACGAGACCAGGTTGCTCAAGGGCTTCACAGGGCTTTGGCTGTGCTTGGCACAAAATGGTGAATTTTCTTTTTCCTTCTGGCAAAGGGCCCAAGGCATCTGCCCAGCACAGCTTGGGGTCACCAGGGCTGCCCAAATCTGTGCAGGCTGAGAGCTGCTTCAGCACTGCAGCATCAAGCAGATGAAACACAGGATCTGTCCTGGCCCTACATCTGACCCCTTGAGAACATGCTCTCACACTCTCACTTCATCACCTCCCTTTCCCCATTCCAATTTCAGTTCATATACCCCCTGGGGAACCCGAGGAGACCCACCTCATCCTGGAAGAGATCACTGATGACCAGGTTAATGAAGACACATGTGAGATGATGGCCTGGAGTCACAAGGCTGAGCCAGAGGCAGATGCTCGTTCCCTTCCCCCCATACAGGAGGAACCTCAGGAAGAAGAAGAAAACAGGTAGGAGAAGGAAGATGCTGTTGATGGGGGGCTCTACATGTTCTCCAGTCACCAGTGTGGTGGCCATGGGAGGGGACAAGCATGTCCCCAGGCATCCCTCCTTGCCAGCACTGGTGGTGGAGCTGGCAACTGAGGTGCCTGTTTTGGAAGAGGGGGGCATCCACCAGAAGAACCCAAAAGGTGTTTCAGCAAATGTCCTTTGCTTCTGGTGTTGAGGTTTGGGTTGGGGCAGGTGGTGGCAGAGCCATCAGTGCAATGCTCACAGTGCCCTGCAAAGGACAGCTGAGGGAGGCTCTGCTTCGGCTCCTGTAAGGTTTTGGCCCTAAAAGCAAGAGGGTTTGGATCTTGTTCCCAGCAGTTGCACGTTCAGCTGTAATGACATTCAGAAATAGGAGTTGTCTCTGTAGAATTCACTCTACTTCTCCCAAAAGAAACGCCTGCTGAGGTTCTCCCAAGGGCTGGGCAGTGTGTTCAGAGCCAGAAGCAGGCTGTGCTGCAGCAGGGGGATGAGAGGTGCCCATGCACACTCACAAAGGGTTTCTGAGACCCCCAAAATGCTCCCTGAGCCCAGCATGGGCTAACACAGCGGTCCCCACCTCCCAACACTGGCAATACTCAACTGCACTAAGCACAAGCAATGCCCTGAACCGCACTGGCTCAGCAGAGGTCTCTCCTGCTCAACCAGAAAACACTGGGCATGCTATAAAAATATTTTTCAGATTTTTTTGCCCCTTACTACAGAAGCTGTGAGAAGCTGTGGGCAGCAAGCACAGCCTGTCCTGGGGGCTGGATTTCATTAACCGGAGGTTTTGGTCAAAATCAGCAACCAGTGACCCTTAAGCACACCCTCTTCCCATGCAGCAAGGGGAATCTGAAGGCTCAAGGACTCTGGTTTTGGGTTCCCAAACTCTTTCCCACTCTCCTTCCCACCTGCTTGGAGCTGTAGACACTAATGGGATGTGGAACAGTGTATGCCCAGTATGTCCCAGCATATCCAACCCCTCTGGGAGGTTGGCTGGGGGATGGAGGGAGAGCATCTCTGGCCAAAGGGGTTGGGGAGACCGGCAGGGCTCCTCATGTGAGGTTCAGACATACTTTGTGGATTTTACTTAATGAGTTTCTCCTTCCCAGACTGTGGTTGAGCTCCCCAAGCACTACCAAGGAGGAAAAGGAGGGGGAAAAGAAGGAGGAGGAAGAGAAGGAAAAATGGGAGGAGGAAGAGAAGGAGCAGGAGGAAGAGAAGAAAAAATGGGAGGAGGAAGAGAAAGAGCAGGAGGAAGAGAAGGAGGAGGAGGAGGAAGAGAATAAGAAGGCAGAGGAGAAGAAGGTGGAGGAAGAGAAGAAGGAGGAGGAAGAGAAGAAGGAGGAGGAGGAGAAGAAGGTGGAGGAGGAAAAGAAGGAGGAGGAGGAGAAGAAGGTGGAGGAAGAGAAGGAGGAGGAGGAGAAGAAGAAGGAAGAGAAGAAGAAGGAGGAAGAGAAGAAGAAGGAGGAAAAGAAGAAGGAGGAGAAGAAGAAGAAGGAGAAGAAGAAGGAGAAGAAGAGAAAGAAAGAGGGGGAGAACAGGAAAGAGGAGAAGAGGAAAGAGGAAAAGAGGAAAGAGGAGGAGGAGGAGAGTGCAGAGTGAGTGTCTCCTGTTGCTTTAATGGCTTTGTTGGAAAGGAGCGTGAACGCAGCTGTTGTTTCAACTGCGTTCACAAGCCAGAGAGGCTGAAACACCCATGGACGAGCGAGCTCCTCCTGGCAGAGCGGAACTCCCAGCCTGGCTGGCAGCTGTGCTGTGCTGCGCTGGGGAGGGATGCGTGCGGGAGGGATGCATTCGGGAGGGATGGGTGAGAAGGGAGCGATGCTTTTGCAAACCGGCTCATCCCAGGGCTCGCTGCTGACGCGGCACCTGGCGACAGGCGAGAGTCTCCTGGTGACACGGGCTCCATCTCCGCCGAGGCCGCCCGTGGCAACCGCGGGCCCCGGCCATCCCCCCGCGGGTCCGGCGGCTCGGCTTGAGCCTTCATCGGGGGGCGGGAGCGCCCAGCTCCGGGAGAGGCTCCATGCTATTTAAACCCACATCCATCAATTCAGGGCAGTCGGAATTGTTATGGGTGCCACAGAGCTGAATGTAAAGAGAGGATTATGTGTTCTGCCTGGAAATACTGCTTAATGCAAGTAGGTACAATTTTACATTTTTTCCTATTGTAGAGAATACACGAGTTCTTGTCAGGCAGGTAGTGACTTTGGTCTAGGTGGTGTTGAGAGACATCTTTCTGCTTAGTTAGGTAGTTTGCTTGGATTTCGCATGAGATAAACATTTAGGGATTTATTACCTGGTGCTACAATATTATTCTCTGTTAATTCCTCTAAAGTAGCCAGATTTTCAGGAAGAAGCTGAAAACGCTCGATTATCCACTACCAAACCCATATGTTTGTATTTCATCAAAATCTGTTCCTGGAGCTTCACTATAGAAACTTGAGCTTCAGTTGTGGGGTGAATGAGATGATGCTTCATATTTCAATGTTTGTTTATTGGGAAACAAGAGGGAAACCAACAGGTTTTCTAAATAAGGATGGAAGGACTTACAATTGTGTTTAAAGGGAGCATAATTAAAATAAAAAAGGGGGGGAATTATTAAAAATACTTTTAAAAATACCTTGGAAAACAATAGGTTTTGAAGACATGGAGGTAAAAGAGAAAGAGCAACCACTGCTTGTGACATACCTCTTCTGACTTTGCACCTGCCAAGGATACAGAAAGATGGTTTCTCGATTTTCATGCATTTAGCTGTCTTAAAATTTTTCTCATTGTCACCTATCCCTGCTTTGCATTCCTTTCCAGGAAAGAGCAAATCAGGAGATAAGTGCACAGAGCCACATGTGAAGTGCTTTTTTTCAGTTATAGGCTATAGTAAAGCAATAAATTTGATCTTGTGAGCCCCTTTGTCAGAATGGTGGAGCTGAGGTCTGCACTTGCTGCTGAAAGAAAATGAGAATTATGTGTCCTGGTAGAGCCTTGCACAGGCAAACGTGGGATTTGGATGGTGCTTTTGGGAAAGCCCTACCTGGAAATTAGGCTCTGGGCTTTTTATTTGGCAAATTTTAATTATATGAGAAATGATTATGCACAGGAGGAGAAACATGCTGCTTGCATCTTTCTGCCTCTGCAATTTTAGCTTGTGCACATGCAATGCCCTGCTTTGTCTATGCACCTCTCACCTGGTCTCCTACACAGTATTTTTTCTCTCCCTCCCAGGTCCCTGCTCTCTTCTCTCCCAACTACCAATGGTGTGGATGAATCCTACATTGCCGAGGAGGCCCTCAAGTTTGAGCAGCAGGCAGTAGCTGAGATAAGTAACCTCGAAGGTGCTCTTGTACAGGTATGGCATCTCTCCCTGCCTGGGCTCAGGTCTGCAATGAGCTCTTGCTGCCCAGTGAGTACCAGGGGCTCAGAGCTTGTCCAGGGGGATGCAGTGCCCTGGGAGGAGCAGGGACTGGGCTGGGCACTGGACATGTTTCCCACCAAGATGTCCCCATCCCTGAAGCTGAGCCAGCAGCATTAGCTGTGGATGGAGGGAGGGCTGTTTCACCCTACAAAGTTGTCACTGAACAAGGAGCTGAGAGTCTGGCAAATAGGGGCAATATGGGGAATCCAGTCAAGCTGCAAAATCTGCTTTTTACTGACAGAGTAGGGCTTTTTCTCCTTAAAACGGCTTTTTTCATTTTGAAGGTGGAAGAGAAGACAGCTGAAGCTGCTGAAACCAATGCTGAAGGTATAACATGTAGCAGTATAACACCAAACGGGGACGAATCAAAGTAGGCAATGTGGTGCCTCATGGGAGGAGAATCCAGCTTCTCCTTCCCTGCTGTTGGGGAGCAGGCAGCTGAGTTCTCTGCAGCATGGGCCTGCATGGGCAGTTGGGGCTTTTCACTGGGGTAAAGCATCCCGTGGGCACAGCATCCCGAGGGTGCAGCATGGTGGCAACATTGGCATGGGCTGGAGCCAGCTCTGAATGGCTGGTGCTTGTGCAGTGCTGAGTCCTGCTGACGTGAAATTAGGGTTTCTCCTTCAGCTGGAGAAAGTACAGGGATAAAAAGGATTTTCTCTACCACTTTGATTTGGGGAATAACAGGTGGCATAAAGCACATTTTAATGTAGCCTTTTAGGAAGCAATGGGTTGGCAATGAAAATTAGATGGTGAACTCCCATCACAGCCTGAGCGAGCAAAGGCAGGTCCCGGAATAACTGCACTGATGTCAGGGAGTTGCACAGGGAAGGGCTTGCCTTGAGTCTTGGTGCAGGCTGATGCAGACCATGCAGGGCACCCCCATTTTGCAGCAGTGCTAGAAAATGCTGCTTCATCAGGAACTGCAGTGATAGAACAAGGAGTAATGGGTAAAAATTGAAGGAGGGGAAATTTAAGTTAGACAAAAGGAAGAAATTCTTTATTGTGAGGGTGATGAGATACCGGAACAGGGAGGTTGTGGATGGCAGTGTTCAAGGCCAGGTTGGATAAGGCCTCGGGCAACCTGGTCTAGTGGGAGGTGTCCCTGCCCATGGCAGGGGAGGATGGGACTAGATGACCTCCAAGGTCATTCCAACCCTTAACATTCTGTGATTCTACGAAAAGGGCACAGTAGGACGGCCACCACTGCAGCCCTGTGCTGCCAACACCTGTGAGCAGCGGGGCAGCCCCAGCGCCCGCGGCAGCCCCGCGTTTTTTTTAACCGCGACGTAAAACCACTCAAAACCACTCTGTGTTTTGTTGCAGCTTCAGACGCCTTGTACTTTGCTTGAAGCACCTAGGCTCCTAGCAGCATGGCCAGGCGGGCCCGGGACGTCGAGCTAGACCGGCTGGTGCATGACAAGCCGCTCGATGGCGGGGAGCCCTCCCCTGCCAGCCGTGGGGCCCTAGAGCTGCTCCCCAATGTCCCCAGCTACCGAGCCGCCGCCTCCCGCGCCCCCGTCCCTGCCGCCAGCAGGCCAAAGGCCGGAGTTGTCAACCCCAATTTTTGCCATGAGGAGCAATCCCCTCTAGGTATTAGAGATGAGTTGGCTTTGACGACGGGCTTTGCATAGAGACGGGCAGGGGGTGACTCCCGGAGTAGTCGCTTTTTGTTGCTTTCGGAGGGAGAAAAAAAAAAAATAAAAATAAAAGCATGCTTCATGTTGCAGCACAGAGGCTGGGGGAAAAAAAAATCCATGTGTTTTCTGCTTCTGCTTCATCACTATGTGCCTTTTTAGCTAACTCTATAGAGTGTTTGCAAATGCTGTGTGTTTTGACCTTCTCTGTCAAAAGCTCTCCCGAAGGACCTGCAGGCAGAGGGTGCAATATCACCACACACACTGTTTTCTCTCTAGCATTCATGCAACCTGCTCATACTACGAGGACAGGAAGGTGGAGGCTTGCTGTTCATGGCTTTCTGCCTTTTCTGCAGCTTTGCTTTGCTTTGTTTTTCACCAGCAAGCCAAATTCTGCTGCTTTTCCTTACATGCAACAGGATTTTAACTTTGCAACCCGAACAGGCAGATTTCTCGGGGATTTAATCAATCCACGCTCTGATCCACTAGTTCCACATCAGCATGAAACAGGAGGGGGTGCACAGGGTCTTTCAGATGTGTGAAAACCTCCCACAGAAGAAATCCTGCAGGAACTCATTGTATTTTGTTAAATGGCTAAGAAAAGAGATGACACTTCACGGCCAAGCCGACTGTGGGGCCTGGCCAAGGCAACTCGCAGCACCATTTCTTCTTTGGACAACTGGAATCTTTCTTTACCCACTAAAAACATCCAACCCTCCTGCTTCTAACCCTGCCTGTGGTAGGAAGCAGTTATTACCTCTGCAAAAGAGAGAAGCCATAAATATTTATTGAAATAGTGCCTTATTCTGCATGAAAAGCAAGTGCTGTGCGATTTGGAGCTGTCATGATCCACATGTTTATGTTCAGAAGACCCAAGAGAATTTTTAGACCCTGGGAGGCAAGTTTGCACTTGGAAATCCTGTGTCCCTGCATAACACCCATAGCTGGGAATCCTAATCTCCATTATTCTCCAAACCATGGGAACCCAACACCCAGATGGAGTAGATGAAATCACTGCAATCTGGGCATGCAGAAGGGAAGCAGGTGGCTGTTCTTAAAGTGTTAAAAACTGGGGAAAAAAAAAAAAAAAGAGAAAGAAATGCTCCAAACAGTTAGGAGAAAGGAGTGCCAGGCGAGAAGGGAATGGAGGGAGAAGGAGAGTCCTCCCAGCACACTGCAAGGTCTGGGGGCAGCACTGTGGCAGCGATGGGGTTTGGGGAGCCATCCCGGCTGCAGGCAGGGCTCTGCACCCCCCTCACCTGCAACTATTGTCCTTCCCCACGGAGCAGGTAATTACCCCACCGTGGAGATCAAGGATGTGGACAGCCGAGGCGATGCTGCAGAGGACGATGGTACCCACTTGCCGGTGCCCGCTGCCAGCGCTCCCAACAGGCTGGCGGTGCCCGGCGCAGCATCCCCCAGGTATGGCTCTGCCCAGACGCGGTCCCGGCCCCGGGGGTCTCACCCCCTGGTGGTGCCAGTACAGGAAGATTTCTGTAACCACAGGGAGCAGCCCATTTCCAGCAGGTTTGGACAGTGAGCCAGGGTGATGTGTGTGGGGCAGGAGTCGCCCCTGTGCACGGCAGAGGAGATGGCAAAAGCCTCACCTGCTGTTTGCATTTTTTTAATTAAGTGGTTAAATTTTGTTTTAGGTTTTTAAGGACCAGGGACAGCCCTGTCTGTGTGTCCTCCTGGAGATGGGCTTGATCCCCAGGCCATGATTGGATCCCGTTTGTCTGTTGTCTCAAGTGTCTGTGCTCCCAAATTCAGAGCGTGGGGAGTCTGTGTGCTGGATCTGGGCCTTCATCACAAACCCTATAATTTTCTTGTATTTTTGCTGAAAGGGTTTGCAGCATCTCCCCCTGGGTTTGTGCTTTCAGATGGATGGCAGATGCCCCGTTCCTTGAAGTGTTCAAGGCCAGGTTGGATGGGGCTTTGAGCAACCTGATCTAGTGGAAGGTGTCCCTGCCTGTCACAGGGGGTTGGACTTTTAAGATCCCTTCCAAAACATTCAGTGATTCCATTCTCAGAGGGATTAAAACTGAGCTTTAAAATTTAGGCTGGAGGAAGCTGATGCTTTTTTGTCTGTTGTTGGGGTGGGTTTTTTCGAAGTTCGTTCTTGCAGAGGATTAAAATTCAAAACCAAAGTGGTTTTTTCCATGCTGAAAATCAGGTGCTATAGTCATTCTCACTTAATAGTTTAGATCTTTTAATGAACAAGCTCCTGGAGGACCAAATGAAATGGCAAAAATGTCCATAATCCAGCCTGTTGAACAGCTTTTCAAACTGGGAAAGAAGAGCCCCAAGGCTTCATGTACAATCCCTGCAGTGCAAATACTGACAGCATTGAGTATATTTGCAGTTACACATGTGAGCATATAAACCTTTCTGCTGTGTCTCCAGGGACTGTCTCAAAACAACACTAGAGGAGGTCCCTTGGTAGAGCTGGAGATTTTTAAAGGCAAGCAACTGCCATTCTCCTACACAAAAAAATAAAATTTAATCATTCTGAACCAGAAGAAAAATGCTCCTCTCCTGCTGGTTTTTCCAGAGTAAGAGGACATCAGTTCTTCATTGAGCAGTCACCCAGTTATCCCTAAGTCACTTCTATTGGCCACAGTCTTGAGTTATTTCCTACATGGGTCTGTGAAGGATTAGAGTGAACGTGGTTTGGACAGAGTCATAAAAGACTCACCGTTAATGAGCCACACGTTGTGTAACTGGAGCCTCAAAACAGGCTGTTGCAGACAGTAAATACCAGGATATTCCAGCTGATCCCATATGGGCAGGGACCCTGCGCGTCCCACACGTCCAGGCAGGCACAGGACAGCCGGATGCCGATGGCCTCTGGCTGCAGCATTCCAAGGGCCACAAAAACAGAGCAATGTTTAGGCTGTGACGGGGCCTTCTGTCCCAGCTGGCTGTGCAGTGGATGGCTGTGTGTGGGCCAGGTGCTGTAGAGTCTCCCTGACAGAGCAAGAGACTATCAGTGTGTGCATCCTGGGCTTGATCAGGGATGAGGACAGGCCAGTGGGGCAGCATGGTACCCTGAGGGCACAGAGGCAAGGGAAGGGCAGCTGGAGGCTGGTGAGAGGTGATGGATGTTGTCCTAACAACGATACAGACCCTGGCAGGACTATTTCTCCAAGCAGGGTTTTGGAAACCTCTCCACTGACATATGAGAATACTTTAACAGTGGGGCTGATGGTTTTGTTCCACCCCCCGTGCTGTGCACTTGGGGAATGAAAGTTTATGAGTCTTGTTTACCTGCTCTCCCTCCCAACAGGACACACCTGAGAGCCAGTGAGGCTGGAGGTGGTGGGCTCACAGCATTTGGCATTCTTCAAGAGACTTGTGATGGCAGGACAACCTCCCTGCAAGTGTCCTGCTTGCTCCTGCTCCACATGCAGCACTGAGCCATTTTGTACCAGGGCCAGTGGGATCAGCAGCTGTGGGGGCAGGAGACCATTTCTTTGTTCCAGTTGAAATGCTGGGCTTGGTGAAGGTTTGCAAACCAGTCCAGGTTTTGTTGTGATAGCCATTTCCATATTCAGCTCTCCTTCTGCCACTTTGCTTGCCCACATGTAAGGAAGTTGTCTCAGAAAACCATCTGTGCCAAGGGGAGCCACCAGCTGTGTTAGGACACATCTTATAGGTATTCCTGGTATTGGACTTTCCTTGCCTGCCTCTCGAAGTGCAGTGATGTGACAGTGCAGCACTGGGGACAAGCACAGAGTAGTGCCTGCCCTCTATACATCTTGCCAGGTGTCCCAAACGGGTTCCAAAGTGGGCTGGGTGGCTGTATGCCTATGGAGCCAAGGGCTCAGTGGTGCCTGGGAAGAAACATAGCTTTAGCAGCAAAGGAACAGGGGAAAACTGACCCTAGCAGGGGAAGGGGAAAACAGATGACCCCTGGGAGGAGGAGGAGGAGGGAGAAGAGCTGGATGAGGATGGGAGACAAGCTGATCCTCGGTCACTGTGTTTGTGTCTGCAGGAGGAGGCGACTGGTCCCAGAGGATGGTCTGGACGAGGGACTGGTGAGCTGGGACGAGGAGCAGAGGGAAAGGTGCGTGGTGGGACCTGGGGGCTCCAGATCAGCTGAGTTCCAGGGGTTTGGATCCTGGGACTTAGGTGAAAATAACAAAGATCCTACAAGCGCTGGGATACCAAAGGGAGAGGGAGCCATGCCCGCAGTGGTTCTAGTGCTGCTTAATGAGGAAAGCACCCCCTCTCCAAAAATGATGATCGTGATGCTCACTGGAGCAGAAACTGTTCTGTTGTTTTTCCTGTATACATGTAGAAATATTCTCTTTAAGACTAGGTGTAACTGCAGAGAAAATGTACCTTTGATCTACATATGCTATAGCGCTGTGGGGACACCTTGTTTTTACTGACTGTGGAGAAATGACCCTTTTCTTCCGTGCAGAAAGTGAGCAAAAGCTGTGCATCACACACCCCAGGCCCTGGCTTCCCCACAGCCCCAGGGACAGCCTTGGACGGAGCTGCCCTCCCTGGGAGGCACAGTCCACAGGGAGCATGGTTTTGCCTTTTTCCAGTCATCACAACAAACCAGCCAGGGCTACAGCAAATGAGATTGTTTCTGTCCTCCCCCCTGCTGATGCTTCTCAGCCATGCTAAGCGAAGCATCCTGGTCTGAATCCAAACTGGTTCTAATGAAGAGGCTGAAAAGAGAAGATATAGTTTATAAATTCAGGGGCTTGATGCACATTTTCACCCCATAGTTCTTCCAAAATCATATTCTCCCAAGCACATGCAATCCAGCCTGGGATCTTGGTGCTTCCCAAGCTTTCTGACAGCATCTTGCATCCCAGGGAACAGATGAGGCTCAGGTTCGTGCTGCTCGATGATCTTTTACTGAAACCACCTTAGCTTGTGTTCTTCTCATTAGACAGTACCCAAACAAATATGGGTAAATCCTAATTCAGGTCCTGTGAGTTAAAGGATGGGCCATGGCCGTGGTTCGAGGCCAGGATGGATGGGGCTTGGAGAAACCTGGTCTACTGGAAGGTGTCCCTGCCCATGGCAGAGGGTTTGGAACGAGATGAGCTTTAAGGTCACTTCCAAGCCAAACCATTCCAGGATTCTGTGATTCTGTGAACCTGCCCTGGTGTTTTCCTGCCTGCATGAAGCGCCTGATGGTTTGCCTGCAGCCTGCCCGAGCGCATCGGCTCGGCCACGAGCCTGAGCAGTGCCATCATCAACACCCGGCTCCAGGAACTGGTGAAGCTCTTCAAAGAGAGGACCGAGAAGGTGAAAGAGAAGCTGATTGACCCCGATGTCACCTCGGATGACGAGAGCCCTGTGGCATGTGAGTTCCAGCAGGGCTGGGAGCGTTTTGCTGGTGGGTCCCCACGCACGCTGTGTTTTCCGGGAGACAGATGTTTTGTTTACAGTTTAAAGACCTTAAAACAAATTGCAGTAACAAGATTTTTTTTCTCCACTTTAACCTCTCCCAGCGCCCGCTAAGTCAGCGCCTGCAGCAGCACCGGTGCCTCCCCCGGGAGGGGAGGTGGAGGGGGACAAACCATCAGGGGATGACCACTACTGTGAGATGCTGTGCTGCACCTTCAAGTACCGGCCCTGGCTGGACCGCCTGAAAAGCCACCAGTTCCCCAGCAGCATCGACCCACTCACCAGTGAGTGATGGAGCACAGCCTCATGCCTGGGCTGGGGGCAAGCTGGTGGGACCAGGGGAGAGGGGCTGAGCAGGGGAGGAGGTGCAGGTGAGGAGATCTTATAGAGAGGAGACATTATAGAGAGGAGAAGAAAACTAAGCAAGAAGCAACTTAGCTTTCACTAAAGCCTAGAGTTTTAAACCCCGCTGCAAGGCATAGGCTTTCCTAAATATTTCCTGATAGCTGTGCGTGTCAGGAGCACAGACAGGCAGGGAAGGGACAGCCACCTTCTGCTTTCAGGCTTTTTAGTGGGAAAACCCTGTCCCTGTGGTGTGGATACCCCAAATAAAAATAAAAGTCACAAAAGAAATATCAGCTGCTTGATGGCCACTCCACAGGAGCCCCGCTCTTTCCTTAGCCTCCGCTATTCCCCATCCCTTTGGAAGCCCCTGGGCTCAGGCCATCAGTTTAACATGGCTGCAGGGGGAAAAGCAAAACAGGGAAGTCTGTGTTGTGGCAGCAAAGGAAAAGCAAACCTAGTTGAATGAGCAAAGCTGGAAGCTTCCCAACAAAACACGGTGTGCTCTGTGACTGGTGCTGTTCACTCTGCACCAGAGCCCAGCTCACCTGCGGCTAAATGCTGTCACCAAGAAACCTCCTGCAGGGTTCCAAGTTGTGCTCAGGGCAGGTCAGGGCATGAAAACCCTGGGATGTCTGCCCAGCTGATCGTGGTGCTGTTCCCTGTGTGCAGATCTGATGTATGTACTGTGGCTGTTCTTCGTTGTCATGGCCTGGAACTGGAACTGCTGGTTGATCCCCGTCCGCTGGGCTTTCCCCTACCAGACCCCAGCAAACATCCACTGCTGGCTGCTGGTGGACTACCTGTGCGACCTCATCTACCTGCTGGACATCCTCGTTTTCCAGACCCGGCTGCAGTTTGTCCAGGGGGGAGACATCATCGTGAGTGGCACACGCTGCATCCACCACTGCAGGGACCGGCTGGGGGGGCCTCCCATCCCCATCCCCATCCTCAGACCTCTGAGTTGAGCTCTCCAAGCTTTCCCACCAAGGCTGTGGACACTCTTGGAGTCTGCAAGCATCTCTCCTGACACGTGGTGGATAAGCCAGCTGTCTTTTTGTCTGCCAAACACATTATTTGTCCCCTAAAGGCAATACCAGCCCATCTAGAAAACTCATGGTCCGTGGCAGCCCCATTCCTGGGAAGGGATGCCAGGAGGGTGCTGCTCTGTGGGGTTGTTCTGCCCATGGTGTGAGGTTCTCACTCACCAGCCCTGGTGTGGTTGTGCCCGGCTAACCATGGGCATGGGCATAAAAAACTCTTGAGTTTGATTTTCAGGAGCAGGCTGGGCAGAATGCATTAGCAATTGCAATCTGAACACATAGATCACGTGCCTGAGAAGAGAGAAAACCCTTGATTTTGTTTCCAAATTCAGTTAATAAGCTGTGAAAAATCAAACCTTGAGGGTACAACCTTCCCATGGCCATGCAGATGCTCAGGCAGGCAGGTTCCTCCTCTAAACTCTGGTTTTTGTGAGATTGCCACTGTGATATGCTTTCTCTGGGATGCAAAACAAGCACAGGATGTCCCAAGATAGGATGGGAAGATGGCATATGGCCAGGTCTTCTGCTTGTCTTGTTCTGCTCCCGTTCCTGGAAATGAAGGGAAAATCTTCCCTGTTATGGTGCAGAAAGGGAAAACCAGGCATGAGTATGTTGGCCATGACTTTGCTTTCTGTAAGCAACGATCAATCTTCCTCTCTCTCTCTCTCCCCTTCCTGTTCCCAACCAGACTGATAAAAAGGCCATGAAAGAGAACTACCTGAGATCACAACGTTTTAAGGTTTGCCATACTTTTATTTATTAATCTGAATATTTAATCTGCCCCGTGGTTTGCAGCCCCATCCCAGTGCACCTGCAGGTCCCCTCAGAGGCTTCTCTTTGTGTGGATTTCAGATGGATGTGCTGTGCCTCCTGCCCCTGGATTTCTTCTACTTCAAAATTGGTGTCAACCCACTCCTGCGCTTCCCTCGATGTCTGAAGGTGAGTTGGAGTTTACAAAATCAGGCAGAAGAGCACCTACAGTGGATTTGGAGGAGTTCTGTGCTGCTGGGGTGAACTATGGCTTCCTAAACTCATTAATGATGACAAGAGGATTGTAAAATGTAAGGGAAGTCTTATCCCAAAGGCTTTGCAGGGCTGTTTGTCAAATCTTCATTTCAATCCTAAGCCATGCTCACATTTGAATAGAAGGGCACTTATAGATGGACCCAAATCTGTCCGTGGCAGCCTGTGCTGCAGGGGGGCAGCAAGAGGGAAGCAGAGGGGCAGTGGGGCTTTATGGGGAGGTGACTGTCCCAGTGGGGGCCGCAGGAAGCTGGAGCATGCTGCTTTCCTTCTCCTCCCAGTACATGGCCTTCTTCGAGTTCAACAACCGCCTGGAGGCCATCCTGACCAAGGCATACATCTACAGGTGAGGGGGGCCAAGGGAAGGAGGGAGTGTGGAGTTGCTGTTTGCCACTGGGGAGGAAGGTTCACTTTGGTGTGCACCAGTTCCGGGCTCCTGGTTTATTTTCCTGCCACCCCTGGGCTGGCTGATGTGGATGTTGGCTGATGAAGCAGCATGTGGGGCTCCCTGAGCCCATGTGGGTAGGATCATCTCTCTCACGGTTTTTTCTGTCTCTTCTAGAGCTGCAGGGCTGCAGGAGGGAGCAGCAGGGTGCATGTTTGGGTGCTCTGTGATTCCTGCAATGGCAGGACCTCTCGGTCATCATTTTGAGGCTCCTTGTGATGCTGGGGGTGGTAGTGGGGACATATTTCTCCCAGAAGACACTATATCATCTCCTTTTCTGCTCTCTCCTGATTCTTTTTGCAGAGTGATTCGAACAACTGCCTACTTACTGTACAGCTTGCATGTGAACTCCTGCCTCTACTACTGGGCCTCAGCCTATGAAGGACTGGGCTCTACCACCTGGGTCTATGACGGGGAAGGAAACAGGTACAAGCCAGGGCTTGGATCTTACACAGCACAGCCTGCTGGGATGAGCTGAAGTAATAAGGGAGGTGTTGGGGTGCAGCTGGATTCATAAAAACCCTGGAAGGAAAGGGTTGGGAGTGCCAGGAGAAGATGTGGAGCGTCCTTTGCTAACAATTTGTTCACAAACCCTTATTCTCCCCTGATGATTTCTGAAAGTGTAAATGTTGCTGAAAACACATTGCTGGTTTATGGCAGTGGCGCTGTAAGGAGCAGCCAGAGCAGCTGAGCCTCCTACATGGAGGTTTCTGGAGAATCTATAGGTCCCCCTGCTCCTGTAGCACCTCCAGAAACACCTGCAGGTGTGGTGGGGAGTCTGAAGCCCTTCAGTTTTTCCCTCTGTCACCCATAATTACTCTCAGCAGGCTCTGGCTTGCCATGGCCAGAGGATTTGAACTCAGTGCAGAGGGGTGAAACAGGCCTTCATGCCAGAAATGCCTTCAGAGCTGCCTCCTCTTTCCCTCCCAGCTACATCCGCTGCTACTACTGGGCAGTCAAAACCCTCATCACCATCGGGGGCCTGCCAGACCCCAAGACACTGTTTGAGATTGTCTTCCAGCTGCTGAACTACTTCACAGGCGTCTTTGCTTTCTCTGTCATGATAGGGCAGGTGAGTGGGAGTCGTGGAGGGTTCCCAGCCTCGGGTGGGGATGGTTGCAGTGTGGTTGATCAGCAGATTTGCATCTTCAGGTTTGTTTTTCCCATTTGAGGACCTGCTTGGCACTGGTGCAAGACAAAAAGTACTTGCTGGGTGCTGTTAGGGCTCGGTTTACACACTCTAGACTGCTCGAGTGATGGATAAGTGACAGCAACTAAAACTTTTCTTCCACCTCTTCCGTTCAGATGAGAGACGTGGTTGGCGCCGCTACTGCAGGGCAAACTTACTACAGGAGCTGCATGGACAGTACCATTAAATACATGAACTTCTACAAAATCCCCAGAACTGTTCAGAACCGGGTGAAAACGTGGTATGAGTACACGTGGCACTCGCAAGGCATGCTAGGTGAGACCCAGCCACTCCAAGGGCTGTGTTTTACTGTGGTTGTTTTGCAGGGCTGAAATGTTACTGTCAAATAGCACTGCAGTTTTGGGGTGTAGGGTGACTTATTTTGCTCTTCACTACTGGCTCACAGCACTTTGGTGACCTGGCATCACTCATAGCACACTGAGTGCAGTGTCCCACATGCTGGTCCCTGGGGAGAGGGCAGTGACTGGCAATCACTGGCCAGAATGTGTCCAGCAGCAAAGATACCAGCTCACCGTACCAGGCAGGACCAGGACCTCTATGCCCACCCTCCTGGGCAAGAAAGATGATGGCTTGGACTCAGTGGTGTGTCTCTGAGAGCCATCAGGGCAGGGATAACGTGAAGGGTGGTTCTCCATCGCCCCTTGGATTTAGACCTGCAGGTTGCTGGGTGGGCAGAGGCTGGAGGGGACCCTTCTGGGAGAGCTGGCTCCTGCCCTCTGCCACCGGAATGTGAGTTGCTTCCCTACTGCCACGTCAAGGACATGCTCTCATATCAAGAGCTGGAAACAGCCAGTTTTCTGCTTTGTCTCACAGATGAGTCAGAGCTGCTGGTGCAGCTGCCAGACAAGATGAGGCTGGACATCGCCATCGATGTGAACTACAACATCGTGAGCAAAGTGGCCCTTTTCCAGGTATCCCCTGCAGCACGGGTCCTGCCTGGCAGAGCCTGCCATGCTGACACAGACTTACACCATGTTGGCTCTATTTTGGCCCAGGGTTGTGACAGACAGATGATCTTTGACATGCTGAAGCGGCTCAGATCAGTGGTCTACCTGCCTAATGACTACGTGTGCAAGAAGGTAATGTGACATGTGATGCTTGGGTGCCCTCCCATGCCCGGTGTTACAGCCAGGCTGTGCAGGGCACTAGGGGAAAGCCAGGCCTGGCCCATCACCCTGGTGTTGAGCCACTTCACAGGGAGGGAATTTGGAGCAAAATCATCCTTGGTTGCAGCCATTAACAGCAGGAGACCAGGGAAGAGCCTGTCGAGCTGCAGGAGACCTTGGGGTGCTTAGATGGTGCTCGGGAGTAAAAACCATCAAGACAAAGAATTTTGGGAGCTTGGAGAGGGCAGTATGGTCATGGGAGTTTCCAGCAAGATGCTGGTTAGGGCATCCATGAGGCCTCCCTGTTTCTGGGCATCCCCCCCAGCACCCCTCTTCCCTGCAGGGAGAAATAGGCCGTGAGATGTACATTATCCAGGCGGGACAAGTGCAGGTGCTGGGGGGACCCGACGGCAAATCCGTACTGGTGACTCTGAAAGCTGGATCCGTGTTTGGAGAAATAAGGTGAGAGAAGCATTTTCAGGGAAATACACTCGTGGGCTCTGGGAGAGGAAGGTGGGAAGTGGAAGGATCACCAGCATCCCAATTATCTTTGTGATTGAGAGCCATGAACACTGGGCAGCGGCTGAGACACAGATTACAGGGTTTTTCGTTGGAGCTTTTCTGCTGTTTTTGTCATCATGTTGTTTTTGGCATGGGGAGCTGGTGATGTTAAGCAGAGGTAAATGGATGGAGGGGTGAGAAAATGAATAAGAAAAGATGCTTCACAAAAACAGTCTCACAACCATTTAATCCACCCATTTCATGGGCATGCAATGTCCTGTACCAGTCTGTAACACAGGGATGCTGCTGCCTCCCTACAGCCCAGCAGCCACTGGACTGGTGTAAAACGCAACATTCAACCCTCCAAACCCCCAAATCATTTTTTATATAGTGCAGTATGCAAATTTCCTTCAAAAATTAGATATGGGAAATTCCATCGGGAGTGAAAATTACGCTCTGAGTCCTCCGAAAGAGAGAAATGGAGGCATGCAAAAGGAGACCTGAAGTTGTGCTGAGCCTGTGAACAGAAGCACTGACGTCTTGCCGTGTCTCTCTCAGCTTGCTGGCGGCAGGAGGGGGAAATCGCCGAACAGCAAACGTCATAGCTCACGGCTTCGCGAACCTTTTCATTCTGGAGAAGAAGGACTTGAACGAGATTTTGGTGCACTATCCGGAGTCTCAGAAGCTGCTGCGTAAGAAGGCCAAGTGCGTGGGGTTTTTAAAAATAGCAGAGCCCGGATATCAGAATCTCAGAGGAGATTTCCCTCTGTGCGAAGCCCCGGGAAAGCTCCTGCTGCAGGTGCTGGGTTCTCTCTCCCAGAGGCGGCTCCCTCTCCGGGCTGGATCCGCTGTGCCTCGGCAGAGGGCACCCGTCCCTCGTCGCTGGGCTGGGGAGGCTGGGGCTGCCCCAGCCCTGCTCTGAACCTTCGCCGCTAAAAGCGGGTGGAGCTGGGGAACGAACGTGGCCAGAGTGCCTTCGTTTAAAAATCTATTAAAGTATTTAATTTTTAGCATTACTTATTATTCTGTCCTTCCTAAGGCATAACAAATCCCTGCCCTTTTAACGCCTGTTTTTTCCTCGCTATAAAATCCAGCTAATAGAACACGTTCCCGGGCTGACATCGTCTCTCCCTTTCCTCGCTGTAGGAAAATGCTGAAAAGCAACAACAAACCCAAAGATGAGAAGGGAGGCCCTGGAGACGCGCTGATCATTCCCCCAAAAGCTGAGACCCCGAAGCTCTTCAAGGCTGCCCTGGCTGCCACGGGGAGGATGGGGGGCAAAGGGCCGCTGGGGCGGCTCCGCTGGAGGCTGAGGGAGCTGAAGGAGATGCAGGCGGCGCAGGTCAGCATGGGAAGGATGGAAGTTTAGCTTTGCTTCATTAGATGCCGAGTCTCTGTTCCCCCTCCCGACGGGCTTCAGACTCGTTAAGGTGCCTTAAGGAAGTGAGCTCAGGTCATCGGGCACTGACACAGCGTGGGCAGATGGGAAGGGGTGACCCAACATCTCCAACAGGGCCTTGGGAGAATGCCATTGTCCCACAGGGGTTTGTTTTGCAACACAGGAGGGTAGTACACTGACTTTTTGCCTAGCTCTGCTAAGCCTGAGTGTAATTTCTAGCTGGGCTGTAGCCACAGATGGAATGAATGCCTCTTCCATCCTGCAGAGACAGAGCCTCTCATAATTAATCGATGTGCTGGCGGGACAGAGGGCAGTGCTGGCACCGAGCACCCACAGCCCAGTCAATATATCAAAGCTTTCCTGGCACAGCTGGGGCAGAGGCCCCCACAGCAGGCACTGCTGTCCCACTAGCTCTGCATGAAACCCCCTGCTTTTTTTTTCTTTCTTTTTTCTTCCAACTGTCTCAGCTAAACTTGAAAACAAAGTTTTGTCCTGTTGTTGCTCTCCCCAGCATGGAACCACGCAGGCTATCACATCTGGACACGTAGAGGGAGGTGGAAGAGTAGCTGATAGGGAGGGGTGGCCTTGAGGCTGGGTAAACAGGCAGGGAGATGCCAGGCATAGCTGCATTTCTGCAGGCCTTCACAGAGGCACAACAGAGGCTTCACAAATGTGGTGTTCAGCACTAATTCATGACCAGTTCATGGCAGTGGTGAACAGAGGCACTTCGGGCTCCATAGGGTAACAAGGCCTGTCACAGAACGGTGCACATTTTGGGAACCAACCCCACTAGCGGGTTAGCAGGACCCCACTGCTGGAAAGACATCCCTCTCCATAGCACATCCTTAGGACAGGTTTCCAAGGCTCCTCTCTGAAGGAGGAGCAGTCTGGGGCTGCTCCCTCACAATACCACTTCTGCCACGTTTAGCCCAGATCAGCCCCTCCAGATGCTTCAGGAGCAAAGCAAGAGCTAGTGCAGGAGGTGTGAGAAGGCTCTGTTGCACTCCTCTCTATGTGTTTCTCAAGACATGCAGGATATAATCCAGCTGCCCCTCTTGCAGGGGGCAACTCTGGCAACAAACTGACATCCCAATGTGTGTGGTGGAACCATAGAACAGCTGTCTGTCTTTGCACAGTGTAGACACTCTGTTGGGGGTACTGGGCAAGCATCTGCTAAGGTTGATTTCACCTTTTTTGTTTGTTTTTATTGCAGGGTTCCAGTTTCAGTCCAACCCCACCAAAGTCACCAGTGCACCAGAGATCGCCTGTCACCTCCCACAAAGGGCAAACCCGCCCAGGAGAAATATCCTCAGAATCTTCTGATCATTTAGTCACCGTTCGTGTGATTCCCACGGCACAAGAAGATGAGGAAATCCTCGCTGCTGAGATTTCAGAGAAAGAAGACAAAGAAAAAGGAGAGAAATGAAACAGCAGCACGTCCTGGGGCAGGCGTAGGAGTCAGGCAAATGCCTGGGGTAGCAGATTTTTGTTATTAATGATTTCCATGCGGTGGCTGTAGGCTTTGCAATGTGCTGCGGGTAGGATCTGCCTCTCTTTTCTGTCCAGACCCTCATTCCCTGCTGATAAAACTCTCTACCATTTGACCCAGAACCATACAAGCCTTCCATGCTCTGCAGATCAATATTTATTGAGCATCTTTATGAATTTCCCACTAAATCTCAGGCCAGCCCTCTTGCTTTGAAATCCAGCTTTATGGAGGGAGAGCTCTGGAAGAAATTGCTTTTTATGGCTCTGGATGGTTAATGAGTGTTCAGATAAAGCGTGAAGAGTTATTCACCTCTGACAGCTGAGTCACTGCTTGGCCAGAAACAATCAGGGGGAAAAAAATAACAAGGTTTCTCTGTTGGGCTCAAGGTTGACAGCGGCAGTGGAGAGTGATTCATCCGGAAAGGATGCGGACTATGCTCACAAGCGGAGCGTGGAGCAAATCACACTGTCACAAGAATGCCAAGGTCTGTCCCTGAGTGCACAGTCTGCAAGGTACTTGAGGGTCTCTGCGTGGTGCCAAGGCCACCTTGAGTTTGCCACTGGGAAGAGTTCCTGCCAGCAATCCACCCTGGGAAGGTGGTGGGGCCTCCGTCACTGCAGGGTCTTGTGGAGAGATTTGATGAGCATCTTTCAGGGATGGAGAAGCACAATCCTGGATGTTCCTGGGGTTCCTTTCTAGCCCTGGGTTTCCATGGGTGCACCAACCTGCCACTGCTGGGAGAGATAAACAGAGGGCAGGAAGGGAGAAGCTGAGGTTCCCAGCTGGGAGGGGAAAGAGAAGTGCAGCAAGTGCTCTCCTCTCCCAGGCAGTGTTTCAGAGTCAGCTCAGAGTCTGTGCCACACAAGCAACTCTGCACAACCGTGCAGGTGCTCCCCTGCAGTCACTGCTGGACCTCAGTGACATCCACTTTTCCAGCAGCTGATTTCCAGCCCTTCAGTCACTTGACTGGCTCTTGGCCACATTTCCCATGCAGGAGCCACGCTGGTATTGCTCATTGCTGCGACAGGGCACTTGTGAAGACACTCTCCCAGTGCTGGGACTGGGCACTGGAAGGGAAGTGAACATCTGATTGGCAGCCAGCACACCCAGCTGATGGCTCAAGGTGTCTGATCTTCTCCCAGCACCACCAGGTCCTCTTCTTCCTCAGGCCCAGCACCAACCAGAGCAGCTGCTGGTGAGCTGAGAGGTGGTGAGAAGTGGGATGGCACCAAACGAGGCACTGCAGATCCTCCCCAAGGTTTTTGCTCACCACATCCCCACAGCACCGCCGGCTCCATTGAGAAGGAGACAGTTTCCATCCTCTGGAGGAAAAGCTGGGGCAGGTTTTGCCGCAGGGAGCAGCCCCATCTCCACAGCCAAGGGGCTTCTCAGGTGTTCAGCAAATCCTGTGAGCAGTGCTGCAGGTTCCACAGGTCTGGCTGTGAGACAGCCAGGGCTGTTCATGCAGGGTGTCAGCTCTGGCATCACCCCCTGGGTGATCCCTCTTCCCATCAGCAGCCTGGGGCTGATCTTCATCGCCTTTGGGATCCTCTTCTTTCATTGCTTTTTCCCCCCTGTCTTGCAAAATAGATGGGTTTCTGTGGCAGAAAAAGCCAGAATAGATGTTAGCATTAATTAACAATGGCTTGCTTTCTTTTAAACAAATTTAACGAACTCCACTGTACTGCAGGAGGGTCTGAAGCCACCACTGCCCTTCACATTGCAGGGGAGAGGCTGCATTCACCCAAACCTCCCTGAATATTTCTCGTCCTCAGTCATTTGCAAGTGGTTTCCTGCTGGGTGGAAGGTTTCCGTGCAGAGTGCAAAGTATTTTCTTTTCACTCTATAAACATTTATATAATCAAACCAGGAAATGTGCAAAAGTCAAACTGGGGCTCTGATTTGCTGCTATGGTTTGATACAGTTTAGAAAAAGCATTTAAATAAATAGTGAGGTGTAATGGCTTTCATAATTCACTGTATCTACAATAAACACCACGTAGATTACCGTTCTTTTGCTGTGGATTTATTTCAACATTCCAGTTGTTTTCCCACTTTTTTTGCTCACTGATGCACCAACAGAGCCAGAAAGTCCTGAACATGCAGTTCACAGATTTTTCCAATAAATTATTTAGAGGTCACATAATACTGGCAGAATGATTGTAATTTTTATTTTAATCACCAGCAGGAGGGAAAAACTCCTTCTTAAATGGCAAATATTGCTTGAAGATCTTAGTTTTCAACATGCAGCATGAGATGTTGATGGATACACGACTGGTAATTCTGGAAGCACAGGGACATCTGAAATTATCCTTCCCTGTGTTCTGTTTACGGCTTTAGTTCTTTGGAGGGATTACTCTCCAGGTAATAATTAAGGTCAAGGTAGGGCTGGGCTTATGAGCTGGGCTGGGGAGTTGAGCTCAGGTCTATTTGCTGTGCAGGACTATTTAGAGGTGACAGGGAGGCTGAGGAGACTTCAGTGCCTCTTGGTTT
Organism: Pipra filicauda; assembly: GCF_003945595.2. NCBI lineage: Eukaryota > Metazoa > Chordata > Aves > Passeriformes > Pipridae > Pipra > Pipra filicauda. Next base: position 817,035 of record NW_024104408.1, read on the forward strand.
GGGGGTTGCCATGAGCTGGCTTTCTGCTCAATTTTGTAATTCCGCTCATTTACCAGTTTTGCTGTATTTGCAATGGGCTTCTTTGCATTTGTTCCAGCAAGTATCTCACAGTGGGCACTTGTCACTCCGTGTCCCCTACAACTGCCCTTGGAACGTTCCTGATGGATTTGGTAATGCTCCATGTACCTTTACTGCATTTCTTATCAGCTTTTGCTCCCTCCACTTGGTGTCCTCAAGTCTTGGGTCTATCTGATATGATATCCTCTAATAATATGAATGCAGTACTTGAGGGATCTTGCCAGGCAGCTGCTTATTGCCATAGAAACCAGGTTTTCTTGCAGTGATATTTTAGCTGTTGCTACTTTTTAGTGAAATACGTGGAATAGAGGACTGCTGGAGGAGGAAGCAGAGCTTGCTGTTGGAGCTGTAGGAATGTGACAGGTTTAGCCTCACAAGCAGCATCTTTACTGGAGGCTTTATATATACTGTTTACATATATAAAAGTATTAATATAAATACATATATATACTTTTTATATTCATATTCCCTGTGACCTGTGCTGTTATGTCTTTCAGAGAACTGATACTGATTCAACGCTCTGTATGAAGCTAAAGAAGACAAATGTCTCCCTTTAAAAAAATCAGGCATCTGATGGTGGAGGAAGTTGGTTTCCCCCGGATAGAAACAGGGCAGGTAGCTTCTCTGTATTTATAGCCAGAGCAATCTTTTAAAAAGATTAAGTGCAATTGCAGGTTAATCACTGATAAGGTTGTAACGAAAGTAAAAGCAAATAAGCAGGTTTGAGGATTAGACTCAGGTCCAGAAAGAAATTTCAGGATAAATGGAAAGCCCAGTTAAATGGTGTTCAATTAGAAAGCCTGAAATAAAATTAAGCACTTTAACCTTGAAGCCTGCAGACCTTAACCAGCAGGACACAGCCCTAGTTCAGAGAACAGTCTGTAACCCACTTTTTCTGCCTATATATAATTTTTTTCCCATGTGTAGCTCTGCTTTGAGTCATGGTTGCATATAAACCCCTCCGAATCCCTTTTATCTTCCTCTTAAATGGAGCTAACAAAACTCTGGTTTTCTCTGTCCTGAGCAAGCAGCTCCTTTTAAGTGCAGAAATGGTCCCACTGGAGTTAACACCCTGAAAAACAGCCAGACCACCATTTGGGAAGGGGTCACACAGAGGTTCACAAGCCCACAGGTGCCCATGCTAGTGTTTATTAACAGCTCAGCTTAGGCTGAGCTCAGGCTTGATGACCTTTTTCCTTTTCTCATTCTTTCCTCATTTACCCATTCTTATTTTGGGATGAAACTCGCCCACCTTGGTTCATGTCATAGGGTGAATGTCTTAGGGAGACCTGCACGATATCAGTGAGTTGGGTGTGAGTTCATCTGAAGAAGAGAAGCCTAGAAACCCACATTATTTCATGTAGCTTTTCCTGCTTTTAGAAGTCAGTTGATACATGAGAAGAGTTGGAAGTCAAACAGTTAAAGTCTCAAAACTTCTTTCTTGGACAAATTGGAAGGGATTTGAGAAGAAACGTAAACAACTGGAGAAGTGAGATAAATCAGGTTGTGGGGATTGATGATATGGGGTGGCCAGGGAACAGCCCTGCCAGCTCTGGGCTGTCACACCCCTAAAGTGCTCCACACGGTTTTGCAGGTGCTCACTTTGAAAACTTGAGCTTGCCAGGACAGCCACTGCTCCCTTCCCAGCTCTATCTGTCAGAAGAGGTGGGGAGGAGGGCTCTGCATCCACACAGCAGGACTGCTGTCCTGGCCCCCTGCGCGAACATCGGGGCCTTCTGGAGCCTCCCATGTGTCTCCTCGTGGATGGTCCGGATTCACCCCAGGATGAGCATCACGTGGATGGTCCGAATTGGCCCCAGGGTGGGCATCACATGAGCCGCCCCGTGCAGCTCCGTCTTAGCAGTAACCGAAGGAATGAAGACCAGCCAGACTAGTTACTCATTCTAGATAAGAGGCTCTTTTGTGCTGCAGAAATACCAACATCACGTGAAAATCCCTCCGCTGCCATGGTTACTGGCCACCGTCAGAGCCGCCAGCGAGACGGGACTGGAAGCATTGACAGGGCTTCTGGTCTCCCTTTCACAGGGGGGGAACTCCAGCCATAAAACCCACACTCTGCCCCAAAAAGGAGGGGAGACGGCTGCAGGGACTTCTGAGCCCTGCCCACACCCGGCATCGCGATGCTGAGAGCTTGTTGTGTACAGGCTCTGCCCTGCCACTGGGCATTTGGCTCTGGGTTTTATGAATTCCTCACTAATAACCTGAGATATTGTTTAAAAAGTGAGAAAACTGTGCTGCTTCCTGGGTGGGCTCTGCCCCGTTTCCTGGTTTTCTGGCATTTAGGAACAGCTTGACCTCTTGGCACTCTCGCTTTTCACTAATGCTTTTCTCATTAAAGTGATTTCCTGAACACTAATTAGGGCGGTTTTCCTTTTGTAAATTAGCCTGATACGATCTGTGTGTCTTGGCAGACACCCTTGGAGCAGGAACCCAGGGCTTTGCGTTTGATCGCTGTTTATTTTGCAAATATCCCCAGTTTCACTGCTCTTAACTGCCTTCTAGAAAGTACTGGCAGGTGGAGATTAATGGGAGGGAAATGGGGCTTTCCAGTTGGCCTGCCTTGAGAAACAGGAGAGTTTTTGGTGCTACAGGGGCCTTCCAGCCTCTGCGGGTTGTTGGGGTGGTGTGGGCACATGAGCTCCTTCCCATCCCGCCCCAGCATCCTCGCCTGCTGTGCGGTGGAGGAGCAGGTCTGCAAGCAAAGGCACTGCCTGAACCAACCTTTTGACAGGTGATAGAATAAAATATCTGATTAACACGCTCATTCTGTGCAATTAAAGCACTTCTTCTGACTATAGCAATTGCTCAGACCTGAGCAACCCATCTAAGTATGGATGCCTGCAGAGGGAGGGAAGTCCACCTGTCTGCCACTGCCCCTAAATCGGTGGTGTCAGCAATTTGCTGGGGACCAATGGTGCTCAGGAGGGGATGGACGTTAATCAGCTCTCATTTTCTTAATGCACTGGCAGATGGGAGTGGAGGGGACGGTGCTTTCTCTGTCTCTGGTCACGGGTGGGACAGAACCACAAGTGGTTTATATGGGGTGAGAAATTCAGCAGTGAAGGAGACACTGGGCACGGGAAGCCACCCTCTACCTTCACTCACTGGGAAGGCTTGCAGTGAGTGGAGTATCCCTGGAGGGTCCTGCTACCCTGGCTCTGCATCAGCACTGGGACCCTCCTGGTACCAGGCACTATCACGGATCATCTTTACAACAGCATTTACTGGCCCTCAATAAGGGAAGAGGAGAACTGCAGGGACTTCACTCAGAGACCCCTGAGGCTGGGACAGAGCGACAAAGCCCTTGAAGAAAAGGCAGCGATTTTCCAGTGCCAGTGTGCCTGGAGTGCGGCACCAGGTGTGGAAAAGTGTGGTGAAGCATTCCACCCCAGGGAGCTGCTGCTGCCAGCACAGCCCCACCATCCCAGCCGGCTCCCAGCGTCCTAGGGAGGCTTGAGGGGAGGTTCCCACAGACCCTCTCTGGAGCTCAGCATCCCTTCCTGGGCTGTGCTGAGCCATGCACACACTGTGGGCGCTGGCAGGACTGTCAGTGCAGGGCTGGAGCAAGGGGAGCAGCAAGAGGAGCGGGATGCAGGCTGTGCAGAGCATCCCTGCCCGCGGTGAGGACGGTGAGCGGCGCAGCCTCCAGGGGTGTTTCTGCCGACCCGTGGGCACGGTGTGGAGACTGGCCTGTGGAGGAGGATGCGTCTGCAAAATGCACCCAGGACCAGGGGTGGCCTGGATGGGCCCACAGGTGAGAGCAGTGGTGGGGGCTGGGGGTGAACAGGGCATGGTCTGTTTCAAAAGCAAAGGCTGGGGATGAAAACCAGCAAAATGCCTCTGGATTGGAGTTGTGTTTGCAAAACATGCCTGGATGTCTGCACACAGGCTCTGTATTTATTTTGCTGTTGCTTCCCTAGGGGTTAATTCAGCAGCACTTTTTGTCTGGTGGGCTGAAGGTGAAGATACGTGAACAGAGATATCTGAGCCCCAGAGAGCCCTGGTCCCACCTCACCTGGGATGCTGAGCACCCCAGCCATGCCTTGGTCCCAGCTTGTGTACCACTTCCTTCTCCACCTCATCCTTGTTTCACCTGACACTTCTCTTGGATATGCAAATGTAAAGCCCATGAAGGTTTACATGAAATTCCCAGCAAGTTGGCAGTTATTCCTTTTCAGTCTGCATAAACCCTTATGACTATTCCTCCTGCCTGTGCTGCCAGCTTTTCCTTAATGTCTCCTTGTTTTTCCAGTTGTGAGTGATCGCTGAAGGGATCTCCTGGCAGAGAGGACTCAGGTTCACCCTTCACATCCCTTTCACCTCTAAGGCACATGCATGAAAATATGGGTGTGGGTCTGCTCCTCTTCATAAAGAGAAATTAAATCTGCTCACGCGGCGCCGGGTGCAGGCAGCAGAGCTGAAGCGTGTGGCTGTTTAATATTCATTGGGTGTAGATGGAAAACTTTTCAGTTCTAAAATAGCCTTGCTCAGCGCTGTGCTGCTCTGTTTTCCCCAAGCCTTAGCAGGAGGCTGGAATTCAGCGTTTCTCCAGAACTTCCCCTGGTGTAGCCAGGAAGCTGAAGACCCTATGTTTGGGTGCAAAACCTGCTTTGAGGACAGATCCTGCCATCCTATTTGCAGTTTGTAGGTCTGTAGTCTGCTGCAACAGAACCTTTGAAGCACCAACACAGGAACAAGAAATTTTGTGCTTTTTTTTTGAAACAGGATGAGTTTCTGTGGTAGTTGTGCATCTATTTTTGTGTTAACGGGAAAAAACAGGTTTTCCTGTAAAATTTTGGCAGGCAGATTCATGGATCTCTTTGGTGACTCTTACTCAATAGAGTGCAGTTTTCTTCACCATCGCAATTGCACCTTAGAAGAAAAAAGAAAAAGATAATATGGTCCCAGTTAGGTCCATAACAATTAAATAAGCTCCAGTAAGTTAAACCAGAAAGACCTCAGGCTTTCTCCTTGGTGAGTGGGAAGCTGTGATAGGATGGGGTGGGCTGGAATGCTCTGGCTCAGTGTAGATAATAGCGGGGAAGAGATCACCCAGCAGTGCACAGAGGTGGTGGGAGCATCCCCTCAGTGCTGGGGAAATGGGACTTGGATGTAAACGGGCACCTGAGCACAGCTGAGCCGGTGCATCCCTGGGCTGTGGGCAAAGACCTCTGCTGAAATCCACCGCTGCTGTGGGGCTCTGAGCCGTGCAGTGCAAGCACAGGGACATCCATTATGTATCACCTGTGTCAGTAATCCATGGGAAGATAATGTTTCCAGCCCGCTGGAGGACTCCTGGTGCCAAAAGCTGCAGAGCAGTGGTGGTACAGCATCCCGTACACGCCGGTGCTGAGACACAACAGCACAAGTGGAGCGGCTGGACTGTGCCTGCTGAGCATTCCTAGGGCACCTTAAAATCCAGAGGCAGCACGGAGTGAGCTGAGGACCTGGTGTGCCAGGAGGGAGTTGCAGTAGGACTTTGCAGACAGGTTGCTATCGAGCAGTCAAAGCCAGTTAGCGGGAAAGCTATTTAATTCCACCGGTGAATATCCCACCTTATTTGCATATTCATGTCTTTGTCGGGTGCAGCTCTCACGTTGCAGTCAGGATGCAGCTGAGCCCTTTGCATGCTCTACCCACCATCACAGTATTTTCCTTCACGTGGCTGCATTTGCTTTATGACCACAGGGACATTTCCCTCTTCCCTGTAGAAGCTCTTACTGATTTACCTCTGCCCATGCCTAAAACAGCTGGATGTTGTTAGTTAGCCCAGCATTCCTCCAGCCCCTGCCCCAGCATGGCAGAGCCACTTCAGTCCTAAAACTCTATCCCTAAATTATTCAGAATTACTGCTTTTGCTTCGCTTCTTCTCCAAAGTCAAGCACACTTGAGAGGGCACTAAAAATAAATGGTTTTGCTGAGCACTAAATCTATTTCTTAAAGGAGAGGGCTCCCATCCCTTCTGCCTGTGCAGAGGAAAGCCTAAGCCTGTCTTTGCACACCCTGACACTGGTGAACTAGTAAAATTCTGAAAAGATCTCAATTGCCCACCTGTAGCTTCTATCTTCAGACATTTCTTTATCTAAAAAGAATTGTGTAAAGCACCCAAGGTCCTGTGGGGAGGGTCCAAAGGACACCCTGTAACCACTGGCTGGGGCACCGCTGGTAGGCTCCTGCCAGACCAGGAGTTCCAGGATCTCCTCCCGGGATGCAGCCATCTTTCCAGCAGAGCCCAAATTTTTATTTGCTGGATAAAATGGCCTGGATGGCATTTACTTGGTATCCAACTGCCCCCTTGCTGGGTCTGCTCCAACCAGCATGGGCATCCCCCAGCCAGCAGAGAGGGTTTAGCCTCGGCAGGGACACCTCCTGCTTATTCTTAGCCTTGTTTCTAAGAAGTGCTTCATAAGCAGGAGCCCGTGTTGACTAATGCCATGAAACATTAATGACTTAGGAGGTGAGCTGCAGCCCTCCCACAGAGCAGCTCCCTGCTCCCCAGCAGCCGGAGAGGCACAGGATGAGCCCAGCAGTGCTTTGCATAGGGGAGGCACAGGCATTAAAGCCAAACCCAAGTTGTACCTGAAGCCAGCTGAAAAATATGACAAAGCTAAAAGGTAGGTAAAAGGGAGATAGAGGCTGATGTATGCTTAGATGGCTGTGCATCACAGTCCGGGATAGGAAATTCGGAGGGGCGGAAGAGCCGCCCACCTGGTGGCTGCTCCATCTCACACAGCACTGCCCTGGCTGCCTGCACAGCAGAGGTTTTCTCTACCTGAACACAGCAGGTTGAAAAAGAGGTTGCTTTTGTCATTTGCTTGATATAGAGGAGATTTGCATGGGGGGACATGGGAAGAGCTGAGCCGTGGTGTGCAGCAGCTCCCAGCCAGAGCTGCCGGCTCCTTGGTTGTGGTTCCATGCTGCCCTGGGCTGTCCAAACCCAGCCTAGCCAGCTCACAGGACTTGGTCAAGGGGGACTGGTCTGCAGAGCCCCCACTACCGTCCAAAGCAGCATCCCAATGTGTTGGATTTCGGAAGAAATCCTTGCAACACCTCTCCCCAGCTCCTGCTCTCCACCCAGTTCCACACAACCCTATCTCGAGGATCAGAGCCTCAGGGTTGAATTAATTCAGCTAGTGAACTTTAAAATGAGTATTAAATTTCTCAGGAGCATGCTAAGACTTAATTAAAACTCCTGTCGTTGTGTGAAATGGCAATGTAGGAATGTAGGAATGCAGGGGTTTGTTCCTGCTTTGGGAAGTGTTTCATGTTGGCTTGGCAAGCTGTGCCTCAGCAATGCTGAGAAATCCCCTCATCTCCCTCCTCGAGGAGGAGCAAAATTAGAATAATTAGCTGGTTTATAATTAATTGTGCTCTGGGGACACATTCTCACGATGTCTGGTGCTTCTGGTGGGAATTTTCTACAGGGAACATCCCAGTATACAATAGACTTCAGGTATCAGGTGTGCTCCCGCCTGCATTCCTGGACCAGGTTATTGCGTTGCTCAAAGGGAGGGGAGGGGGAGTCACATTTTTTTCTGGCATTTGGGGCATTTTTTAGCTGTCTTACACATGTAGGTTAAATATTTGCTCAGGGCAGAACAAATGTCCAATGCAAAGGGCCCCACTCAGTGATGTGTTTCGATCGCTGGAGCTTCCCCTCACCCAAGTAAAAGGCAAATTAACCTGCCTGACTTCACAGCACCACAGCAGCGATGCTTTTCAGATACAGCACAGGCTGGGCTAAAAGCAGAGCCAAACCCACACCAGGGTCACTGTCCCCCTGCAGCATGCCCCGTGGCAGGCTGGCACCGCTGGTGCCATGCATGGAGGGCAGCTGTTTCAGCACTGATGGTCATTGATATATCGAGCCTTTCCACTACCTGCTGGGTGCTGCCAGGAGGGTGCTGCTGGCAGTGAGTCCTGCTGCTCGCTGTCTTTTCTCTGCCTGCCTGCAAAGCAGCATTTCTAAAAATACCTCCAGCGATGTCGTCAGCCGGTGCTCGCTCAGGTCACGGAGACATGACAGCCAAGAAAAGGAGGACGGGAGCATCGCTGGGGGACCAGGCTGAGACTATTCCAGCCAGCGTAGGTGAATCCCTGCAGAGAAGGGGGTGTGAGCAGGCTACCTGCTGCCTCCACAGGCTCCCATGCATCCTCACTGCCTGCAGGCCCCCCCGCACATCCAGCAGCAAGTGGGCGTCCCCTGGGATCCTGGAGCTAAATAGCATTACTGCACAGGGAAAGGGAGCTGGTACCTGGCCACCAGCGTGCATCCAGAGTAACCCCACTTCTGGATCCCTGGAGATCCTGTTCCTGTTGTGCTGGGGCTGTCACAGAGCCACGCTGTCCTCGCCAAAAAACAGCCCTGCAGCTGGGAGTAGTGGGTTTTGTAATGCTCACAGGTGACTGTTTGAATAGGGCTGTTGGCACAGAACCCTTCCTTGCATCTCGAATTTTGCTCCATGCTTATTCATTAAGTTATTCTTCTAAACTGGGGAATTCACCCATGTGCCTGCCTAATGTAGACTTACTTGATGTAATTGATACAACTTACGTGCTTTGCATAATTGCAATAGCATTAAAAACCTGAAGCATTCAAAAGCCAGGAAATTACTTACCAGTTAAAGTCATTTACATAGGCATTTATTTTACCCTTACAGCTTGTAAGTGAAGTCAGTGGTGATATGGCTTTACAGTTGCTATCAGAAAGGGGAAAGTAACTTTACATGTGTCAATATTACCCCCAAACCAGCTGAAGGAGCTGCACAAATAATGGGATACTTATGCAAATCAGCAACTGCTTAGGGCCTCTAGGGGTACATGCATGTACATATGGATGTGTGTCTATAGGCACACACGCCTATATCCATCCCTGCCAAGGGCTCCACGCTGGGAATGCCAATAAACCTTCGATGAGGGGAGGGGGAGGAGGAGGCTGGGAGGGTTTCACTGGCTGTGAGGGAATGGCAGCTGCAGTGCAGAGCTGGAGGCAGATGCCAGGCCAGGATGGCATTGGCTTCTCAGGGACGAGGCGCTGTGCCAGGGGCATGGGGACATGGAGGTGACCCTTCGCAGCCCCCTTTCCCTGTGGTGAGTGGCTCGAGCAGCTTGTCACCTCCACTGAACCCCTATCACACCCTTCCATGTAGCTGGCTCGTGACAGGGGACAGGGCAGCGTCTCCTGGGAGGTCTCTGGGTACGTCCAAGAGGTTAACGCCAGGATGAAAGGACAAGGCTGAATCCTGCTCCAAACCCAGGCAGAAGTGAGTGAAAGGCTGTGATTGAGTGTGGCGAGGCAGGAGATGGAGGACACCTGGTCTGAGGGGAGCACACCCTCCTGGTGAGCAGAGCCTTCTCCTTCCCAGCTCCACAGAGTTGGCACCCCTGCATCCCCAAACCCACGTGGGACATGTGCCCCACAGGTCAGGCAGATGTGAGCCATTGCTCTGGGCATCCGCCACCATCACTGTGGATGCCAAGTTCAGCTTTGTTGTGGGAAGTATCCGGTACTGCCAGTTCATTACCATGAACAAGTTATGAGTGACTTGTGTCACCCAAACCAGCCATTATCATGAGGGCTGTGTGTGTAATACAGGCACGTAGATACAACTCACACCCTAAAAATGCTTAAAGCAGGATTTTCTGCTGCCTTTCTTGACACCAGGGCCTGCCTTTGGAGAGGTCTTGGCATGTCAGGCTGTTTTCTCCACGCCTCTGGGTTAGAAACAGGTTTTTTTTCATTTGAAATCTGTGTCCCCAGGCCCAGTGAGCCTGGGGTGCTGGTTGGCATTGTTGCCAGCGAATACACTGGTGTTTGGGAGAGTGGGGACATGACAGGTGAGGGCATATTTTGTCACCTCTGGTCCTCGCTGTGTGGGTCACCAGCACCATAGTCCCCACGGTCCCCCAGGGTCACCCTGATGAGCCATGCTGGGGGGGTGCACAGGTGGGATGTGGTTACACTGAGACTCCCCGAAGAGCACCGGGATTTGGGGCGGGAAGGGCAGGGACATACTGCGAGTACCCGGGACACACCGGGAGCCCCCCCGGGGCTCTGACAAGGGAGAGTCGGGGAATCACGAGGGCGCGGGGCTCCCCCGGGAAGGGCACGGGGGGACACCGGGGCTGCGCTGAGCTCCCCGGGCTCTGACGAGAGGGGTCGGCGGTGTCCCGCGGACGCCCCGGGAGCTCCCGGAGCCGGGGCGGGGCCGCCCCTCCGGAGCCCCGAGTGCGGGGTGGGGCAGCCCCCGCCCCACCGCCCGCCGGGGGGTTTCGCGGGTTTCCACGGCAACGAGCGCGGGGCGGAGCTCGGCTCCTCCGTTACCGAAGTGCCCGGGAGGGCGGGCACGGGGCTGGGACCGGGGCTGGCACCGTCCATCGCCCCGCCACAGCCCCGCACCCGGTGAGTGCCCCGCGGGGGCGGCACCGGCACCGGTGGCGGCGGGGGGGGCCGGGCTGGGCAGAGGTTCCCTTTGTCTGAGGAGCTGGGTGTGCCGGCACGGAGCACCCGGGGCGCGGCGAGAGCACGGCTCCCCGTTAGCCTGCGGCGGGCAGCGCCACCGGGACCGGCACCGGCACCGGGACCAGCGCCGGGGGGGCGCGGGGCGGGGCTGCGCCTCCTGCTCCCTGGGACCGAGACCACGACCGGGACCGGGACCGCCCCGCTGCGGCTCCCGCCTTCCCGGAGCCGCCGGTCGGGAGAACAAGGGACCCCGCGGAGGGCGGGGGGGCGGTCCCGGGGCTCCGCGCCCCCTTCCCCGCCGAGCTGGCCCCCGGTGCGGTGTGTGCGGCGAGGGCGGTGCGGGGCGGGCGGTGCCGGGCGGTGTGTGCGGTGCGGAGCGGGTGGTGCGGTGCGTGCGGTGCCTCCCGGGTGCGGGGCTGCCCGTAGTCCCGGAGTTCCGAACTCCCTAAGTTAGCCCCAGCCCGAGGTTAGGAGGGGCCTGGAGAGGCTTCGGGAATGAGTAAATTAATTACAGACACTGTTTATGTCACATCCGCCGGGAGCACGGAGGGAGCCCGGGGCTGTCGCCTTTTCGGGAGCGAAATCGGGATTGGTGCAACTTCCTGCGGGTTTCGGGAGTTCGCGACCGGTGTTACTGTCGTGGTTTGCCCTGGCACGGTCCGCTGGGATTTACGGCTGGACACAGAGCATGGCTGAGATGTCCGTCCTTGCGCTTCTCTGCAGAGGTGCTGCTGTACTCGGGACCCCCGTGCCATGATTACATCCCGCACAGCCTGGGATCTGGGATCCGGGCCCTCCTCCGGAGCCGTCTGGAACACGAAGGACCTTGTCCCGGACGGTGAGTACGGCGCGGTGGCTCGTCCTTGCCCCTTGGGGCTCAGCCTGCCGTGCTCACGCCCTGATCACTGGGGAAGGAGAGGCTGGGAACAGGCCAGCCTGCATTTTTCACATTTCTTTCCGGATGAAGCTCAAGATTTGAGAAACGGGGACTCGGAAGCAGGCACAAAGCAGTGGACAGCCAGGGGGAGAGCAGATGAGCGGAGAGGGCTGCCTCCATCTCCCTCCTGGCCCTTCCGAGCGACAAACTTAGGGAGAAAGGTTAAAATTTAACATGTAAGAAAGAGAACGGGGCGATCTGCATGGCAGGGCAGACATAGGGCCCTTGCCTCACCCGGCTTCATCTCCTTGGAAGGTCTTCTTATCCCTCCCCAGTGCATGGACCCCGTGGGTGAGTTGAGTCGGGGTTTTCCTCCGCGTCGGCTGAGCTGCTCTGCAGGCAGGCGGGCGGCTGCTTGCCCCAGCCTGCAGCCGCTTGTTGGAAAACAGCCCTTCCCGCCTCCCTTCCAGCGGTGCCAAATGGATTTTGGCAAAGCAGGGGGCTGAACCCCCCCCTATTTGAGCTTTTTTTGCTGTTGGCTTCAGCATTCTCCATCCCGACGTACTGGCAGGCGCTTCTCCGGACACTGCTGCTTCCCTGGCACTCAGGCCAGTCCAGCCAAGTGCTGATTGGCATCAAAGCCTCCAAAATGGGGTTTTCTGGTGCTTCCTCTGCCCAATGGCTGCTGCTGCCCGTGCCGGGGATGGGGAACTCATTGCCTTTTATCGGGGCATTCGCCAACGCTTTGGAAACACACGATTTTCCTGGCGCGTGCGAAATGTTATGGATAATTAGAGGCTGGGAAGAAGTCCAGAGTGATAGACTAACTTCATCAGGGCACGTCTCCCTCCAGACACTGCATCCACCACGGGCCAAACTGCCTCTGGATGATTTTAGAGAAAAAACTGCGTTGTTGAGGTTTGATTTGTGGGTTGCTGATTTTTTTCCTGCCTGCTGGAGAAGAGATTTGGCTGCCTGTGATGGTGGCAGCGCTTGTGGCAGGCAGGTGTGGGAGGGAGGGCACAGGGTCCCCAAGCAGTGGGACATAGCCCTCGCCAGCTGCTTTTCCTGTAACAGAGGAGGACACAGCCGTGGGAGAAGGCTCCTCGAGTTGCTGGTTTCCTTCTGTGTGGCTCAGCAGGGCAGGAACTGCTGCCCTGGCTGCTTTCGGGTTTGGCTGCCTGACAAATAAAGGAAATATTTGGGGGCAGTGGAGGGAGGTGACGCCGTCAGGGTCCGTCCGTCTGGTTTCGGTGATGCAAGCTGGCTTTGGCAGCTTTTCCAAGATAGGATCTCAGGAAGCTGAGCGGCTTGGCAAGGGGCAGAGCTGGGGTGTCCCTGGTGGGGGGACAGATCTGGTCCTGCAGAGGCCAGACGGATGCTACACCCTGAATTCTCGTTACTAGTCATTGGCAACTAGTCTCCGCCCCCCGAAGGGATAATTTTTCTAATTAACATAATTAACATTTTTAATAAAAGTCAGGCACCATCTCTGCCACACCGGTGCGGTGGCGGCGGCAGGGAGGAGGTGGCTTTGCTGAGCTAGGCCAAAAGCTGTGTCCATCCTGGGCTCTCAGGTTGATCCAGTGATGCTCTTTGCTCCATCTCAGGCTGCGGGCAGGACAGGCTCAGTGCTGGGAGCGGAGCAGGCACCTCTCCCCGGGTTCCTCTGCTGCCTACTCTGCTTCACCATAAAATCCTCAGTGTGAGCTGGCCAGACGCTGCAAACCCCCGTGGGCTCTGCCGGGCTCTCCAGGTGAGGAGCGTTGAGCCAGCTGTGGCTTGGGTGGGGAAGGCAGTTTTGGGATGGTGGGGAGGATGCCCCGCACCTCAGTGGGAGCTGTCTGGTCCCCCCCCTCACTGCAGCCAGTTTCTGTCCGGACCCCAGCACCACGTGCCTCAAGCGGAGCTGCTGCCCTGAGTAGGGAGGGAAGAGCATCTCCTGGGAGTCACAAGGCATCAAAATTGCTGGGGAACAGCCTGAAATAACATTTTCTGGGTCACTTATGGGTCATGATAACAGGAGAGCTGAAGGCAGAAGTGTGATAAGGAAATGCAGTGCCGTAAGGTGGTGTTTGCCAGTGGGATGGAGGAGGAGGAGGTGGAAGGGTGCCACAGCCAGGGACAGTGTCGGGACACCGTGTACTGGTGTTGCTGCCACTAGTTCATTCTGGGCTTCAGGCAAATCAGTTCAAATTCCCCTTCTTTGAAAAGAAGAAAAACACCTTCTTATCTCACACCAACCTCAATGAATTCCCTTCGGCAAAACCCTCCTGGAGTCTCAGATGCAGAGGCACCGCAGACACGCGGCTTTTCCAGGAGAATGCTGCCACCACCTCCTTCCAATTTATTCTCAAATTACTGGCATATTTGCCCTTCTGCTGGGGTGAGACAGGTTTCCCTGGTCTGCGGGGCGATGCCACAGGCTCTGAGATAAGATATGAGTAAGAAAAGGCATTTTTGACCAGGACAAACTCAGCTGATCATCACCTTTTATCTCAGCTTTTCAAAAGCTCCTTCCAGATTTCTTCTGATTTTTTCGGAGCTGGACTCCATCCCACTGGGCATGGCATTACCTGAGCCACAGCTCACAGCAAGCAGCTTCACATTCAACCCTGCCTGCAAGTCAGGGTCATTTTTTAAGGCCATAGAAAGAAAAATAGTTAATATTCAGTATAACTGCATGGCCAGTGCGAGTGAAGGAGTTGTTTATGGGGAGAACTAAAAGCAACATGATAAGTTCATTGTGGCAGCTTCCCAACACCCAGTTCCCTCAGAGGGAGGGTTTTCCCTGAGCCCCACTGTCCTATCCTCTGCTCTGCCCTCCTTGCTCATTCCTGACCAGCCCAGTGGCGTGCTGGCTGCTGGCACCATGTCCAGCACGGTGTGCCCAGTCGCTGCATGTCACCTCTCCTCTCTGACATGCCACTTCTCCTCCCTGACCTGTTTCTTCTCCTGGACACAGGCCCTGCGGGATACGGCGTGCAAGCGGCGGGAGGAGACCCAGCACCAGGACCTGACACCAGCCACGGAGGAGCCGCTGGCATCCCCCTGTGAGCCAGCAGCTGCCACAGCGGTGCAGGCAGCCTCCACCATGAATCTGGAGAAAGCAGGTAAGGGGACAGCCGGGATGCAGCGGTGGGCACTCGGGAGGAAGGATGGGATGGGATGGGCACTTGGTACCTGCCGGTGGGTACCGGGCAAACCTCTCCTCTTTGGGGGTGCACACAGACATGCGGCTGCCTCGCGGGGGGGACAGGTCACAGTAGAAATCCAACACCAGCCAGCTGATGGCTGGTGATAGGGACCAATGAATTATTGAACTGGGTGAACAGAGCAGATGAGCTCCGCTGTGAGCTCCACGGTGAATCCACTGCTGTTTCCTCCTGCTTAAGGAAAATGTAACGTGTGTGGAAATGTTTGCAGTGTGCGCGGCTGCACCGGGGTGGGAAAATCCTGTGGTTTCCTGTCTTTCTCTGTCAGGATTGGATTGTGCAGGCTTGTCAGGGTGCATCTCAGGAGCTGCTCCTGACGTGGTCCCAGGCTGCATCCCAGAGCAGCTTCTTGTGTGGGGGGGCTGCTGGGAAGGGGCAGGGAAGCAGGAGAAAGGAGGTCTGTGTGGCAATGATAACAGGGCAGAGCCAAGGAAACAGGCATCTTTCCTAAAGGGTTTCAGAGCATTTGGGAAAGCAGGAGGGTTGGTGTGCCATGCCTGCTGCACTCAGATCCCTCATCACCACCAGTGTGTCTGTCCAGTGGGAGATGTAACAACACAGGACGACATCTCCTCTCCCATGGATGCTGTCACAGGAAGAAGGTGCTGGAGCATGGAGGAAGGCATTATCTGTGTGAGATTTCCCTACCTGGCAGTTTGACTTGCAGCTGAATGTTGCAGCTCTGAGCCTGGCTTGGGTCCCAGCCCAGGATTAGGGTGGATGATGTGTGCAGACATGCCGTGTGTCCACAGGAGCCTCCCGCCTCCTGTAATTTTTTCTTATCCCTTCACGCTCCCCAAAGGGCGAGAGCTGGAATTCCTGTCAGCTTTGGAAGTTTTGGGGTGGGTTTTTTCTGTGTTGGTTTTAAAGAGAAGACCACAGTCCCCTGCCTGAGCTGGGCTGAGCTTTCAGCACGGAAAGAAAATAAAACTGGTTCCTGGCAGTGCTTTTTTGGGGTATCCAGCCCATGGCAGGAAGACAGAACCCAGTGATGTCTTCTGCAGCCACTGCTGGATAAGTTCCATGGCGTGCTGTCAGCAGCAAAGCTGTGGTTTGGTCCAGCATTTCATTTTTTTTGCCTGTTCTGCTGCCTCCTTAACTCCATTTAAAGGTAGAAAGTCTGATTCACGGACAAAAAACTCTTTCTTCTTGTATTCAGGACATTTCCCATGAAGCAGGCAGCACCCTCCCGCGGGCAGCACAGTGATTCCCAGCATCAGCTCCTGCCTTTTGAAACCTCAGGTTTCTGGTGGCAGCGGATGAAATGCGTGGCAGGCAGGGAAGGGCTCCGGGCAGCCGGGATCCTGGCCACCAGTTCCCTCGCCACAGTGCTTCATCCCCACGTTGGGAATGAGTCAGGCCAGCTCACTGCTTCTTGGGAACTACCAGGTCATTTGGTAGGCTCTGATGTACGGCCAGGTTGGCTTCTGTCAGCGCTGGTGGCTCTATTAACATGCAGAAAACGATGTTTAAAGTAATACCAGGAAGGTTAGAAAGCCAAACACGGGAGGATTGGGCAATACGGCCATTCAGAGTACCCGTATAATTTTCCTTCAGCTTCCATTATGTTTGTGTGTAGTGACGCAGCTTTAATGACATGATCACACGGGTTTTCCACCGGCACCTGCTCATTCAGAAGAAAGGATGCCGGGGTGAATCAGCGCCGTGGTGAGGGCGGTTGTTATCAGAGCGAGGCGGCAGCATCTCGGCGTGTGATAGGGCTGGGTCACTGTGCAGTGGTGTGGGCAGGTGCTCTGTGCTGTGGCCTGGGATGCTCTGCTGGCATTGGCACATCACTTTGGCTCCTACCCTGCCCTGGGGCTCAGCTGGCCAGACCCCACTGTTAGCCCAGCCTGCTGTGGGTCAGCACCGTGGCACTCGGGATGTGCCTCCAAATATGTCACTGTTCTCTGTGGGACTTGTGCAAGAGCCACTTCCTGTGTTCTCATCTCCACCTCAGCCCCTGGGGACTCTCCCCAGGGCTGGCATTTTGCTCCCCAGCGAGGTGGCCAGATCCTGACCAGCTCCATCTTTGCTCACCCTGCAGGAGGGAGGATCTGCAGTGGGAAACGTGCCAGCCTGCCGGCAGCTCGACCCTTCCCAGTGATCCAGAAGGTGATGGCCTCCATGGCACACCTGCAGAAGGAGAAGCTGCAGCTGCAGGAGGAGCTGCTGGGGCTGCAGGAGAAGCTCGCCGCCCAGGAGAACGACGAGCTCTCCCTCTCTCTGCAGCTGCAAGGCCAGGTACAGTGGGGACAGGGCGGCACAAGGGGGTCTGTCGGGGCCTCCAGCCTCAGGCTGTGGCTTGGCTGCAGTGCTGTTGTGTGCAGTTAGTGAGGGTTGCACTTGGAAAGAGTGTAGGACCTCCATCATAGAGCATCTCCTTTGCTGCAGCATGTAGGGATGATGTGGGAGCTGGGTGTTCCTGAGCACTGGTTTTGGCTGTGCCTCCCTTGGGATGCTTGCAGTCCCCTGAGTGACACCACAGTAGTGTTGGTGAAGGTGTGTGGCTCTGTGACGTGGCTGAGAGGGCTTTGGGTGTCAGGATGCAGCCCTGCAGCATCATCCCTCTGCCCAGCACAGGACGGCTGCCACAGGATCAGCTCATTAGACCAACCCAGCAGTTTAATTTTAGTGACTTTCAAGAGTCAGGAGGTGGAAAGTGAATGTGAAGGCACGGAGTTGTTTGAAGAAGGGACGGGTTTTGGCCGCCACGACCAGACCTCCTCCAAAAACCATCTCCTGCGCTGATGCAGGCACATTCCCAGCACAAGGACCTGGGTTGTCCCAGGGAGATGGAAATTCTGGCTGCTCGCAAAGGGATTTGCATGTGGCTGTTGTGGAAGCTGTTGCAGTCAGGTTCTGCTTGTTCCACGGGTGTCAAAAAGGCGGAGGTAATTGTCCTGCATTTGGCTGGCATGCTCTGCATGACACAGGCGTGAGCGCGGCAGGAGCCGGCCCCGCGCCGGCCAGTTCGGCAGCAAGCGCAGCCGACACCGGCCGGAGTGAAGTGCTGGCCCAAACCTCCAAAGCTCGGGGATGGCCGGGCCATGGCTTGAGCCAGATCCGGCTGCCAAGGAGTCCCTGTCACCTCCAGAGAGCAGGATGCAGCCAGAGATGCCCGAGCAGGTAGGGGGTGGAGGTGCATCGGCATTTTTGGGCACCGCTGGCACAGGGAATGGTGGGCAGGCTCCGGCGTGTGTGCCGACTGGCTGGGCTGGCGGATTCCCCGGAACAAGTCGTGACTCTGTCTTCTCAGTACCTCCCCTCTCTTAAAAATACTTACAAAAATACCTTAATAGTCTCCCTCGGTGAATATGGAAATGGGGTTTTCCCACTCAAGCGCTCAGCCCCCCTGTGGAGGGGGGGGATCCCGATGCCATCAGGGAGCAGCCGCATTCCCCCACCTGTGGCTGTGGAACCCCGGGCCGTGCCCCACCGAGCGCGGGGCACACGGAGCTGCTGCCCGTTGTGCTGCCATCTGTGCAAGGGCGCGGCTTAATAACTTACCAGATTAATTATAGCCCCGTGTCAGCACATCTGCATTGGTTATTAATCAGCAGTTCGTAAATTATGGTCCACAGAGGGCCGGTTGCTTAGAGAAAAAGCTGGTTATTGGAATGGGGCAATACCCAGGCGCGTCCCAGTGAGGAGTTTGGCGGCTTTCAGGAGTGGGGAAATGGGGAGCTGGGTTGGGATCTGGGGGATGGTGGTGAAGCATGCAGCCAGGTCCAGTTCCCTCTGGGGTAAGCTCTGGGGCAGTAGTGATGCTCACCCAGCAGGTTTATGGCACAGGGACACGGGACAGAGCAGGTGAGCAAACTCCATTAAAACACAGTCCATGAGACTGCTGGCTTCACCAAACACTCGCTGCTGCTGTTTGTTCAAATAACTGCAGATTTTGGGAGGGTCTGACTGATCCCTGCACAAAAAAAAAGTTGAGGATTTCTGAAATCCACCTGGTTTTGCTGGGAGGACAGCCTGGTCCCATAAGATGGGCAGATGCCCAGATGGGGGTGGCTGGGGAGCATCCTCCTGTCAGACTCAGACACATGGCCTTCTTGAAGAGCTCCTGCTCCCTCTTTGTCCCAAGATAACTTTCCTAGAAGGAAAAACAGAGAAGGCAAAACGAAGCTATGTTGTGAGGGCAGGACAAGGCACTTCTGGCTCTTCAAACACTGTTATGGATAGGTTTGTTTTCTCCCTTCTCCAAAGATGATGCCTTTTTTTTTTAATGATGGTTTCTGCTAATGCTCAACATGGACAAATTATACCCATGGTTGAACAAGGTCAAAGCAAGGCTTTCATTAACGCTTATTTAAATCAGGTCGTGTGAATCAGGCGCTCAGAGCCAGGTGGAAAATTAAGGCATAACAAAAATGTGAGACAGACTGGATGTTGGTGGCTGGGGTGGCACCACAGGGTCTCCTCCAAAAGCTGCTGAGGTGCTTCCTGGTTAACCTGGTCTGTGTTGACAGGTTGAAACTCTGAAGGCGAAGGTCCTGGAGCAGGCACAGGAGATCGGCCGGCTGCGCTCGGAGCTGGTGAGCTGCCACTGGGATCGGGCTGAGCCACCTTTGCCTGCAGGGACACTGGAGCTCTGGTTCCTGAGGAGGAAGAGGGCACGTGGGGTGGACAAAGGCGGACTAAACCTCCCCAGGGTCACGGTTTGGACCCTCTGGGCCTTGAGACACTGAGGGACAAAAGTTTGTGGGATTTTCTGTCCAACACAACGTTGTGCCAGTGTCCCTGGGACGCAACAGGCAAAGCTCCCTCGGCGCTGTCGCCCTGCGGTGGGAAGTGAAAGTCCCTGTGGGGCTTGGGGCTGCCTGGGCTCAGTGGGGGCTCTCTGACATGGTAGGCTGGGTCTCCCCTGATGGAGCAGGCTGGGGGCTCCCTGATGCTGCAGACTGGGGGCTCCCTGGGGTGCAGCAGAGTCAGGGCTCCAAAGTGGCAGGAGACTGTGGCTCCCTGAGCATGGCAGGTTGGGGGTTCCCTGAGGCTGCAGGCTGGTGACTCGCTAGTGCAGCAGGCAGAGGCTCCCCAGGGCAGCAGCAGGCTGGGCTCAAGGGGTGCATCAAGGTTCCATCTGCTCTTCCATCCTGGCAGGGCGGCACGGATGCAGAGAAGCACCGGGACCTGCTGGCGGCCGAGAACGAGCGCCTGCGGCAGGAGATGAAGGCGTGTGAGGGGGAACTGCGGGAGCTGCGGCGGCAGCAGCAGCAGCAGGCACCGTGCCGGGACTGCCACCACCTCCAGGTGAGTTGCTGGTGGCAGTGGCGGTGGTGGCAGAGTGACAGGCACCCGTGGGTGACACAGCCTTGCCTGTCATGTTCTGGGGCCAGGAGAACGCTGGGCTGCAGGAGCAACTGTCCCAGCTGCAGCGGGAGGCAGAGGAGACGCGGGCCAAGCTGGTGGAGCTGGACCTGGAGGTGCAGCAGAAGACAAACCGCTTGGCCGAGGTGGAGCTGCGGCTCAAGGACTCCCTGGCCGAGAGAGCCGAGGAGGAGGAGCGGCTCAGCCGGCGGCTGCGGGACAGCCAGGAGACCATCGCCAGCCTCAAATCCCAGCCCCAGCAGATAAAGGTGAGCACCATGGAGCTCTCCATCTCTCCTGGCTGGGCTGGGTGCCTCACAGTGCCCAGTGGCTGCCCTGCAAGTGCCACCTATCTCTCTGCCCTGAGCACATCAGCACAGCACCATGATTTCCTAAATTATCTCCCCCTGGGCAAACAACAGTTCCATTCCAGGCCCCTCGAGTGCTGTTTCCCCAGTACATCCCATCTCTGGGTGCTTTTTCCCTCAGTATATCATCAAGACAGTGGAGGTGGAGTCAGCCAAAGCAAAACAAGCCCTGTGCGAGACCCAGTCCCGAAACCAGTACCTGCAGGAGCAGGTTGGGATGCAGAGGCAGGTGCTGAAGGAGATGGAACAGCAGCTGCAAAACTCCCAGAAGACAGAGGCTCAGCTCCGAGCTCAGGTCTGCGTGTGACAGGTGTAAATCAGAACTCACCTCATGTTCCCTGCCTGCCTGGTGCTCGCCAGGTGATATGGTGTGGCAGAGGGTGGGCACCAGATCAGTGTCACCCTCCTTTGCTCCTCTCTCAGATTGTGATGTACGAGGCTGAGCTGGAGCGAGCCCACGGGCAGATGCTGGAGGAGATGCAGGCGATGGAAGAGGAGAAGAACCGTGCCATCGAAGAGGCATTTTCCCGCGCCCAGGTGGAGATGAAGGCGGTGCACGAGAACCTGGCAGGTGAGGAAGGTGCAGGGGGCTTGTGGGGTTGCCTGATCAGTGCTGGGGTGTCATCACCTGCCCCTCACCCTGCCTCATGCCTGCAGGTGTCCGGACCAACCTGCTGACGCTGCAGCCGGCTCTGCGCACCCTCACCCACGACTACAACAGCCTGAAGCGTCAGGTCCGCGACTTCCCCCTGCTCCTCCAGGAGACCCTGCGCAGCGCCAGGGCCGAGGTGAGTCCCCCTGGAACCACCACCCCATCTCCCCTCTACGCTGAGTGGAGATGCTGGGGGCTTGCTGAGCCGCTGGTCTCCACCCCTGCAGATCAGCCAGGCCATCGAGGAGGTGCACAGCACCAACCGGGAACTGCTGCGCAAGTACCGGCGGGAGCTGCAGCTCCGCAAGAAGTGTCACAACGAGCTGGTGCGGCTGAAAGGTGTGCGGGGAGTGTGGCGGGTCCCATCGTGGGAGAGCGTGTCCCTGAGGGGGGGCAGGATGGACAGGGGAGCATTCCCATAAGGTGCTCGGGTTGACAGCAGGATGCTTCAGTCTGCAGCGGGCCGCAGCGTTCAGCCTGCCCAGTGTTTGATGGTTACTGGGGGTGGCAGCAGGATGCGCTGGGCCTGACACCATCCCTGCATCTCTCATCCCAGGAAACATCCGTGTTTTCGGGAGAGTCCGCCCCATCACAAAGGAGGATGGTGAGGGCCCGGAGGCGGCCAATGCAGTGACTTTTGACACCGATGATGATGCTGTCCTGCACCTCCTGCACAAGGGGAAGCAGGTGTCCTTTGAGCTGGATAAAGTCTTCCCCCCACAAGCATCCCAGGAGGAGGTGGGTGCTGCTGTCCACACTGCTGGTGTGAGGGGAGGACACAGCCACTTTCCCCTGACCCTCCCCTGTCTCCCCCAGGTGTTTCAGGAGGTTCAAGCCCTGGTCACCTCCTGCATTGATGGCTACAACGTTTGCATCTTCGCCTACGGGCAGACAGGGGCAGGAAAAACCTACACGATGGAGGTGAGTTTGCCTGGCTTTTCTTCCATCTTCTTCCTCAGCTTCCCACCCCGTGGTGCCCAGTCTCAGCAGCCTCCACTAAGCATGCTGGTGGCCAGCTCAGACCCGGCGTGCACCAGTGATGGTGACTGCTGCTCCACAACAACCCCCTGGGCTTTGTTTCTGCTCAGAAAAAAATACAGAGTAAAAGGCAAGAGGGTGTTTTTCCCCCCATTTCTCACTCCAATCCATCAGGGAACGGCAGCAAATCCAGGGATCAACCAGCGGGCCCTGCAGCTCCTCTTCTCCGAGGTGCGGGGCAAAGCAGCCGACTGGGATTACACCATCACCGTCAGCGCCGCCGAGATCTACAACGAGTCGCTCAGGTACGGGGAGGGCGGAGAAGCTTTTTGGGTGTCACCCCATGCTGCTCTCCCCTCCCTATCCCACCAGCCCTGCCTTGGCCTCACAGCTTGTGCCAGGGCCTTAGGTGATGTGTTTGGCCATGCAAGGATTTATTTTTAATTTATTT
The DNA here is from genome assembly GCF_003945595.2 of Pipra filicauda. Classification (NCBI taxonomy): domain Eukaryota; kingdom Metazoa; phylum Chordata; class Aves; order Passeriformes; family Pipridae; genus Pipra; species Pipra filicauda. The sequence continues at coordinate 839,453 of NW_024104408.1, forward strand.
TGGTGCACACCGCCCTTCCCACGAGCTCCAAGACTTACACAGGCTCCCAGCCCTGCCGTCACTCCCACTCCCTGGCCCTGATGCAGCGGCTGGGGCATCCCCCTCTCCACCCTTGCCCACAGATGCTATATTTAGGACTTTGTAACTGGGAGCTGGGAACATGAGAGGTATTTTCCTCCCTTGTCCAGCCTCAGGCAGGAGGGGCTAGGAGGATCCTAGGAGCACATCCATTAGAATAATGGGGAACAGAGTTGGGTGAGAGCAGGCACATGAGAGCCAAGAGAGCTGAGGTCTATAAATAGGTTGTGCAGCTTTCCCAGGAGGAGACGGCTGCTCTGGCAGTGTTGGCACACAGCCCTGAGCCGCGGAACGGATGCCAGCACCCCCCTGGGATAGGGATGGTAACGGGTGCCCCTTTGCCCAGGGACTTGCTGGGGAAGGAGCCGCAGGAGAAGCTGGAGATCAAGCTGTGCCCCGATGGCAGCGGGCAGCTCTATGTGCCCGGGCTCACCGAGTTCAGGGTGCAGAGCGTGGAGGACATCAACAAGGTGCGGGGAGATGGGGGGTGGTGGGTACAGGAGGGTGGAACCAGGGGTGCAGCGAACCCAGAGGGGGGTTTTTGGTCTGTGACCCCTGGATTCGGGAGCATTTCTGAAGCCCTGGGGAGCAACAGAGACCAAAATAGGTCTCTGGATGTCATGAGAAGGTCACTGTCCCATGGGGTGAGCCACAGGGGGTTAAAAATAACAGCGTGGGGCCCAGAGTTCCTGAGGGATTAGTGGGATGCGGCTGTCACCACAGTGCCCTGCCTGTCACCCCCTGCCTTTGGTGCATCACCCAGGCTGAGATCTGACAGCGGTCATCACCCTGATGGACCAGGCACCCCCTTGGGGGTGCTATTGCTCAGGTTACATCTCCAGGTGCCCCTGGATCACAGGGGCTTTGTTGTGGGATTGGGCCAAACTGGCCTCACCCCCCAACTCCCTGGACTCCCCCAGGTCTTTGATTTTGGCCACGTCAAACGGGTGACAGAGTGCACCAACCTGAACGAGCACAGCTCTCGCTCCCACGCCCTCCTCATCATCACCGTCCGTGGCCTCGACCGCAGCACAGGGCTCCGCACCACAGGTGGGTTCCATGGGGCAAACCCCTCCCCAGGGCGCCTGGGCTGCAGCATCCCAGGGGTGTGTGGGGCCGGGCACTGATGCCAGCCCGGGGGGTTTGGCTGTGTGTCCTCAGGGAAGCTGAACCTGGTGGACCTGGCGGGCTCGGAGCGGGTCGGGCGGTCGGGCGCGGAGGGCAGCCGGCTCCGCGAGGCGCAGCACATCAACAAGTCCCTCTCGGCGCTGGGCGACGTCATTTACGCCCTGCGCTCCCGGCAGGGCCACGTGCCCTTCCGCAACTCCAAGCTGACCTACCTGCTGCAGGACTCGCTCAGCGGCGACAGCAAGACCCTCATGATGGTGCAGGTAGGGGCTGGGCACCCAGTGCCTGTCAGCATTCCCACGGCCAGTCAGTGTGGGTTTTGGGATGAGTTTGGTCCCTTCTTGCTCCAGTGCTGGGGCAGGTGGGAGGGCTGCTGGAGGCAGGAGCTGGGCTGGAACCAGGGGACAGGGCTTGCCCATGGGGACATCTGGTCTGCAGCTGCAGTGCCAGAGGCAGCTCTGTCCCCATGTCTGCACCCCAGAGGCCGAGGGATGGGAATGAACTTGGAGATCCATGATCCTGCCCTGTGGGCACGATCTCCTTGCGTGTTGTCATCTCCACATCCCCTCTTTTGCTGGGAGGATTTTGAGTTCTGGCAGCTCCTCCACCCCTGTCCTGTGGCCCCCCAATCCCAGCTGCCTGTGCCCACAGCGAGCCCCCACAGGGGCTGCCCAAGCCCCTGCCACCTGCCACAGCTATTCCCGGCTGTCCCTCCCGCTGTGGCGGTTGGTGACAGGGGATCCAGCTGGCCCAGGCACGGATGGACAGAGCCATCCTGGGAGGGGCAGGTTAATAATAGCATCTCACCGGCCACCATCAGCAGGTTTGCCGGGGGAGGGCCCCGGGGTGCGCAGGCAGCTGCCAGGGTGACTTTTCTGCCTGCTCCTCCCTGCCTGCAGGTCTCCCCCGCCGAGAAAAACACCAGCGAGACGCTGTGCTCCCTGAAGTTTGCCGAGAGAGTTCGCTCCGTGGAGCTGGGTCCTGTCTCCCGCAAGGCTGAGCTGGCCTCCTGGCCCAGCCAGGAGCAGCTGGAGGTAACCAAGGAGCTGCTGGTGCCTTTCCTCTTCCCCCTCACTCCAGGGGTCCCCCTGTTTTGCCCCCACACATGTTCCCCAGGGCTGTTTGGATGTTCCCCTGGAGCCATCTTTGCTGGGGACCATCACCTGGTGGGATGTGGGTTGTCCCCAAGCAGAGGTGTCCAGCTGATGCTGCTACTTCGGCCGTTCCAAGCCATGTTTTGCAGTAGCCCGTAGTACCCCCAGAGCACATTTGGATACCACTACCCAGGCGGGCACAATCTGCCCATGAGCCCATCCCCATTCCTTCCCTTTGAGGACTGGCATGGACTGACCCTGGGTCTGTGTCCCATCTCCTCCCAGGGTGACTCACCGGGTTCTGCAGCAACACCTGGCCGGGGCCACACATCCCACAGCCCAGGGCAGCTCTCCAGTCGCTCCGCCTCCATCCGCAGGAAGCTCCACACTTCAGGTGGGTGGTGGGGCACCTTGGGAGCCCATATGGGGTCCCTCCATCCAAGGAGGCTCCCACCACAAGCCCGTGGCAAAGCCTGCATGAGGGAGTGAGCAGATTCGTAATCAGCTCATTAACTAATTACTAATTAGCCATGGTCAGCACTTCCCCGAGAGCACCCTGGTGCAAAGCTGCTGCTGGCGGCTCAGGGGGTGTGGGGAGGACAATGCCACCAGGCTGAACTTCTCTCCCCTTTGATTTCAGCCTGACTTAGGGGCAGCCGTGGCTGCCAGGTGAGTGCCTGCGGCGGGTGCTGGTGGAGGGCTCTGCTTCACCCGCTTCCCAGGCAGGGCAGGGCTGCTGGGCTGTGCAGGGATGCTCCTGGGGATGCTTGTGGTACCAGCTCTTGCTACAATGCTGCCAGAAGGGGCTGGGGCACTGGTGGCTGTGTCCCTGCCTACTGTGACCCACGTGTCTCTTCCCAGGGAAGCTGAGGTCGGTCCCACTGTGATAAGTGCCAGCTCCCAGCTCGGGCACCAAACCCACTCCAGGACCCAGCCCCTCACGGCGACACGGAGGTGGCTGCTGGAAGAAATGAAGGCTTCAGTGCTGTTCCCTTGGTCACCAGGACCTGTGACCTGAGGGTGATGGCACCTCTCACAATGAGCAGTACAGGACCAGGGTCTCCCAGCAGCCAGACCCCCCTCTCAGGGTGGGGGACAGTGGTGCTGGGCAGGAATCTGCCCCCTCAGATGCTCAGCTATGTGACAGTTGTTTTTAGCCAGAGCGGGGAGCTGCTGGGTGCTCCCTCCATCTCTCCAGCTTTGTTTTTACAATGAAACTGGATTGGAGGGGGTTCTTGGAGCTGGAGGGGGTGCTCGGAGCCAGGCCAGCCCCTGGCCATGCCTCTGCTACCCCCACAGGGCCAGCCTGGCTATGGCTCCCCCACGACTGCACCTGGGCAACTGCCCGTTGTCTTTCAGAGCAGCATTTCCTCCATGGTAAGTCAGAAAAAAATTCCAGCAGCTCCTTCCCCCGTCGGTTTCTCAAGCCCTGTTGTTGCATGAAGGCCCCTGGTGCCGTGCATGAGCTGAGCTGCCATTCCTCGTGGTGCCAGTGCTGCCAGGCCCCGGCCCAGATCCGGAGCAGTCACGGGCCGCCTGTGTTACACGGCACCAGGGGGGATTTCACAGTCTCGAATGAAGCTATTGTAAAGTTATTTACCAGTTGTCTTGTCAAGAGAGATCACAGTGTGGTCGAGATGAAAGTGTTTGAAATATTTATGCCTGTTTACATGGACTTGGAACGGAAAACTAATGGAAAACAAACAAAAGTACCCCAAACCTCCAGCCCAAAAGCCTGTTGGCTTATGTATGGGGATGGCAGCTGGCAGGGGCATGGGAGGGGGATGGCACTGCCCGTGGTCCTGAGCACCCACCTGTGGGTACATTTCCTCCTGCTGCAAATACCTGCTGGATGCACTGATGGCTCCTTCCACCACAGCCCTCTCCTCTCACACTTCCACAGCATATTCTATTTAAAAACAAAAAAGGGAAAAATAAATTTAGCCTTTTGTATGATTAAATGTTTCTATGTATTTTAATAATTAAAAATTATCCTGTTTTGTAACAAAACTTATTTTAAATAAACTGTTAAAGCCAGTCGTCCTCTGCTGCTGTTCTTGAACCCTGCTTGGCATGGAGTGGGTGCTCCTTCCCTCGTTTCCAGCATCTCCCCTAGGGCTGGAAAAGCCCGTTGCATCCCTTCCCTTGCCCCCAGGCCAGCCTGGCTGTGCAGAGCCCCCCTGATTGCAGGGGGGCCACGATTAGCAGGAGAGTGAGTGGTTAAACCCTAAGTCAGCCCCAACGCTGCCACATCCTGCTCCACCTCGTGCTTCTCCCAGCTGAGATCTGCTGGAAGCTCAGCAGGGAGGGAGACCTGCTTGGGGCCAGGGAGAAGGACAAGCCCCAAATGATGACATTGCTCCTTGGGCTGGGAACAACCCAGCAGAGTGAAACCACCCCCGGGATTTCCGCAAGCCACCCGGCAAGTGCTGGCTCTCCCGTTGCTCACCACAGCCTCCCAACAGGAAGGGCAAGAATGGTCAGCTTTCCCCTGGGACACGCAGGGAACAGAGCCCTGCTTTTCCAGGGTGCTCTCAGGCAGGAGCTGTGCCATGATAAACAAGACTTCAAGAGATTCAGGCATTTAACACGACTTAAAAAAAAAAATTACAAATATTTTAATAAAATTCATTTAAGTTACAGATTCCTGGAGAACAGGCTCCAGTGTATAAAATGGGAGACAGGCTGGGAAGAGCAGGGAAGCACCAACAGGAACCTCTTTCCCCAGAGGAAAGAAGAAAGAGGGACAGAAAGGTTCTGACAGACATTTATTGGGGGAAAAAAAACAAAAAACAAACCTCTAAGAGTGGTCCAGTGGATGTAGAAAGACATTAATCAGTCCATGTCCCTCTGTTTCTCCACCCTCCCAAATCCTCACCCCCAAAGGCAAACACATACGACAAGTCCTGCTTAAGTCACATATTCTCACAGGTCCAGGAAGACCTCAGATTGCAGCACAGTCTGTAGATATTAATCTCCTGCATCCCTGGGTGCCAGCAGGGATGTTTGAGAAGCCAAGAGACAGCTTCCTCTTGGTTCAGGTCCTTGAGACTGCACCAGCACGGTGGCACGGTGTCCTTGCCCATGTTGGATGAAGCCAAAGGAGCCGATCCCTCACGGCAGCTGATGTTCCTCCTGTATGGAAAGGGCACTCCACCCCACAGCAGGCGTTTGCGGGGCGGTCTCTGCAGTCCTCAGCACGCTGCACAGCAACAGTGGGGCCAGCCAGCCCCGGCCCACAGGGCCAAGCGACAAGAACGGACAGCACAGGCGGGAAGGAGGGGCGACAGCAGGCTCGGAGCCGTCCTGCCATGGAAAGGCCAGCACACAGAGCAGCCCAGAGCTTGATGCTGAGATGAAGAGCTGAAATGAAGCAGCTTCCCTACAGGTCTTTGTGGGGCCCTCAACCCGCCAGGGCCCCTCACACAGCACACGTCTCTCCACTCAGGTCCTCCATCCAGCCCGTAAGGCACCGGGGCTGGGTGGGCGACCAGCCAGCCAGATTCCACTTCCCTACCATTCTGGAGGGGGGGCAGGGGGAAAAGATGGACACATGGAGAGACCTGAAATCCAGCCAGACCACGAGCAGAGGGAAGCTTGGCCACCTGTATTTGCACGTGAGGAAGTGGTGGCTGTTACTCCAGGACAGCCATGAGGAGAAGCAGTTCCCGAAAGGCACTTCCATGGCGGCCACTGAGCCCAGACTTGTTCTTGACGACATTGCTGATGTTTTTCAGCTGCTTGTAGCACAGCTTGCATTTGTGGAGCCTGCAAAAAAACAACAGCAGACACAGCATAAAACCTCAGCTGCCTAAGAGAAGTGCCTGTTCCTGCAGTGCCAGAAAGGCAATTCAAGCAGGAGAGGAAAGCCCCACAAATGGCCTGGAAAAAGCTGAAATCTGAGCAGAGCTCTGCAGACAAACACCAGGCATTCAGCCCATGTCCTGATGAGACAGGGGAATGGCATTCACATAAGGGCTCTTTCACTCCTCTTTCCCCTTTGGCAGTACAGACCAGGGAGGAAGGAGGTGCTGCTTTCTGAAGGCCAATTCTCAAAGCAGAGCTATCCTGTGAATGAACTGGAAACCCAGGGCCTGGCTGCCAACTCATGTGAAGCAGAGGGTGAAGCCAGAGGGTGGTTTTACTCCCAACACTTTGTTTAGGTGTGACTCAATGCACAGTGACAGAGGGAAAAACAGTCTCTTGGCCTTTTTCTCAGAGCAGGAGGGTTTGGTGTTTGCAGACAAAGGGAGGGCAAGCCCAGTCTAGTACCACAGCCTCCACAGTGAGGACAAAGCTCACCCAAGAGAAAGGCTGGTTCCAACAGGGAGCAAGAGGAAGCATGTGCCTCACCTTTCCTCTCTGCTGATGTCCACTCCAACAGAAGGTGGTGCAGCAAGGATGTCTGTGATGAGTGGCAGGAATCTCTGGAGAATGAGTTTCAGGGATGTGCAGCCAGTCTGCACATAACTGAAAAACAGAGCATTGGGTCCCCTTTGAATTTCTTCCTGTCCTCCCCGCACATAGCCCTCAAACAACTCCCCCTCCACCACCTGTAACCAGGGAAGAAGAGCAACAGCCAATACATCTTGGTTCCAAGGCTTTGACAAAGCAAGACTGTTCCAAAGGTCCTGGCACATACCCTGCCAAGTGGAACCTCTTTGCTAAAGGGCAAAGATGTCCTGCCAAGGGACTCTGGCAGGAGCCTCTCTCCCAGAAGAAGGAAAAGCAGAAACTTCACCTTAAGAAAGAGGTTGAATTTTTTTGCCCCATAACAACAAGTCTCTGGGGCTGTTGCAGGACTTCATTACCCTTGTCCCAGGCTGACAGCTTCACTCCCATCAGTGAGCAAAGCCCATTTGTTTTGCATTGATGTGATCCCTCCTGGCTGCCAGAGCTGTCTTCAGTCCAACACACCTACACCAAATCCCACTATCCTGCTCTTCCTGCCCACGCATACTTTCCATATCTTTTCCCACACACACCTGGCAACTCCATGGCTATTTTCCAGGCATCGTATCAGCATTATACTGTATCTGTTGTGATTTCTCAGGATTTTCTTTCAGGTACAAAATGCCCAGTGGAGCTCCCTTATCACTATCTACACCCTGTCCCCCAATCACACCATGTTCTTGGGGCCTCACCTTTCATATTTACTTTGGAGTAGTTTTTCTATCTGTGGCAGGACTATAGTACACAAATCCAGCTTCCAGAGAGACCTGAAAAGAAAAGGACACATCCTGAGACTGGAGACTGAAGCTTTATAAATCTGAGTCAACACAAATAACACTTTATAGCAAAATGCCCAGGCAGCAACACTCAAGTTCACTGAGCAAGTTCACTGACTCCCCCTCGTGAGAGAAAGTGGCAGGTTCTTACAAATTTCATTGACTCTCAGCACAATCACTTTATGAAGCCCCAAGCCTTTGATTTTCCTTGGCCCCAAACAACTCCAGCAGGTCCTGGTACTGCAGACTTGAAAATGTGACTACTGGCACGTGCATTTCATGCTGCCACAGCCCACTGGACACAAGGCAGGTCCAAGGCAGCGCTCCCAACTCCCAGCCAGATGGCTCTTGGCTGTCCCAGGGGCTGCCCTCACCCAGGACTCACGCTTTTTGGTTGACAATATTCAAGAGGTCCACAACAACAGACAGATCGTTGATTGCCACTGCAGAGTCCAGAGAGTTCTGAGAGAGAAGGAGAAGAAAAAGTCTTCTATTGCAAAGCTCAAACTGGTTGGGCTAAAGCATATTAGTATCAAGTGCTCCTTTTCCAAAACAAGATAGAGGAAATGTGAAGCTGGCTTGGGAAGAGAACTCTCTCAGTGGCAAAGTTTTCTCCACCTTTCTTTGTGACTGTTCAGCCTCAGGTGGGACGCAGAGGCACTCTGTGGTGCACCCCTGGGGACAAGACCTGTGAGACCCCCCGTTCTTTGTGAGGCAGAATCGGCCCCAGACAAGCAGAGCTGCTCAGCTGCTCCCCTCAGGAGCCTCAGGTATCTCCATATCCTTGCCTTGATGTCACTGGTGCTCCATACAGCCCGCACGGTGTCCAGATTCTTGTGGCGGCTGGTGAGCACCACACACATTGTCTCGTGGCCCTTCCTGATCTGGGACATGGCTTCCTCATCCACAAGCTCGGTCTGGCTTTGGTTTTTCACAGCCTGGAAGTACAGACACCAATTACAGAGCAGCATGGCACAGAAGGGTAAGAGCTTTCTCTGGCCTTTGAATGGAAATGCTCAATTTGTTCTGACCTCAGTTACTTCTTTTCTGCTTTTTCTACTATGTCAATCACAAACACATTTGAAGCTTTGGAAAAACTCTCAAAAAAAGGTGAATTTAAAGTAAGTTTCCAAACCCAGTATGTTTTGATGAAGAACTTCGTTCACGTAAACCCTATTTTTTATGTGGAACATTAATCTGGAATCAGCAGATTTTATTACAAAGTATAAATCTTACACAATTTATTAGACTCTCAATTTGATTCCTGTCCATGCCATGCTGGAACCACATTTAGAGATTGGGATCATCAGGATGCTCTGGTCTTTCTCCTTTTCTAGGACAAGGGAATATCCTTCCCAAGAGAGACCAAGAGGCCTCCAAGATGCAAGAGGCAGAGATTCCTGTAAAATTATTATGTCCATGTAATGGCAGACAGCAGTTTTCTAAATGAATCACTGCCTAGTATATGGAGTTGTTCAGTGACTGTCTCACCCTTTGCTTTCTGCTTTGGCAACATGCTGTTTGTGAGCAGGGCTCAACGCTGCTGTGTTCACACCTCCCTGCTGCCAGTCACAATGGGGGCACCTCAGAGAGCCCCCTTTCTGATGCCACCCAACACAGACATCGGCTGGAAACCATCGTCCAGAGACACTTACTGGTAGAAAGTCAGAGGCCTTCAGGCCAATGGGCTCATTCCTGGCTGCAGGAATCACCGATGGCTCTGTTCTGGTCGAAGAAGTTGAGGAGGCTATCGGTGGCCTCTGGACTGGATCAGGCTGAAGGAGAAATTGGGATGAAAGCTCTAGCAGCAACAGTCTGGCCCTACTCTGATGACCTTTATTTCTAAGTTGCTTTCCTCTCACAGCAGGGTCCTAAGGCAGAAGCAGTCCCCAGTTTGCTAGCATAGTTTAAGAGGCAATAAAATATCACTCAGGTACACAGCAAGATGTAATTAAGGTTTGTAAAGAACATGGTGATGCCCCAGCAGAAGTGCCAAGTGCTGTTACTGTTATGATGATCTGAAATTAGGGCAATGGGCTGTGGCCAGCCTGAAGGCTGAGAGAATTCTAAAGAAGCCAGTATAATGGATACTGGCCCATCAGCTGCTCACAATTTTGGCAACAAAACAGCCTCAATTCAAGCACTTGTAGAAACCTGGTGCTTGGTTCTCTTCAGTGTCCCAATTTTGAGATGCAAGGAGAAACACCACTGCAAGAGCAAACGGCAAACAAAAACAACAGACCCATCCCCTGTCAGAGGCTGGCCTTGATTCCACTGCTCAGGGATGACACCCGGCAGGACAAAGCCTGGAGCTGCACTTTACTGCCCCTCAGTAACAAATCAGCCTGAGCAGAAATCATAGTCTCGAGCACTCGCACATCGTTCACAGAGGGAGCACAAACAGCCACCACAGATCACACAGTACATACAAGCTCCTGCTTTGGCAGCGAGGTCTGGACATCCGCAGCTTGGCTGGGCTTCGCTGCTTCCTTTGCAGCTACAGGCTCTACCAAGATGAAAAGGAGTGGGAAACAGACACTGAGTGTTCCTCTCAAGGGTTGAGAGCAAAGGTTCTGTATAGCTAGACTACAAGGAGCCGTTTCTGCAGACATGCAGCTCTCCCTCTCCTGAGGGCCATTAACCCCATTCCCACCAAGGGGTCATTTCCATACTCACCATCCTCAGGAGGGGCTGGAAAGGGCTCATTTCGAGGAGGAGTTCGGCCTACAGAATAAAATTAAAAAAATAAACAAGTGAAGGAGCATCCAAGGCTACAGATTAGTGATTAAATCAACCTTGGAGCTGAGAGATCTCCAACAACTCCACACATGAGGGTAATCAGTGATACAACAAGCAGAGTTATCTCTTTTGGACCTTGACACTATTGTTGAGTTTAGCCAAAGGCTTTCAGCCTTCATGGGTGGGAGGGACAAAACTGACCCTGTGGTTCATTGCTGCTGTAGAGGTGTGAAACATGAGACAAGGCACTGTCACAATAAATGATACTAGAAAAAAATCAGCTCCTGTTAAATTGACTTATATAAGTAAATAAAAACAATGGTTATGAATTCCTTAGAAAGGGCATTGCACAACATCTCCTAAACATCAATGTCTGCTTTAACAAAACCTTTTACCTTTCATTTTTAATGAAGGCTGCTGACCTTATACAAAACAAAATTTTAAGCTAAAAAAATTCCCGTAACACCCTAATCAGGACAGGAAGGCAACACGTTTACAAGGGAGCTCTGGATTCTGAGCCAGGCTTTAACCAGACATCACTGCACCCTAGTAAAGGTACCACCTTCCAGCCATTCACCAACATGATCTGTGGTTCAGTGTTCAAAGAGAATATTAAAGAATATTAAAGTTAAAGAATAATAAAGTTTTCTAAATTCTCCAGTCACAGGTAAAGTCTCTGTTATAGTGAGCCAAAGTTCAGATCTACTGAACCAGTTTAGCATCTTCAGCTCAAATCCAAACACAACTCAAAAGCACAATAAACCCTGGTACTGACAGATTGCATTCTTGGGCTGGAAGATCTCTTTGTAATCCTCCTGGTTCTTGATCTCAGCCTTTGATTCCTTCTCATCCCGGTCATCTTCACTGCTAGGACTGTGCCTCTCACTCTCTGAGTTGTGCTTTACTCTGCTGTGGAAAAAGAGATGATGTCACGGGAAGCCATGTTGTCAGAGAGACAGAGAGCACTGAGTTCCTGGTACATTTCCTTAGAACCTCGAAGTTCAACAAGCCAGCAGCCTCCCTTACCTCTGTGGCTTGGTGCAGCTCGTTGAGGGCCTGTCATAGATGCGGCGAAGGGAGGACCCTGTGGGGGTAGGTGGCACAAGAGGCTGGTCGTCCCTGATCAGCCCATGAGGAACAGAATCTGACTTTGGGACTCTGCTGAGATCCACAACGAAGGAAGAGACTGTGCTTTGTGCAAAGGAAACTCCTATCTGCAGAGGCAAGAGATCAAGGTGATTCACCAGGGAGCAGGGTGCACACCAGCCTTTTTGAGAACAGGCAGGATGGAGTGACCATGAGTAACCATGCTTGAGGATTGCTCAGTTCAGTGCTTTGGCTTTTTCAACTTAAAGTTGCCAACGATTTATGAAAGGCTTGGATAAAACTTTTGCCAAGCATAGTTTCTAAATACTGGTCAAACCAAGCCCCAGTTCTTTCCTCCAGAAGCCAAAGAGAGACAAAGTGGAGCTAAGGCTGCTGAAAGCAAAAGCCCACAACCTTTGTCTAAGGGCTGGGCACACTGCAAGCCCTGGCCACTTACAGTCTGATCCAAGCTTAAAGGTCAGAAGGCCTGCAAGAAGGCAGGAGGATTTTATCTTTTACCTCCCAGCTGCCTCCTCCAGCCTCAGGAGCAGTGGCTTACCAGCTGGTTGTTGCTGATAGATAAGTCAGCTACTTTTCCCCAGTTCACCAAGACCACATCAAAACAGCGCTCTGGCTCCCAGCCATACACACGCAGCGAATCCTGGAAGCCACTGTACAAGCAGCAGCCATCTGGGTTGAAGAGCACACACCTGGGAGGAAAGTGGGTGGAGAATCAGGCACAGCATTCCCACCTTGCTCACTCCCTGTGGGCCCCTGACTGCACCGAACATCTCCCACTCCGTTTGTAATAACGAACCTTCTGATCTGGTGTTCACCTGGGTAGCCTGGTGGGCCTGTGCAACATCTCCAGCAGCCCAAACTTCTCCCCAGTAAGTTTCCTCTCTCTGAGGAAATCCTCTCTTCACCCCCACTTTAGTCAATCCCTAGCACACTTGAATAGGAACTGAATGTACCTGACAGGAGTAGCCTCCTCTTCGATACAGCTCACAACTTGAAACTTCTCCAAGTCCCAGAACCGAACAGTCCTGTACACACAACAGAACAAAGTTGCTCATCCCTCTAGAAATCACTGTAGAATCCAGGATTTAACAAAACACTAATAGCTAGAATGACTTCCAGTGTTGTGCACGAATGGTGACCCTACACAGGCGAGTCTAGCTAAGATCTGTGAATCCAGACAGAGATGTTTAGAGCCTCTAGACATGGATGGGCATTTAGAGCTGACCCAGAACTAAGAAAACACTCTGTTAGCTAAGCAGGGCTGCCTGCTGTTCACACAGGATGTCAGCTGGATTAGTGAGATGCTTGAGGCTATGCATTGGTTCCTAGTGTGGCAGAAGGTGCCATCAATTTTGGATGAGAAGCCAAGATCCCCATGTTCTGCCCTGCATAGATGGGGCATCCTGCTGGCTAGAGTTGTGTGACATTCCTATTTCCCATGTTCCTGCAAGGAAGAGCATCAAGAAAGAGAACAGACATACATTTCCCATCTTTCTCCCTCCCCTTATGTACCTGTCAGAGCTGCCAGAAGCCAAAAGGTATTCATTGGGATGGAATTCAACAACATTTACTGGGCCGGTGTGTCCTGTAAACTCAAACATTAACTTCCCAGCAGTCAGATCCCACAGCTGAAAGGAGGAAAGAACAGAGGGACACTTGAAGAGATTTAATGTTAGAAATTTCCAACACACTCAGGATTTTCTTGTACTGGCAACTTTCTAATCCTTCCCCCCTCCAAGAACAAACTCAAGTCTGTCAAAGAAAGCAATGATCAGGGAAAAAGTACTATCCCAGTCATTTAAGGCAGTATTTTTGGGTTGTTTTGATGTTATCTTTTAAATTTTCCATGTAATTTGTCCCCCAGAAGTTTCTGGTTTATATTTAGACTGAGATAAAATACGGCAGTTCTACCTGTCCCCACAAACTAGATCTCAAAAGTAAATAAAAATCCAAAAGCTCTGACTCCCTTAACAATTTCTTCTTTCTGTGCTCTAGTCTCCACTTAAAAATCCAGTGAAATGACTGCTCAGTTCATTTCACGTGAAACCAAAAATAAAATCAGTCCTTCATCTGCATTCCCTCATAGCCCACGTGAGACAACAGTGAGGCAACACTGCTTCAGTCGATACTTTTCTGAACTCCTTCTCTTGCTCTGCTCAGCCCTGGCAGCAGTTTTCAGGCTGGTAATCACGTGCAATGTGTATGATTACACACCCCTACTGAATTAACTGAGCAGAGCCAGAAATCGGTGTGATGAAGCAACATGCTTGTAGACAATTCATTCTGTAAGGTTTACTGAGAGAACCAAGGCCACTGTTCAGGTATCACAACTCTACCACCACCAAAACTTGAACTTTCATGCTCACAGTGCCAACATGTCTATTAAGTAAGTGCATTTCAACACATGCAGCAATTTTCTGGGGGCTACTGGACAGGATGCCCATAAACAGACCGGTCCTTGCAAAGCCAGAGGGCTCAGCCAGCTGCCTAATGAACTAAAGGCATTTATGAGTGAGTGCTGGTAATGCCTGATAAAAAGATCCCAGCATTCCCACATGCCACAAGCACATAAGGAGGGTGTCACAATAAATTACCTTTACAGTGTGATCATCAGCAGCAGAGGCCACCCACTTCCCATCAGGGCTAAAGCGAAGACATCGAACTGCTTCTGTGTGACCCTGAAATGAGCAAGGCCACTTCACAAATCATGCAGATCTTATTCTCATGCTGGAAAACTAGGAAGTTATTTGTACATAATCACTTTAAGGTTTGCTCACAAGTCCTCAACAGAAAGCTTTCTCCCCTCTTTGCCTGAAAATAATGCAGCATTTTACCTTGAATGTGAAGATACAGCCTTTTCTTCTTACATCCCAGAGCTACAGGGAAGAAAAGCAAACAAATGATATGTTTGAAGCAGTATGTAGGGAGCCCAAAGGTCCTGCCAGAACAAGAGCTCTCCCTGTCACCAAGCTAACACACTGCAGAATGAAGGGGCTGCTGAACCCCTCTTTGCCTCAGGGATGTTTTCTAACCTAAATCCCCGAGCAAGAATCACTCTTCTAAAGTATTTCACACTACAGCAGCTCAATTCTGACAGCCAAATACCAGCCTGACACAACCCACAGCAACCAGGACACCTGTGCTTGCTGACACCAGGTCTTGGCTGGCACCTTACTCAGAGCCACATTCCACACCAGAAGAGTCACACTCATGAGCTACTGCTGTGAAAACACACGCAGGGATTTCACAAGCACTCGCAAACACACCTGCCCACACACGGAAATGACGATTTGCAGCATCTACCAACACTTCTGGCGCTGTTCAAAACAAAGTAAAGAGGGGAATCTCTAGTGGAAGCTGGGTTTTACCTTAATATTGGTATCCAAAGAGCCAGACGCCACAAAGCTTCCAAAAGGATGGAAATGAAGGCTGCAGATATTCGCTTTGTGACCCGGTAAGGTACGAAGAACTGGGAAAAGGAGAGGCAGAGTAGGGAGAAGGAATAGGGAGAAAATATTTAGCAGTTCATTTCCCCCAGACAGCATTCAGAAGTGTACCCATCCTATCCTCACCATTAATCTCATGCTAATACAACACACATTAGACATGATATATATTGTTTATTTCTCCAGATACATTATTTTATGGAAATGCTTCTGACTTTACCCTTGCAATGCAAAGAAACAGCAGAGGGTCCATGTTCAGTGATCCTAATGAAAGTCCTGTCCTTACATATGGAAACTCTGGAGAGAACTCCAAAGGTCTCCATTCTGAAAATGAGGCAGCTGGCAGGCTGCTGCAGCATCTTTCCACTTGATACACAGCAGAAAAATGGGCTGGGGAAGGAACAGTTTTAGCCAGGGAGTGAAAGGGACATTTGACTGCCTGCAGCACTAACCTTCCAGTGCTATTAGACAGACCCTTTCCTGGGACTCTGCACCCCATCCAGGCACCATCTCATAGGTTCAAATATTCACCCTGGACTCCTTCAATTGTCCCTTGCAAGAAGCATCCAAAAGACCAGGAATGGTCGCTTAGGAAGCAGGAGACAAAGAAACGATCAGTGTTTCAGGAAGTCATCAAGTAACAGCCCTTGTAATTCTGGAAACCAGAAGAGACCAGTAGAACTGGTAGATCATATCTCTGCAAGGAGAGACGAATGCAGGACTCAACTGTGAGGAAGAAAAATTGCTCAGATAATAACAAGGGCAATCCCTCTCCATCATCTGGTGATTCCCTTGGCAGAAATTAGCTCTTGAGTCAGAGCTGGAGTGGTCATTTGCACAGACACTGGCTCATAGGTCTCCTAATAAATTCAGCCAGATCAGCTACTCTCCACTGGTAATGCCCAACTATTCCATAACTGAACTGATTCTAACTGTCTGAATGACAAAAGTGCTTTTCATTACTGACGCCATCTGTGGTTTGCCTTCTTAGCTCAGCCAGTGTAAGCCTATTTTCATTGCACATTCCCTCTGTGAACAAGTAGCAACCTATAAGAAATACTCATTTTCTGGTATTCCTGCTGGAATGCACTCAAGTGATTTATGACAGCTTTGCAAATTCACTCTTGGATTTGAGGAAAATGCAATAAATAAAACATGACCCAACAGTCGGCCTTTAAAGGATCAGAGCTCAATGAGTTCATAGCTTTTACTATTTATTAAAAATTAGGTCTTTGTCTATTTCATGCAAGGGCAGGAGAGGAGAAAAATTGCTTGAGGTAAAAAGAAAAGTTAAAACCTAAGAACGAGAACAAGAGGTCAGTGAGTGGGAGAATTCTGGACTTAAGCAGAACTTAAAACACTTAAAACTTCCAATCTGGTTTTGGATCCTTTTATTAAGGTTTATTTTAAGCTGAGACTCTGAATACAAATTCTCTACACCTAGTTATCTGTACATGCATGGAAAAGGTTCTGGAATGTAGATTTCAATACACTCAGGTCAAAACCATAGAAATTAGTTCCTCAGATCAGTGTCCCCAGTACATGCTCAAATTTATGCTTGAGCATGGATACACAGCTCTACAGCCTCAGTAGAATGGCACAAAAGCCCTCTGAGAGGGTTGCAAATGAAGATGAAAGCAATGCCAGGCTCCTGCTCCTTCTTAAGTCAGGAACCTTCTGGGTCAGCATAGATACTAAGCATAAGGGTTCTCCAAAAAATGTGCATTAACAGAAGCAGAACCTCACGGACACGTACCTTTGGCAGCTTCCAGGTCCCAAACTCGAATGGACCCTGACCGGGACCCTGCAACAATGAGCTTCTCATTTGGATTGACCTGTAGGCTCTCAATGGGGGTTGTGTGGCCTGTCAAGCTCTGCAGAGAGAACCATTAGTCACAGTCAACAGCTGCTGACACAGCCCTGTATGAACCATGGCATTGTTCATCCTCGAGGGGTAACTCTCTAGCCATGAGCTGGGACTTGGTCCTTTCTCCTCAGCAGCCACCAGCATGGTAGAGCACCCTAAAGCCCATCACTGCACATAGCACAGCACACTCGTCTTCCACGTTATCCCACTTTCTGGAGCACACTGACTAATTTTGAAAGGATGCATCAACAGAGACACAGGCAGTTAAACATTAGGTGTGGACACCCAGACAAGGTTGACACATTCTTACATCATAAAAACTGTGCTGTGCAAGCACAATGGCACCATGTTTTCTCTAAATGGGTCATGTAAGTGTCATGAACTGGTTACAAAATCAAAGCAAGAGCAAAAGCAGGGCTACTTCAGAGCCTTCACATAAGGAAGGAGCCACACGTTGCTGCCAGCAATGAGTGTCACAGTGATAACATGGTCCCAATACTGAAGTATTGACTTGAGGCATAAGGCAGTAATTCACATGTATGTATTCCTTTCATCCTTGAGCACCTGAAAGCTTACAAATTACATCACTATTTTGAAAAGGCCTGTATTTAAGTAAAACACAAGAATATTTAGAACTAACTTCAGAAAACCAATACCACCATTACAGACTTTTTGCTTGACAATCAAGCAATATTCTCTGCTCTACTCCATCCTCAAATATGTCTTTTTAAATAGCTATGCCAGCTCTGTGCCTCCCACACAGAGGCTGGGAACGTCAGCTGGAAGCTGCCTGTTCTACTGGGGCTGTCTTAGGATTCCATGTGCAATAGAAATCCTCCACATACTCTACAGGCAACTGCCTCTGCTTAGTGAGAATCACAGCTCAAACTCAACCTGAGTTGCAATTTTACTTCTCCTTCTTTCCCAGCATGGAAACATCAGGAACCATAAACACTAAAGATGAATTTCAGAGGACAAAACACACAGAATGGAAAAACAAAGCAGACATATTCTCCTTTTAGCCTTTTTGATCCTACTTTCCTGAGTTCTCCCTCACAAGGTTCACACTGGCTAGAGCAATGCCTTCAATACCACAACATTATTGTGCTCTTAATTAAACAAATGACAAGGGACATGTGCTAAAGGTGGTTTTCCACAACACCCACTCAAGAAAAAAAAAATACAATTCAGTACAGACATCTGTTAAATATATTTATGGCACACTTTAGTGATCACTGCTGGGTAACCTTACTCTTGCTAACACTCTTGCCCAGCATTCCTCCTCCCCAGCCTACAGCAAACTATTGTGACAACCTTTGTGCTGGCAGTCAGGGACCGTGGGACAGGTGGGAATGCATCCTGCTGGGGATGTCTCCTGCTATGACTGCAAACTCCAGGGTATAAAACTGGCCCCTGTAGCCTGCACTATAAAACCAGGTGATCTTATACAAAACTCTTCCTTTAATTATCTGTAGCCTGGTAACACATAAAGCACAGTATTCATTATCTGAGCAAGCACTGGCCCAGCTCAAGCACCCAGCCATCCCAAATCTCTCTGGAGCAGGGGCCTCACCAGGCACCCAATTCTGTCCTTCTCTTCAGCTAGAATCTAGTCACCCAGCTTTGTGTTGGTAAACTATTCACCAGTCCCACAGGCTACAGCCCAACAATCTTTTCCTCTCATTCCCCACCCTCCAAACCTCAAAAAGCTGAAAACAGGCCTGTTCTTACCATGATGCAGTTGGGCTTGCTAACTGACCATATGTTGACCCGACAGTCATCTCCTCCAGTGGCCAACATCCGGCCTGAACCTTTTCCCAGGACTACTGAGGATACATTGCTGCTGTGGGCCACGATCTCTTCTGCACAAAACAAAGCCAACAGTTATTACAGACTAGTATAGCAATTTTCATCTCATTGCTCCAAAAGCACTAAAAAATATTCTTCCTCCAGAAACTTTACAGTTTTCTACAGACAACCTGCAGCAGCCCATTGTTCAGATAAGAAGTCACACTATTATCTTGTTTGAAACATTCTCCCTCAGCTCTGCCTGCTGTACTTAAGACATTTGCTGACCAAAGCTTCACGACTCCAGTGCCCACATGGCTTACAGAAAGCATCTTCTCCCACTTGCAGCAGCTCAGGAGCTTTTAAAGATTTGCTCAAGTGAAGCACGCTGAGCACAGAAGGTCCCTTACCTGCAATAATGCACAGCAGCCAGAGTCACCTAGTGGAAGGCTCTCTAATCCTGTTCTAGAAAGCAGCAGCAGCAGACAGTCTAACCTGAGAGGAACTGGCAGATGAGCAGTGGTACAGTTTGTTACCCTACCCAGAAAAAAAGTTGGACTCAGCAGCAGGGAGAGGTGGAGCTCCCTTCCCTGAGCTTTGGCAGAGGCTTTGCTACATACCCACTAATACAGGCAAAACTGAGCACTGCAGAGCATGAAACTGTGACAAGGGAGGGTGAATGTCTATCCAAAAGGGCAGAAAAGAACAAATCTCATTAATGCTACATGACTGTTAAAAAAATGGGGGATAAGGGGAAGCTCTGATGCTGCAGCAACAGAACTCTATGGAAACCTCATCATAAAGAAACCAATTTGGGGCAAAAGAGAAGCTGAATGAGCATCTTTGCTTAGACATCTCATTTGCACGGTGGACTTTTAACTCCACTCAAATTCTTGGCAGGGGCTTTTGGGAGATGCATTTGCATGCCTAATAGTCATGAAACTTGTCCGTAAAAAGGCTCAGGAGCACTGATTCAGCTTTCATTCAGATTGTTTGGATGGGAGGAGTAACTTGAACATTTTACACGCAGCACTAATCCAAAAGGATATCAGACAGCTGCAATAATAATTACAGGTACTTTGATCTCGAACTCTCAGAGTGCTTTTTTGAAAGCAAAACGGTCCAGCTTTCACCTGGGCTGGGGAAACACCTTTCAAATTACAAAGGTAACCAGACCATAAACTACATGCGAAGGGCAAATCTGAAAATATGCTTGTATTGTGTTGAAAGACCAAACTTCCACATGACAATGGTAAAACAAAGTGTTCTTAAAACATGGACTAGAAGGCAACCAACAGTACAATTAGCATTAATAGACAACTCACTAGTTAAAATTGAAAGGACAGCTGCAGAGCATTGCTGCTGAAATGAGTGTGTCAGCAGCTCTGCTTTTTCCTTCCTCTTGATTTCATTCTTAATATTATATTGTAACTTTATAAGCGTTGGGGAAGCATCCAACCCTTTGTTCACAAAAGCCAGGTGATAATCAGGAGTCTGCCTTGGCCAGAGAGGTTCATTCGCTTCCCCATAAATCTCCTTAAACCCACAAACTTTTTTGTTTCATTTCTTGTCATCAGCTATCACTCACCAGCCCAGAAACACTAAACTCCTAATTAGCATTGCTGAAACACTCCTAACACTCAGAATGCTTCTTGCTCTAAGTAGGATGTTAAGATGGGGCAGAGTCTGACAAAAACGAAGATCAAGAACTTCTGCCCACTTAGGGAACGGAGATAGATCGACTTCCAGCTTTTCCTATGACCGGAGTTTCAGGCATGGGAAGATAACACAGTAAACTGGCTTTCCTGCTCAAAAAGATACAAAATTGCTAAGTCAACTATCTCAGACTCCTTCATGTGTTACCAGTCAAGGATACTGTATTTCTGCTGCCCAATTTCTATAACGCACATCAAAGATCTACAGCAAATGACCGCATTGCATTGCTTCTGAGCATTCCTCGAAAGCTCCCATGAAATAACTCACCAGTGACCAGCGAAGCAGACAGAAATTGGTAGTCAGCAACTGTTAACTGCTCCTTCAGAGGAAGAATGGACATAAAAGCAGCAGATTCTTACTGTCTCTTGCAAAGCAATTTCAAGAGAGACGCACAGGCCCTGCAAACTCGTTCCTCCTACAGCAAAGAGCTCAGTGAACCTTCTGTAACCAGTAAGCAGCAATGAAGGACA
Source organism: Pipra filicauda (assembly GCF_003945595.2). Lineage (NCBI taxonomy): Eukaryota > Metazoa > Chordata > Aves > Passeriformes > Pipridae > Pipra > Pipra filicauda. The sequence goes on from NW_024104408.1 coordinate 860,114, forward strand.
ACCCCAAATGGGCTAAGTCTGGGGCTTCCTCTCTGACACTGAGGGGATTCCCAGCCACAACCTGGGCTCTGAAGGGGGCTTTCCATTGAACCACAGAATACCCTAAGCTAGAAGGCACTCACGAGGATCATTGAGTCCAACTCCTGGCCCTGCACAGGACAGAAATCCCACCATGTGCCCAAGAGTGTTGTCCAAATGCTTCCTGAGCTCTGCCAGGGCTGCTGCTGTGACTTCCCTGGGGAGCCTGTTCAGTGCCCAACCACCCTATGAGTGAAGAACCTTTTCCTAATATCCAAACTAAACCTCCTCTGGCACAGCTCCAACTGTTCCCTCGGGTCCTGTCACTGGTCACAGAGAGCAGAGATCGGAGCTGCCCCTCCACTGCCCCTCGTGAAGAAGCTGCAGCCCACAGTGAGCTCTGCCCTCAGTCCTCTGCCTCTTCTCCAGGCTGAAAAGCCGAGAGACCTCAGCCACTCCTTGTACAGCTTCCCTCTAGACCCTTCACCATCTTTGGATGCTCCCTAAAAGCTTTATATCCTTTTTATACTGCGGTGCCCAAATCTACCCCCAGGACTTGAGGTGAGGCTGCACCAGCACAGAGCAGAGTGGGACAATCCTCTCCCTTGACCTGCTGGTGATGCTGGGCCTGATGCACCCCAGGACGCACTGGTGGCAAATATCCAACCCTTGGGGCTACCAGGGCACACTGGTGGCTCATATCCAACTTGCCATCGACCAGGACCCTCAGGTCCCTTTCCACAGGGCTGTTCTCCAGCCTCTCGTCCCCCAGTCTATCTGTACATCCAGGGCTGCCCCGAGACAGGTGCCCCATCCCTCACTGCCTCCGTCGTTCTTGTACCACATCGGAGTCACGCAGGGCCAGCCGGGCATTTGGGCTAGCAGCAACCAGAAAAAGATACAGGCCGTGAGTGACCCTTCGGCGACAAGGCTGCGCTATTTCCCGTGCCGCTATGTTTTCAAACGAGGCTTCCTGGAGTTAAAAATTCCAGTCGGCAACGTTCATCCCACACCCAGGGCAGGGATGAGCTGGCTCATACCACCCCCGCCCCGCACTCACGCAGCTTCCACGCCGTCTTCGTGGTGACGGCCACGGCCATGGCTCAGAGCGGCGCCCCTGGGGCGGGCACGGCTGCAGCGCCCTCCTCCTCCCGGTGAGGCTCCGCTCCGCTGGCGCGTCCTACGGCCGGGCCGTGCACCGGGGCTGCCCCGGCCGCCCTGCGGGCACACACAAACACGGTCACGGCGAGACCCTCCCGAGCGGCGGCGCGGCGGAGGGCGAGGCCTCACCGCTGATGAACATCACGGGGCGGGAGCGCTCCTCGGGCCGTCGTGGGGGATCGTCTGGACGCTGGTGGCGGCGGGGCCCGGCGGCACCGCACCGGGACCGGCACCGGGACCCCCCCGCCTACAACCGGCCCTTCACAACAACCCCGCGCCGCGCCGGGCGGTTGCCCGGGTTGCGCGCGCGGCTTGGCCAATAGGAAGCGAGGGCGGGGCGGTTGCCATAGCGACGGTGCAGCGGCGTCCACTCGCAACGCGGCTTCTTGGGGGAGCCCTTCGAGCGCTGCCAATGAGGAGGCGGCGTGCTGAATGGGCGCCGCCATCTTGCGGAGCCGCCCTGAGGGGCGGGGTTCGGGCCGCGGCCGGGAGGGGTCGCGGCGCTTCGGCGGGCGATCCTCCGCGGAATCGGAGCCTGGGGCGGCTTCGCAGCTTCCATGGGGGCGGCCTCGGTCCTTCCCAGGCACTCTTAGCGTGTCCCAGGAGTTAGTTCCCGGATGCCACGGGCACAGACCCTGAGGGAGCGGGTCTCCCGTGAGACTTCTGCGCCTCCCGCCGCCCGGCTGAGGTGCGGTCGTGTCGTGCCGCTTGCGCGTGTTTCTCGCCGTCTCTGAAGCCAATTACTCCCATCAACAGAGAAAATCAAATTAGTTTGGCGCTACTCCTTGATCATGGCCCAAGAACGCTGGCAGAATTCTCAAGGATCACCCCCTCCAAGCTCGGGAGCGATGCATCCCGACAAGGAGGAAATCGGGCAAAAATGCCAGGAGGCCTCCGTGGATGGATAAGGAGCTGCTGAGCAAACTCAGAGCTAAAAAAGAAGCTTTCGGGAAGTGGAGAGGAGGACAGGTGGCCTGGGAGGAATACAGGGAAATCCCATGGCAAGGGGGGTTGGGACTAGATGATCCATTCCAACCCCTTAACATTCTATGATTTAATAATATGCTGATGTTTTGGCAGCTGCTCTGTCCCTAATGACTGTAAAAATATTTTTAAATTAATTTATTCTGGTGCCTTTTCTGGTATTGAATTAACAAGGATGAGTTCATAACCACAGTGCTATGTGTGGGTTTTGTCATTGGAGACCTCTAAATGAGATGAAAGAAATTTTATGTTTGTGGTGAACTCACCAGTTCAAAATCTTGGCTTGTGCAAAACTAAATTATGAATTTGTTAAAATATTATTATGTTTGAAAAGAACCGGTATTCCCAAATAATCCTGCTCCTGATGTCAGCAGCTATGGATCAGGTTTGGGGAAGAAAAGCCCTGAGAGACAGTGTCAGACTTGAGTCTCAGACATGATGGGATTTCGTGTGGAGGGAATTGATGTACCTGCAGATGGGCCTTAGAACAGAAGAGGGAAAAGAAAAAGACACAATGCTGCAAGTTCATTAAAATCTCCTGATGAATCTGATGATTTTGAGATTACTGCAGGCAGCTACAGAGAAGGAAGGAAGGGAGAAGTCAGTCATGCCCAGCCAGGCGGGGGTTCCTGAGCAGCGCCTCTTGAAGAGAATGGGATTTCTGTTGTGCCAGCTGCTTTTCCCTGTAACAACAAGGGGGATATCAGAGGAAAACTGCAGTGGGAATCAACCATTTTGCAGAACAGCTTCAGTGCCAAGTTCCCAGGGGGCTGCCTTGTAGACCTTCCCTGGGCACTGCTCAGGCATCATTCCCAATACCTGCTGGGCCTCTGCTTGAGTCTGGGCATACTGGCGCTGGTTGCAGCGTGATGGGCACGGAATTCATCCTCCTCCCAGCTCTTGTTCTCTGAAACAAGAGAGCTCTGGGAGCTCCTCTGCCGCTTTTCCAGTGCCTGTGAGGGAACAAGCAACCAAAAGTCAGGGAAATAGAGAGGGAAGTGAGGAGCAAAGGCACACAAAAGCATAACTCAAAGTCCAGGGAGCTGAGATGAAAGAAACCACAAACTGGAGCTGATTTATTTTCAGGGAGAGGCAAAAAGTTTGAGATGAGGTCTCATGAGAACAAGAAAACAAGGGGAGTCAAAACACGTGGAACAGCAAGAGGCAGCAAACTCCCAAAGTGTTGCCTCCCTAGAGTCAAGAAGCCCTGGAGAACCAAACTGGATCTGGTTGAGATAAGGACTAAATTTCACTGTGGAGCTATTTTGTTCTTTGATCTCACATGCTAAAGATAAAAAAAAAATAAATTTTATATATATATATATACAGGCATGGCTCTCTTAAAATACTCCCCCCATAATCCCTATTATCAAGTAGTGCTTCTTAATTATTTTCTTTATTAACTAAACAAAATAAACCAGTAATCTTTCTCAGTAATGTGAGTTTTTCCAGAAAGTCAGAAGGTGACCATAGCATAACCATGTTATATTTCCCTGGGAAGTCAACTGAAGCTGTGCTGACTTACACCGTACTGGGATTTGTCCCCCAATATATTTTAATGATACTAAAAGCCCTTCAGAGGTAATTCCTCAGAGGGAAAAAGCTTACTCTGGATTCCTTTGGGTACATGTATGAAATGCTGGCATGAACCTACCATGGCTTCGTGCTGACATTCTCTCCTTGCAGCGTTATACATTGAAACTGTCAATTTAATATTGGCTTCTTCATCCTCACGAACCTTCAAGACATTTAGCACCTTCCAAAAAATCAGAAGAAAGACCCCTCAGCTTTCCCACAAAATGACTGTACTTTTACATGCTTGACCTGCTACCAGAGCAGGTGCTGCATACAAGACTTGTACAATAAGGGTAAATACATATCTATACAAATATGTTCATATCCTGTGGGTAGATCAAGCTGATAGTAGTATTAATTTTAGATTGTTACACCGTATGAAATTCTTGAACCCCGTTATTGATAATTGATAAGAAAGCTTTCCTGGAGTCACAGTCTTGGCACTACTTTTGAAACGGCAGCAAAAGCTTTGGCTTATACTTTGTCTTATACAGGATATGCAGCACAAGCAGTGTGAATATTTTGTCTGTTGATACATCCAGACTGAGAAATTTGCAAGGTAGTTCATGAGGTCACAGTGAACTACCTTCAAATTTCTGGGGAAATCTTCACCAAACAATGGCTGGGGAGCAAGCATGATCATTCAGCATAGAGACCAACTTTGTGACACCAGAGTCTTATTTTTACCACAGTTTATGCTGAGGATGCTTTGGCAACCAGTCAGCTGAAACTGTTTCCACGCCTGATCAACTCTGACAGTGTTGCACCTCCCTCTTACCTCTGCTTCAGATTCCCGGACTTGATGCTTCAGCTCCTTCTGTTCCTTTCTCAGGTCCCACAGCAACTTGTACAGATGGAGCACGTTCTTTTGTTTCTCAGAGGACCATGGCTGGAAGCAGATAAGTCAGTGTAAAACAGCAGCACTGTCTGGATCCATGGGATCAGGTACTCTGCTGAGAGAAACTGGCACAATCCTGCCATAGTCAACAAGGTGACTGATTTCCAGCACTGAAGCATCGAACCCATGGTCAGCATGGGTTTATTAGACTTAATTTTGATTGGGAGTCCATCAGTAATGTGAGACAGATGGCACGTCTTGCACTTTGCTAATGCTGCTGGTGTATGGTTGGAACAGGTTTTGCAGGGTTAGAGATGGAGCGATGGGACCCCAGCAATTGTTTTCTGTGTATTCTCCCCAGTGGGAAATAGAAATTAAAACAAAAGAGCCTGCATAACATTAAAAAAATCCTGTATTTGCAATCTCTCTTTGGTTTCCTTAAGTGTAATTGTGCAGCATCACTGCAGAATTTACTGACAGACTTCTGCCCCTGGTTACAGACTCACATCAGTGATGTTAGTGGAGTGACTGACCCCTGGCCCCTAATGACATAATTTGGCTTACTGACAGCACTTCAGTCTTTTTGAAATATCTTTTATTTAAGGCTATCTATCTATCTACCTATCTACCTATCAGCAATGTATTAAGCCTCAGCATCTTGCTCTGTGTCTGCAGGGTAAACACTGGAGATTTAAGGAATGATGGGGCCCAAGAAATCCATGGCAAAGACAGAGCTAGAACACAGGGTGTCTGCCTCTGCTGCTCTGCTCTATCTCTTCTTGAAGAGGGAACAGCAGAGGAAATTTCAGCTGCCCTGCCCTGAATCCACAGAACTGAGCCCAACAGCTGCTGAACCTGCATCTTGCAAGATCCCAGGGGCTGTGGGATCTGCCTGATGACCAAGTCTGGGAAGATGACCTCAGAGGAAGCCTGTCACACCACACTACGTCCTGCATGCCCAGTCACTCCCAGCATGGCAGGGCAACTCCAGGGCTGTCCATGTTGTGGACAGGGGCTGGGAGGGAGGTGTGCAGGTGGAGCAGAGGGGCAGCATGGAATATGTCATACTTGTAGTTCTTCCACTGACATTTCACCTTCCCTTTGTGTCCTGTGATCTAAAAAGATTTCAAAATAAATGTAGTTTTTCTTCATACCTGGTATTTGACACACGTGTCTCGGGTCAGGAAGATTTCCTCTCCTTTCCTATCCCTCTGTATTGCTCTGAGGAAAGCCACCTTCGAGGCAATGGTGTCGTGATCCTCGAGGTGATATATCAGCTGGATGCTGTCATCTTCGATCATAAAGATACGTTCCTCTACATCTTCGTCAGCAGGCTTTTCTGGATTTCTGTGGAAGCGCTCCTTGATTTGCTAATGGAGGGTGAAAAAAGATATTGAAGCAGCTTAGACAACACAAAACTGGCAAGATTTACAGAATTCAGTAAAAACCCAAGGTAAAAATTGTGCTTTTCTGCCTGGACTACGATGGCATCTCTTGGCCAGTGGTGCTACTGTTCTTGCCTATGTCTGAAAAAATCCAACCACAAAGCTGTTCAAGGCAATACAGAAGTCTCCTATTTGTGGAGCTCCAAGTTAGCTTGGGATGCATCCCTGCCTGAGGCAACTGCAGGGAACAAGGTATTTTGGTGCACAGCAAAGTTTCCCACATTTCCCAACACAGGAAAGGGAAAAGTAGTATGTTGGGTGCTGATCCAAAGACAGGCCACTGCATAGTTCTGTCTTGGCAGCTGAAGTATCTGAGTCATACATACTGACAGATGTCAGATTTCCTCCTCCTTCTGTTCTGTAAATCAGACCTGACAAGAGGAAGAGGTAAATTACCTGCTGGTAACAAATCAGAGTGATGGGACACTTCATCAGGAACCTAAAATGGTATTAGCTTGGGCTCAGCACACAAAATCATTTTACTAGTTTTGAATCTTGTGAAAATTTTGTTCCAAAGTCATAGTCAAGCTTTTTTTCCTTCCTCTGACACACACTTTCCAAGCCATAGTTTCCTAGTTTCATTCAAGCAGCTCGTGACAACTGGTCACACTGTAGCTCTCTGTCAGACAAGCAACTGTGAGCACAGCAGCTGGACAAGGCTTGGACGTCTCATCTGGAGCTCTGCCTCGGCCGTGCCCACTGAGAATGAACCAAAGCCCCAGGCTGTATGCTTTGCACAGTATAAATATCAGAGTGACACATATTTTTCTGTTCCTGCCTTGGCCGTACCACTATAGGCCGGAGGTGAACGTCAGGTCTGGTGCCAGCCATGTCCATTCCGTTCTCCCTTTCGCCGAACTCCACGTGCCGGATGTGCAGGAAGTCATCCCGCCCCACGAAGTACTCGGTCATCTCAGTAGCGCTTTCAACACGTTTCCGGAGGTCATCAGCTCGTGCCTTATGGTAAAACTCCATCGTGTGTCCAGTCTCTGGTTCCAGCGACGTGTAGGTGTGAGCTGAGGACGTACCAGATACATTTTCAGAGTTAGCACACCAGCCGGTAAATCAAATTCATGTAAGAGTGTAAGAAGGGAATGTTACCTCCTCACTGCTGTGTATCAATATGCCATGGCCTAAGGACTGCAGGACAGTTTTTCAGGGCCACTGCCTCCCTTATACAGTAAGGCAGTAGTGAGGGGAGCCTGGACCCTGCTCTTCCCAAACCAGGAATGGACACGGCCACTTTGGGTGAAATGCTGCTTTAGCAAAAGATTTGATGCAGGACTTTCCCCCAGCTGCACAACACCGAGAGACCAAACACAACCCTGAGAAAGTTTCTACTTCTATCACCTCTACTGGTAAAAGTACATTGTATCACCCCTATGATAGCTATGTATTTTTCTAATATATAGAAAAGCACATAGCTGGGGGAGCACTGCCCAGGACTGGAAGCAACAACCCAGTTCTCTACTCTCTACTGGAGAACATATTATTTATCTAGGCAATTTAATCCACAAATTCCCTGGTGATCCCCACACCCCCTGGCCCCTCTCTTCAGCTTTGGGCTTCTGCCACTGCTAGAAGGGATTCATGTAAAGTCCCATGAGCTGCACTGACTGCTCAGATGTGCTGGAATACCTTTAAGAAGGAGGGGATGTCCTGGTTTGAAATAGTCTGTGGTCAGCTGTGTTTGTTTATTCGTTTCTCTCATATCCAACATGTCTTCTCGATTTTTGAACCACTCTGTCACCTCCACTACTTCAGTACCTGGCAGGAGACAAGTCATTTTGCAACCTTAGCTCACCCTGTGGGACATAGTAAAATTCATTGAAGGAGCCCTCAGTGTCTGTCCAAGTACCCTGGGCTCCTGATGTAGCCACAGTGGACATAGTATGGTCACTGGAACTGGCCCTCTGCACAGGGGTATTCTGTAGATGAATCCTAATCTACATTTGAATTATACCTTAAAGAGGGTTTATTCCTCTCCATCAACCAGAACTTAGCTAAATGAATCAGCTCAGGGGTAGAACTTGCCATGGCAGATGGCTATGGTTAAGCAAGAGAAATTCCATCCCAAATATTTAATAATAGTGTCAGGAGCAAAAGGAAATGAGACTGGAGCTATCCAAGAGGGCTGAGGGCAGGACACTGTATGTCCACCCAGGAATCTGCATGGTTTCTTGGACCAGTGCTGAAGAATAATGCTTTCAAGAACAGAGATATCCTCAGGCTGTAGCTGCCCTTTTCTATGGCTCCTGTTGACACCAGTGGGGATAGTGATACTACTGGATCAAATCAAACCAGCCTTCCAATTTCTGAAGACTGAAAATCCAAGCAGCTGACCTGTGACACTGAACAGCTTCACTGGAGTGTAAAATAGATTCAAACTCTCATGGAAATTTTTAGCAATGCTGGAAAGTTCCGGGGCTTGACCAACAGTGAGCGTGATGAAAAGTTTGAGGATATGGTAGATAAGTCCCCCACAAATGTGAAAGGAGGATGAGAAAGCACAAGAGAGACTGGCAGAAAAGGGGCCACCTCCCCCTTTCCATCAGCACGCCCAAGGCTGTGTTTGCTCAATGCATGGGGTGTGTTCACTCATCCCTCTTACAGTCCAAGTCTGCGTAGACGGTGAGTCGTTCCACCAGCCCATCTTCATTCACGTATGGAGCCCATTTCTCCAGTTTTGCTTGCTTGTACAGGATCACCTTCTTCCCTTGGGAATACTGGTTCTCAAATTCTGCAGTGTGCAAGAGAGATGTCAGAAAAATTCACTCCCTTCTACTCAGCCCAAGAAAAAAAAATTTAAGAGGAGAAAACCACGGTCTAAGGGACAACAGGTATTTATTGATTGCCTTCTGCTGCCAGCAAGGCTGTTCAGACCCTGTCTGTTGTGCTTTAAGTTACAATGGTATAATAATTCTTTTCTCTCCCAAAGCAGGTATTTGATAATGCAGGGGCAGTCCCTTGTGCATAGGGGGAACAGAAAGACCATCCCAGCCAAAATTCCCAGCTGGCAGGAAAACACAGTGTGGGTGTGTGTCTGTGGGGGGGTTCCCAGGTGAGACAGTGCAGCATTGAGGGCAGGCATTCGAGCCAATAGCTGTTGTTGCCTTCATCTACTGCACTTCACTGCTACACCTTGACTATCCTGAAGGGAGAACTCTCAAGTGAGATAAACCAATGTGGCAAATCCACTGAAAGTTTAGCTGGGGGGCAAGAAAAGGCACAGGAAGAATACATACCTCTGCAAGACACATTAATTCGGGCTACCCACGATAGTGGCATCTCAAAACTCATGTCAGAGTTTTCCTTCTGAAACAGAAGCAGAGATTTGTGGGTTTGGCAACTTCTCTTAGTGTGCCAGGAGGCATTTTGGCTCTAGAGAGTGCAGCACAGTGATCAGAGCTCAGCACATGAGAGGCTAAGGGAACACAGTGGCAGTTATAAGAGCACATCTCTAGTCAACCATAATTAGATTATCTTTTCCTGGCTAATGCTCGTGCTGGACATGGGATGAATGTGACAGTTGCCATAATGACCAGTTTATTTTATTAAGACCATGAAGGATGCTTTGCTCCCCAGTTATGAGCACAAGCTGAGAAGAGTAGATAGCAGGAGGGAATTGTTACTGGCATTCCTCTGTCCTGCTGTGCGGGTGCAATGCCTGCTTTATCACGCTGTCTTCTCCCAGCAGGACAACATACCATTTTTTGCTTCCAGTACACAGCACTTTTTGGTATATTTGAGGACATAGATTATTTCTGTATTTGGTTGGCAGCTCCACCTCACAGCCAGGAGGGCAGGGTGCTGACCAACACAGAAAGTGTGCATAAAAATTTCAGTCTGGATTTTTTCTTTTTTTTTTTTTTTTTAATTACTTCGCCCCAAAGGTCCATGCACTGGAGACATACAGAGCTCCCCAGCCACTTAGGACACCAGAAGTACCACTGCTTCAGAAAACATCAGAAACTCTCAGAACTCTTCAAGGCTGAGAAGCAATCTGAAGTGCCAACCCAAACCTGGCCAGAGTAGCAGTGATCTGACCTGGAGAGGGCAGCAGGCAGACAGACATACAGGGGCCTATGGACACACTGACTGGATACAGCATCCCCACTGCACGAGAGCCACCTTTGGGTCACTCACCATGTCACCTATGTCTCTCTCAGATGACTCTGTGAGCAGCTTGTTGCTCTCTGGAAGCATAATTTCCCAGCGGATGGCGTCACTCAAGTCAAAGCTGAGATCCTAGGCCATACAGAGAAAAACTCTTTTAATTCCAGGGCAGTCTCAAGGGCCTGACACTAAACTGAACACTGCATTGGTATGTCTGTGGTGCTCTGGACCTGGCTGGGTGTCAGAGAGTTTAAGGATTTCAGAGACCTAAATCTCAATGAGGTGAGCTCATCACTCTTGGCTGGCTGGTGGGACCCCAAAGACCGTCCCTGCACCTGGAGGCTGCAGACCCCTTTCCTCCTGGTGCCTCTGCCACAGATGAGAGCAAGTTGCTGGAAATGCTTCTGCCTCCTTCCTAGGGGCATGCTTGGCCCAGAGGGCAAGTTGCTCTGACTCAGACTCTCATCTCCCAGACTTTGTGTCAGCTGGGGAGTAGCTGAGGTGTGGGAAGAGCCTCACCAAGATCTTTCCTGCCTTGAGCCATGCCTGAGAGGCTCGAAACACCCTCTGCCTCAGAAACTCTTATTTGAGAGAATGAGTGTCTAGCCAGCCTTAAAAGCTGAAATTCTAGCACTGTAAGGGTTTAACAGGTGTGATCTATATTTGTTAGCTCAGAGTCTGGGACGTCCTGGAGTAGTTCCAGAGTCTATGTAATCAGAGCAACATGACCAGAGCCAATACAAGAAATGGTTAAATGGAAACTGGACCACTACTGATCTTGGACTTCCCCAGGACTCATGTCAACCCAACTGTCCCTTTCATGCCCAAGGTGCTAAAGGGCTCCTTACCTTGCAGCCCTTCCGGCAGTCCTGCATGTTCACCCAGTAGTTCCTGTGGTTCCAGATGCTCTCAATCCCAAGGAAGCACTCATCCGTGGTGTTGTGGTTGATTCCCGTGAATGGATTGATGAAGAAGGTCTCAGGAACCTTCCTCTTCCCAGACAGAACCAAAACCCACGCGTGCACCCGTAAGCCACGCAAAGGGTCTCGCTTGGGCTTGTCCTGTGCCTCCTGTAGCACAGAGGACAGAGCAATAATTATTGCCATTTTATTGCCAATTTAGTCCAACCCAATGGCCATCTTATCTTTTCCTCTGCTCACTTTTAAAGAACTCCAGGCCCTTAATGCTCTTCATAAGAGTGAGGTAGTACATACCCAGCACATATTCCTGTGCCAGCACACACTGTGCACCCAGAGGCCAAGTGCTCATGGCCACGATCAGGGTTGTGTCATACTTCATGGAGGAGGGTGGTGAACTCCTCTCTTTGGCCTTTGACCAATGTCTCAGCTCTTCCTCCCAGAGCTTACAGTGAGGTGGACCTTGCTAACTTACCGTGACCACTTCCTCTTCTTCTTCCTTCTTTTGAACATCTTCAACTTCTTCCTTCTTCTTGGCCTTCTGCTGAAGCTCAAACTTGCTCTGTGGCTCTGAAAGGATCTTAACTCTGTATTTTCTGGACTTCTTCACCGGTACCTGACAGAGACCAGGAGAAGAGAGAAAATGTATGGCTTACAGGTACCTCCCAGTTCCCAAAACTTGGCATTTTACAGTACTGCAACTGGAGAGCCTCCTAAGGAGCTGTGGAAAATCACTCAGAAGATCCCTTGGTGAGGTCCCCGGTACAGACTGAAAGCCAGTGTGGATCTGAAGCTGTTCCCCCCTATCTCAGCTCAGGAGCTCACTGGCCATGAACGGGCTGACCATGCATGCTGGGCTCCTCCCTGCCTGCTCACTGCAGGTCTCACCTCCTGTGGCTTCTTGAGCAGCGGGCACGGATCCTGAGTCTGGTCCAGGGCGCATATCTCCTGGGTGGCGTACCCGTGCACGCAGTAGGCGTCATAGCCGGCCCCGATCAGCAGGGAGCACAACAGCACAGTGAAGTCAAAGCAGTTCCCCCGCTGGTACTTCAGGATGGTGGTTGGGGAATAGAGTGAACTGGGCTTGAAAGAGAGAGATCCATGTTCATAGTGCTCGTCTTGTGGAGCTGAAACATGCACCAGGCAGAGAGCAGGGGAGAGAGGGCATTGCCCACATCGCTGGGCTCTGCACCCCTAGGGAATATGTATATAACATTCCTATATGAGCCACAGACTCTAAAAGTCCCCTCCAAAGTGATCGGGGGAAATTCTGACCCCAAATCTGGTGACAAATTTAACCACAGGTAGAAATGAGCGAGGCAAGCTCATCTAACTGCTGAAAACTTAATACTAAACGCAACTCTGGAATGATGCTTCCCTCCATCTCCAGCTGCTCTGTCTGCAGCATTTCCAAGGAAAAAAAACCTATAAGCTAAATTATATTTCAAAGGAGGAACTTCTGGCCCTCACCAGTGAGCAAGCAAAGGGATCAGTACGTACATACTGCATGTAGAGAGGTTCTACATAGTCTACTCTCACCCATATCTCAGGCATCACCCTAGGTGACCAAGGCAGTCTCCATCTGCTAAACAGAGATACCTCTCTGTGGTCACAAAGTGCCAGAGTTCCTCTTGAGACCCTGGGACTCTTGGGACACACTTGGCCAGCACGTGGCCAGTGTAGATTGTTTGGGTCACTCTGTTGTCCTTGCTAGCAAGGAGTGTGTTCCTTTTGTCATGGCTGATTCACAATGGCCAAGAACTTGCCCTAGCTCTGGCATCATCTTTGCTAACCTGGAAATCTCTTTTCAGCCATCCCAAAATATCCCCAAGGTTGGGAATAGAAATGTCTGAAGCCCCTAAGAACGGGTCACTGAGGTCAAGCATCATCCCATAGGCTTTACGTGCTCCTCTGTTCCAAGGTGTCCTGCTCTCCGGAGGGGAAGCTTGTCAGCCATTGCCACCCACAGTGGACCAGCTGGTCATCTGGGCTGGCTGAAAGCAGGGGCAGGCTTGGTCTTGTGGAAATGGTGCTTAATTACTTGAAAGGTACAACACTGAACTCCCACTGGGATTGTGGGTCCACCAGAGTGCACAGGGACTGGGAAAATCAGGGGGTTGCCTAAATAATGAGGGAATGATGGAAGAGTCAAATCCCAGCCCCTGGGGCTTCCCACTGTGTTCTGCTGAGAGGCCCTTCTGTCACCTCTCTTCTGTTCCTGAAGGGACTGCAGCCCCTTTCTTACCGGTGTGATAGGACACTTGAGGGGCTCCATGGTGAGGTAATTAGAGACAAAGCTGGCACAGCCTGACCAGTGGTACAGCTCTGGATAAGGCAGCAGGGTTGGCCTCAGTGTTGTGCTAACAAACTTCTGTAGGGCAACAAGAGGACTTTGGTTAGCCAGCTGACGCCTGGAAGAGTTTCCTGTCCAAAGCCATCGTCAGCCCACCCCTGGATGTTGCAGCTCTCATTCAGGACCTCCCTAGAGCATATCAACAGCACCAGTATCCCTCCTCATCTGCTTCAAGATGGAAATTACATAGGGTTGGAAAGCTGTCTGCTTGGCTGTGGCTGAAACTTCAAGCTCATCTCAGACATTTTCAAGCAAGACAAATAGCTACTGCCCTTCCCAGCTTTTACATCCTCCAGCATGTTCTCCCTTGCATGTTAATGATATAACAAATTTTGGGGAAAGCCCGTACAAAGAAGTAATTCCAGATATCTTGGGGAACATCAGGTCCAAAACTAGACAACAGTTGTGCAGCTTGGGCCCAGGGAAAAAAAAACACAGACCACAAACTTCCACATTTACTTCCTTCCCCATAACTTCTGCAAAGTTCAGAGTACGACCTAACTCTGGATCCATATTCCACATCTGTGACTAAGCCTGAACCTTATTTATTTCACGTGTTTCTTTTACTTTCCTTTATGCTTCTATGGTCTTTCCCATTTTCTAAGCACCACGCTGGAGGGCTGTGAGCTGCCTGCAGCCCACATAGCACCACCACCACAAGGTACAACGTGCTTGTGAATTTGGACAGCCAGGGTGTTCCCAGGGTTCTATGTTCCTGCTCAGGGGCTGCGGGTTCAGCAAGAGGGAGGCCAGGAGGGAGGGAGGGCAAGAAGGGCTGCTGTCCTTCCCCAGCATTTGGCACTATGGAAGGCGAGTGCTCCCTGCGCTGTGGCCCAGCCCCACATCACCCCATACCTCCACGCCACACTCGTTGACGGGGTGGAGGAAGAGCGGTTTGCGGTCAGGGCAGACGTGAGTGTACTGCTGGAGGAAATGGTCAGCGATGTGCAGCAGCTTCTTTTCCCGCCGGGAATTTGTCTTGTACGAAGATGGTAAGCGGGACGTGTCAATGGAGCTCCAGTCAAAGGCACTTCCATGGCAGGAGGAGGAAGAGAGACATAGGTAATAAGCCAGGAGAATACAGGCAAGATGACCCGCTATCAAAACATGGCAAGCTGATATATGCATAGAGACTCAAGGGATCTTTAAACAGTGTGAGAGGCTCAGAGGATCTTCACACAGTGGTGAATGGAGGTACAATCAAGTGAGTTGCCTTGTCTTGCACGTGCACGCTCTTGGACAAACACACCAGGCACATGTAACTGCTTACTCCACTCCCTGTGTGAGGGGACACCACATCCCATCCACACGTGTGCAATCTCCCCACGGGCCCTAAAAGGGCTCATCCCAGTAAGAACCAGACACAAGTGACTTACGGTACATCGCTTGAGACACTGTCTTTCTCCTCAGGCACCTTTGTGTCCTCGTCCTGGAGGCTGTCACTGGTGTTCAAAGAGTTCGGGTCTTCAGCTGCTTGCTCCACTTCCTCCGTCTCCTCCAGGACCTCCATTCTGCCTGGCACTGCAGAAATACACACACCAGGGTGAATTCAGGGGTGGGACCCAGCTAGATAGCAACACAGAAACACTCGCATTGTGGCCGCAGTGGTTTGTTATGTGAGCATGGCTGAAGCAGCCAGAAGTGTGACAATAAAGGGCGAGCACTGAAAGTGAGTTTGGACTGGGCTTGGTCAATAAGTGGCTCCTGTGTTTCCAGACACCCCAAGCGTGGGGGAGACGGCAGAGCAGGCAAAGCCTGGCTCGGTAGGGCACAGCACATCCCCATGTTCAGCCTGTGTCCCCCGTGCCCTCCCTCCTGCCCGGGGTGCTGCTGGCGGGGCAGCAGTTCCATCAACCCGCTGGGCACCGGCCGACGGCCCCTGCGGCCGCCCGGGGGCCTTGGAGCAGGGGGACGCTCGGCGGAGCCGGCAGCCTCCAAGGGCAGCGGCTGCTCCGTATCGCGGCCCGGCGGCGGCGGGGCTGTTTGTTTGGCGGTGCCCGCGGTCGGGCTGACCCCGAGCGGGGCACACAGCGGGGGGAGGCAGCGCCCGGCCGCCCCCGCCGCCCCCTCACCCCGCGGCTCCCAAGGGCAGCGCTGCCGCGGCCGCCACCGCCTCCCCGGGGGCCGCGCCACCATGGCAACGGGGACACGGCGGGGCCTGCGGCTCCGCCCGGCCCGGCATCCCCCCGGCCTCCCCTCGGGGTCCCCGCCAGACCTCCCGCCACCCCCGGCAGGCCACAGACCCAGGTCCCGGGGGCTCCTCGCGTGCCCCCCGCGCTCCGCCCGGGCTGCCCCGGCCCCCGCAGCGCTGCCCGGCGCCTCCCCCGGCCCGGCCGCCCCCGCGCCCGCAACGGCTGCCCCGGGGCCGTTGGGAGAAGGGACAACGCGGGGCAGCGATGGGGCACAGGGAGGGGATGGCGGGCAGACCCCACCCGAGAGCACGGCTGAGCCATCGCCCCTCTGAGACCTGCTCCGAAACTCACGAGTTTGGCTCTCTTGAAATAAAAGTTCTCCCCCCACCTGCCCCGCCATCCTTCTCCTCTGTTGCGGAAGCACTCGCCCAAAAGCCGGCACCAAGGGATGGCAGGAGGACTTTTTATTTTTATTTTTATTAATTTTATTATTTTTATTATTTTTATTATTTTTATTTTATATTTTTATTTTTATTCATATTTTTCCTTATTTTTCTTCTTTTTCTTTTCCTCTTCTTCTTCCTTCTCCTTTTCCTCTCCCTTTTCTCTTCTTCTTTTTTTTTCTTTTTTCCTTTTTTCTTTTTTTTTTCTTTTTAATTGGCAGTCCATTAGGCTGTAAGCAGGGTCAGGTGATAAACTCTTTTGTTTTCTGGGGTTTTTGTTGTGGTTGGGAAAAAATATGGATGGATGGATGGATGAATATT
The DNA here is from genome assembly GCF_003945595.2 of Pipra filicauda. NCBI lineage: Eukaryota > Metazoa > Chordata > Aves > Passeriformes > Pipridae > Pipra > Pipra filicauda. The sequence goes on from NW_024104408.1 coordinate 876,417, forward strand.
CACATTAGCTGCTATGTTATGGTAACTGTAGCAATTAAAGCTCTGAGGAAGCAAAGAGTACAATCAATATATACCAAGAAGCATCATCTTGAGTGATTACTGCTGTTTGCAAATGGTTACTGTTGCCCAAATGGCATGAAGCTGCGTTGAGGGGGGCAGGGGGAAGATTAGGTTGGATATTAGGAAAAGGTTCTTTATCCAGACAGTAGCACTGGAACAGGATCCCCAGGGAAGTGGTAGCAACACCAAGCCTGACAAGAGACCAAAGAGTGTTTGGACAATGCTTTCAAGCACATGATGGGATTGTTGGGGCTGTCCTGTGCAGGGCCAGGAATTGGACTCAATGATCCTTGTGGGTCCCTGCCAACTCAGGATGTTCTGTGATTCACACTGAGGTAGGACCAAGCCCTCATCCCTCCATCTCCCACCAGTACTTCTCAGCAGCTCTTAGATGCCAGAAGTCAATAAAAACACAGCTCAAGCAAATGTATGTTGTGGTTGCAAAACTGCCTGTACTCAGTATCCAGAGTTATCTGGCCTTCACATGTGCCACTGTGGTATCTGTTGCTACTGCTGCATCAAAAACAGGTACCACAAAACCAGCTGGATACACCAGCTGGGGTACACCGGTACACTGAGATCCCTGGGGGTTTTGCAGATAGTCCCGCTGTTTGGAATCCCACTGGGACTGTGAAATGGGTCAGTGTTCACAGGCCATTGGCTCACTGGAAGGGCCATCCATGCCAGAGGATGGACTTTCACGGAGAGTCCTTTCCTCCCCGGCCCTGAAGGATGCTAAGCTGGCTCTTGTGCAATCGCAGAGGCAGCGTGTTTGCGTGGGGGAGAGGGATGAGCTGCCAGGAGGTGATATAAGGCGGGAAGCAGGGAGCACGGGCAGCAGGGAGCACGGGAAGCAGGGAGCACGGGAAGCAGGGAGCACGGAGTGGCCTCGGGGCAGCGGTGGGTGGGTGGAGGAGCAGAGCGTGGCCTGGCGATGGTAAGTGGGATGAAATCAAGGTGGTGGGATCTCTCAGGACTGGAGCAGGGAATAAACCCCCCTTGCCCAGCAGTCCAGCAGTCACACTTGGGCTTGGTGGAGGGGTGGAAGGGTGCGTGTGCTGCCGGACCAGAGTGGGGCTTTTGGCATTGGCTTTGTCCTGCTCTCAGACAGAGCATTGCCCAGCCATCAGCCCTGGCTGACTCACATCCACATCTCTGATAAGGAGAATCCAGTGTTCAGGGCTGTTCCAGGACTGTGCCATTAGTTTCCCTAAAGAAATCCATTATCTGTACCGACAGCGGAGGTGACTTAATCTGCGTCTTTTTTTCACTAATTTTAGTTGTGTTCAAGGCTTTGGTTTTGGGGGGTTTTATCCTGTTGTCTCCTTGTTATAGATATGAGTCACTGGAAAAGTGAGGATCCTTTTGAAAATCCTAACTTTTCAAAAGAGCTGTAGTGGGAAGAGGGAAACTCCTTCCCTCTTTGGGGAGCCCAGACTGATGCCTCACCTCTGCAGTTTTACTCAAAGTGCCTGTTCTCACTGAAATGTGGCTTTATCACTGTCAGCACATCCCTGCAGGTCTAAGGGCTGCTTTCTCCCACCTTATCTTTCTGGAATCTCTACCTAAATTCAGAACAGTATTTGACCCTTGTGTTAGCCTGAGGGGGTAGGAAATTACTTTGTGCCATCGAACCTAAGAAATATAGTACAGATATTATTGCATCCATGCTTGAGGGTTCACTGTTTCTGAATGACTGCAAACATGTCCAGCGAGCATGGTACAAACCCAAGTTACCCAGAGCCTGCTTGTTTCTCCAGGAAAGGACTGTGAGATGTTTGTTGCTGTTCTCTGTGCTCTGCCTGGCTGGCTGTGAAGTCAACAAGGGTGAGTTTCCCTGTACTCTGTCCCTGCTGGGTCATTGATGGGTAGTATGGAAAGATCCTTACCCCTAGGCAAGAATCTCAGCTTCTGAGAGCTGTGCAGGTCTTCCTGCAGTGGGACGAGTTCGTGCTCACATCTCTCATCAGGGAGATGTTCTTGCTGCATTTTGGCTCACTTGCCTTTTTTTGCTGCAGGTGAGCTGGGGAGCACACATGGCCTGAGGCCACGGGTTGCCGTCCACCCCAAGAGAAGCCCAGATGCCTGCCTGTCCAACCCGTGCCAGCACCAGGGACACTGCCAGGTGGTGGGGGACAGACCAGTTTGCAGCTGCAAACCAGGCTTCAAAGGGGAATTCTGCCAAGGTAGGGCTGGGAATGCTGGTGAGCCCTCCCCAGTCTGTCCAGGGGCACCAGAGGGAAGGGTGATGGGCACAATGCACTGGTATTACCATTACCATCCCACCTCCTGGTTCAGGTCCATTCCCCACCGCTGTAACCACATCCTCGACTACATGTTGGTACAAGACCCAGTCACAGGGCATTTTCTTCTTCCCAAAAAGCTTCAATTCCTTAATTCCTTGGCTGTGCTGTGGTGTAGCTGTGCCAGGGCAGCATGACATGCTGCAGGGCACAGCTGCCCCACCGTCTCAGAACAACCACGCACATTCTGGCACAGCTACAGTGAAGCCCCTTCCAGGCACTATCCAAAAACTGTGTCTTCTTCCTCTGAAGGACAGGGTTGCTGTCCCTGTCTGGTGCCCTTGGCAGACTGTGGGGATTCTGTGGACAGAAGCCCTCGGAAGGGGCCAGGCCCACAACATCTGCCTTTATGTCTTGAGCTTAAGGACTGTGTCTGTTCGGAGTAGTGGCAGCCATGGACTTGTGCAGCTCTTAGAAAATACCAGACCCACATTAACTTCTGCATGTTCCCAAAGGTCTGTCTTTTGCCCAGTGTCTCTGAAGAGCCCTACCAGCAGCCTCCACCGAGGCTGGGATGAGGGTCTGCTGAGCTCAGTGGGACTGTGCCATCCCACAGCTGACGTAGGGCTCCTTCAGGCCTCTTCCTTATTGCTATTGCAGATGGCTTTTTCCCCCAGATGTGGTACTGAAGCTGGCCTGTGAGGAGGAGTATATGAAGATGATGGTGAGGAAGGAGGTGTTTGAACTCTTGAAAATCCCACGGGAGCTTGTCCACTTGAAGAACCAAGCGTGCAAGGTCTCAGAAAAGGAAGAAGAGGGTGAGCTGTTTTTTTCAGCCACTCTCACTGGTGAAAACCACACTGCCTGTGGGTCAATAATCCAGGTAAGGATCCAGCAGACACTTTCTGCATAGCTCCAAAGCCATGAGAGGAGCAGACATGCTAAGTGGGGACAGCAAAGGGAAGCCTCAAAGGCTTTTCCTTTTTCATCTAGGTGTTGTAAAGTTCTCCTTCCCTTTGAAAGGCTTCCCTGGGGATGTCAGAAGCCTCTGCTGCTGTGCTGGCAGCACATTTTGCCTGATTTAGCAGAACATGGAAGTCTCAGTGTGTGCTTCACTAGCTGATAACAGCCTTCAGCTTTGTGGCCACACCCTCTGAGCTCTGCAGCCCCGTCCCCTTGGCCCCTCACTTGCTTCATGGATCAGGAAGGGTGCAGAGGAACTGGTGCTCCAGCTCTGCATTTTGCAGAAGAGCCCTCACCCGTGCTCACTGTGCTGACTCCTGCCTGCTCTGCTGGTGGCTCCCAGTAGCCCCCGAACACAAGGCTTGAGCTGAAACCCCAGCAGATATCCAGGCCTGGAGCAGCTACAGCTGAGTTGCACCGAGCTGGAGCTTGGATCTCTGTGTATGCATTTAGCCGTAATCTGGACACTTGATTTCTGTGTCATTCCAGAAAAACAACTCCCATGTCTCCTACTCCAACGTCATTGAGTCAGAGCAGGAAGCCCATGGGGCCATGATCTCCCGGAGTTTTCAGCTGGAAGTGCATTTCTCCTGCATCTACGCCTATGAGCAGGTGGTGAGGCTGCCCTTCGCTCTCACTGCTGTTGACAAGTGAGTGGTGCCATTTGTCCTTGCTGCTGACATGGTGTCTTTGAGCTCGCAGAAAAGCAGATGCCTTCAATGAGGTGATCTGCAAAGGCCCTGGGGAGCCCCTAGAGAGCCCTGAGAGCAATGCCAGACATGCTGATCTGCCATCCTAGCCTCTCTTTTTCTTCCCAATGTGTTTTTTCAACACAAGGTTTGGGCCTGGGGCAGAGCCAAAAAGGGGCACACACAATCTGCCTTTCTCCTGTCCTCACTGCTTGAAACCAACTCCAAAAAACGAAGGGTGGGAACTGGAAGAGGCCCCCACTAGGCTCCCATGGAGGTGCAGGGTTAGAATTGCCTTTCTTGGAGCCCTCGCCGGCCAGCAGGTCAATGGGAACCACTGCAGCTCTTTGCTTCTGTCCACGCATGGCACAGAAGGCAGCTCAGGGCCTGGCTCTCACAAGGCTCCACCTGGGAACAGAGGCACATCCAGAGTCAAAGCACCTGCATCAGTGGCCTGACTTGTGCTACATCCTTCCTGCTTTCTCATTCTGTTTGGGAGCCCTCATCCTCTGCTCTCCTCTCCTCTCTTCGTCACTGTTCCCAGGCTGGTGCAGTCCGTGGTCAGGGAAGGACACTTCAATGTCAGCATGAGACTGTACAAGTCCCCCTCCTACCTCCAGCCTTATCACCTGCCGGCTGTGGCCGTCCCCGTCACGGACACACTCTATGTCCTGCTGAAGATAGAAGGACAGCACCAGCTCAAGTACTTCCTGCTGAGTATTTTGGACTGCTGGGCCACCCCAAGCATGGATCCCTTCCAGAGCGTGCAGCACAAGCTGATCGAGCAGGGGTGAGTGGAGAGCCCTCAGCACACTCGGTCTCCTTGCACCACGAGCACAGTCACATCTCTTTCCTGGGTGCTAAGGACAGGAGCAATGAGCAATGACACCATCGTTGCTCATAGGTGGAACCTGTGGGAGACACCATTATCAAACAGCCAGAACAGCCCCACAATGAGCCTCCAAAAAACTCTGAACTGAGTCCCCTCTCCTGCTCTGCTGCCAACAGTGCTGCCTTCCTTCTGGTGTTGCTCCTGGCCAGCTAGGGAGGCAAAGGGCAAGAGGAGGAGAGGGGAGACTCTGCTGGGATATGCAGATGTCTCCATGAAAATCCTGCCTTAGAGGTGGCTGCAGCCAAGCTAAAGCCAGAAATGTGTCTATCTGGGAAGTGGGAACCACAGCCAGGCTCACTCCACCCCTGCAGAGCAGCTGTGGCCCCACAGAGCAAGACATAAGCCAGCTCCTGGACTGCTAGCAGCTCCTCCCTGAGCTGGGCACAACACAGATTCCAAGGAAAGGCATCCCCACCGGCACTGAGGAAGAAATAGGCCTGTTCAGCAAAGCCTACGGGCTGCACCTGGTCTTTGTGGGATCTGGTGTTCCAGGCTGGGATGCTTCCCCTCATTTGGCACTCACTGACCCAGCTGTCATGTCCCAGGTGTCCCCATGATAAGACAGTGACCTACCTGAATGCCATTGGAGAGAGCAGTACCGCCAAGTTCAGCTTCCAGATGTTTCAGTTTGTTGGTTACCCCGAGGTGTTCCTGCACTGCCGTGTCCGGCTCTGTCTCCCCAACGGTCCAGAGCCCTGTGCCAAGGTGAGCCCTTGCTGTTCTGTACCATCACCTGGCCAGGTGTGGTGCTGGGGAAGGCATGCTCCTTGCAGTAGGGGCTCTGCTCTGGTTCTGGGTGCCTCACACAACAAACATCGGGAGCTCACCCCAGTGCCCTGAACCAAAGGCACAAGGGCTTGAACCCAACGGAGAGCTCCTTTCCCTCTTCCCTCTGGCTATTGGGTATTTGCAGGAGGAGAAGTCGATGCCAGGATTTGGGGAGGAATGGGCTAAGGTTCTTTAGGACCTGGTTCTTCTCATGCTCTGGGGTCCTGACTGCTCCCAGGCTGCGGCCCCAGTAGGGTCTCTGCCAGCAGGAGACCTCCAGGATGGCCCTTGCCCTTTGAGCAGGCTTTTCCCCTGTCCTCTGGTTCCATCACCCTTCTCTTGGCCCTGTTGACAGCAATGCCCAAGGCACTTGAAGAGCAAGAGGGCGCTGGTGGATGACTACAACAAGATTGTCTCCTATGGGCCCATCCACCTGCTGGCTGCTCCTTCCTCAGGAGCAGAGACCCACCATTCCAGCACTGACCAACAGGACCTGGTGGGTATGTATGTCCTTCTGGGGAGAACAGGAGCAGCTCCCAGACCCTTGCCACTCTCTAGGTAGTGCTAGGTTGTTAAAAAGGGCTGCTAAAGTCTGTGCACAGAAGCGTGGAGTCCTTCGGGTGTCATGGCCATGCACGGCAAATTCCAAAGCCAAACCAGCACAGAGCTCTGTGTGAGTGGCTCCATGCCAGGCACAGGTTGGGATGAACAGGGGAGCTGGGCAGGAAGGGACCCGAAACCAGAAGACTGTTGGTGCAGCACCCCAGCCAGGGAAGGCTGGGTCTTCACACTGGACCTCTGCATCACCAGCCCAGCAAGGCAGGCTCCTCCTGAGCACCAAGGGCAATCCAGGATATTCAAGCAGCAGTCCAGGACCAGGGTTGGGGACAAGCCCACCTACAGCATAGCTCAGACCAGGCATTGAATGCTGAGCCCTTGGGCAGCAGGGGTGGGTAGAGGCCATTTGGGGTGACTGAGTCCTATTAGTGCCCTCAGGATTCCGAAGTACCCCCAGCTCCAGTGGCTCCTGCCCTGCACAGGAGGTGACCTCCCCCAAATCCATCCCCAGGCAGGAGATGCTGCACTGGGGCTCAGAGCTGGCTCGGGGGACCCAGATATGTCACGAGTCTCTCTCCTCTTTGGCAGGACCCAGCCCGTGGCTGCCTGGGGCCCTCGTCCTGCTGTGTGTGCTCGGTGTGCTCACCGTGGCTGCGGCGGCCGTCAGCGTGGGGCGGCGAACGGGTTAGGAAACAGCTGTTTCCAAATAAATGTGACAGTGGCAAAGAGCCTCTTGCCTGTGTCTTTATGGGCTTGGGGGGGAAGGAAGTGATGGTTGGACACAAACAGTGCGTGAAGGTTGAGGCACATCAGAGTGTTTCTGTTCCCTGTAGCATCCCCAGGACTTTCTCATTCCCTCAGGGCCCAGGCTCTCTAAACTCAAAGCATGTACCCTGGGCTGGGAAGGTCCTTCTTCCTGTGTTCCTCTTCCCCAGAGAGTCACCCTCTGGGGAAGTGGGGTGATGGAGGTATCCCCACACTAGGTACTTGCCCATCAAAGCTGGTCTTTGTGTGGTTCTGTGTGACACAGATGTAGTGTTAGCAGAGAAAGGGTTGCTCTGTGCATGCACACCCGTGTGTGCATCTATCCACACTGATTTCTCCCTTCATCCATGACAAATTGCCAACAAGGTTTCTGCCTATTGATACACTCCTACTATAAAGCAAATAACAAACAGTATTGTAGGTATCAAAGACTAAATCCACAGTGCTCAGACAGCTGGCAGGGATTTAATACTGAAACATGGATCAGGAGAAGACAAGCCGTTGCCCTGCGAGGTGGCTGTGTGTGAGCTTTCAGCTGAAGCACAGCATCCATGCAGGAATCATTGTTGGCCCCTGCAGGTGTTTTGCAGGAAACACATCCAGCAGATCCCTGCCAGAGAGCAGGAGATGTATTGCCAAGAAACTCATGGGATTTCTGTTTTTTTTGCTGGCTCCCAGACCTGAACCTCCCAATGGCAGGAAACCCATTTCTGGGCTGGTTCAGCACCAAAGGCCATCTCTAGTGAAGAGGAGGATGGCTCCATCGCAGCTGAAGGTGGGCGGTTCATGGGCTCCCTCCTCATCCCTTCAATAGCCCTTTGGGGGATAAGATCAGGGGCACTTCAAGACCACGGAACTTCAGCCTGGAGGGACTTCGGTGGAAGGGTCATCTCTGGAGCTCCTTGCCCAAGGCAGGCCACCAGGAATGGAAGAGCAGAAGCAAAGAGCCCTGGTGTGGTGGATCATGCCCACTGAAGGGTAAACTCAGGTGTGGCAAACTGATTCCTCCCTCCATGGGGAAGCTGCATCTGCCAGGATCGAAGATTTCTCTCAGTGGATGCACACAAAGGCAGGAAGAGAGGTCCAGCCAGGAGCTACTCCTGGGAGACTGTGGTGTTTTTGTCATGTCTGATGATGTGGGATAGGGAGCCAGAGGTCTCCTTCGTCTTTGGGTAGTAGAGGATGACCAGCCAGATGAATATGAAGATTCCTGCAGGGAAAGGAATACAAACACTCAGCAGCAGCAGGAGATGGTGGGAAGCATCTTGCCAGGATGCTGACAGCGTTTCCCTGCTGCTTCCAGGGAATTCTCCCAGCTCACTCCTGCCCCCCATACTTCAGGTGAGCCATTTGGCTGGGACATGCCAAATGTCCCTAATCCTCTGCTGAGGAATGACTTTCTTGGAGGAAAATATCCCCCATGGAGTGGATGTGGTTGGAAGCATGAGCATCTCCATGCTGGCGGCTGGGACCTGCTGCTTGACATGGCCTGCCAGTCAGTGCTGGGAAGATGCTGGTGCCTTGGGACCCCTAGTCAACCCACTGCCAGGCTCCTGCCTCCTCCATCTTCCCCACCTGAGCTCAGGGAACCCAGCTCAGAGGCAGCACTGACCTTGGAGAGAGTTGAGGATGGTGAAGAGGTAGAGCACGGGCGCAGAGGAGATGCCATGGGTGAAGAATGCCAGGGCCCAGGTGGCTCCCAGCAGGCAGAAGAGCCCTGCTGCCACTAGGGCCACCTTCCAGGGCTTGCGGCCTCCCTGCACTGCCCCTGTGCCCTGCAAGCTGCAGCTCTTCTGGGTCACCACCCCAAGGAGAGCCATGTTGAAGAGGAATATGAGGCTGAAGTAGCCGCAGTTGGTGATGTAGTGGAGCAGGACATGTTTGGAAGTGATCCAGCACCTGAAAAGAGACAACCACAGTGCCTCCAGTGGTCCTGCAAGCCCCAGAAGCACTCATGGGAGCCTCCACATAGGGATGTTTCAGGAATGCAGGGACACTCTTGTGCTGGGGGGATTTTCCAAGGCCAGGATGAAGCAAGGGGACAGTGGTGCATATCCACCGCCCTCGTGTTGCTCAACTGGGAGGGATCCTGGGGAAGCTCCAGGTGGACCTTGGACATCCCTCCATGACCTGGAGGGCTGCAGGCATGGCCAAGGAAGCTCAGCATGACAGGTGGTGGTGGGGGTGGCGGATATGTTGTAATCACAATTAAGGAAGCAGAAGCATGGCATAAAGCCAAGCTGGATGGGTGCAATCCCTGACTGCTGCACTCCCAGCAGGACTGGGCTACCACTCCCTGTGCCAAAGGGCCACCTGAGCCCTGTGGGCAGTGGTGCACGCACAGGGCTATGACCTGGTGGTCTGTGGTCTGGATGCTGTACTCTCCGTAGCTGCCGATAGCTCCTGCCACTCCCACCACGAGAATGGGCAAGCCTGGAAAAAGGGAGACACACAGAATCACAGAATTGTTTAGGTTGGAAAGGACCTCTAAGATCATCGAGTGCAACCATTACTCCAGCACTGCCATGTTCACCACCAAAGCATGTCCCCAAGTGCCACACCCACCCATCTTTTGAACACTTCCAGAGATGGTGACTCCACCATTGCCCAGGGCAGCCTGTTCCAGTACCTGACTACCCTTTCAGTGAAGAAATTTTTCTTACTATCCAATCTAAACCTCCTAGTGCCCCCCTCTCCCCTAAGCTCGCCCCCAGGCTGGCAGTGCTCACCCCAGCCAAGCAGGCACAGCTTCGCCAGGTAGTGGTGGATGTAGACACCAAGGACCTTGACGAAGAGGAGGTAGAGCTGACAGCCCTCCAGCGCCGTCCAGGTGAAGCAGCAGAGCAGGCAGTAGTGGGTGAGCCCCCCCAGGACCTTACAGGTCTCCGGCTGGGTCCTCCCAGAGAGCCCACTGTTGAGCAGGAAGGCCAGGTTGAGGAGGAACAGGCTGCCCACGAGGTTCATGTGCAGCCCCAGGTTGATGCGCACGGTCTCCTCAAACCTGAACCTGCACCTGAGTGTTCCCAGAGGGACCAGGAAAGGTAGAGGTCACAGGTGAGCAGGGCCTCCTGCTGCATCACAGCAGGTCCATGCAGAGGCACCAGAATTGCCCCACATCTCTCCCAGCTTGACAAGTCCCCATGGAGCTGCTGGCACATCCTACCTTATGAAGAGGCAGAAGGCGATGGTGAAGATGGAAAAAGCCATGGCTACCCCACAGCCAGCGGTGGCAACAGCCATCAAGGCTTGTGCTGTGGGGCTGTCCAGAGCTGGGTTCTGCCAAACATGCACATGTTATGTTAGACAGGCCCCAGACCAGCCTAGAAAACCCAACTGCAGCTACCAGAGCCACAGGGCTGATAAACCCGGTGGACTGCTGCAGAGACCCCATACAAGCCCCCTGTCTGGCCAGCAAAAGGTCTTCAGGGGGAGCAAGGCAGTGGTGGCTCAGAGGAGATGCTCCCCAAGGTGCAGTGAGGAGTGAGTGAAGTGGACCACCATGACCACCCTCCTGGGAGACTTCACCAGGATATGGGATCTTAAGCCTTGCTGCTCCAGAGTCTGCATTAGGCTGGGGCCTTTTCTGGGCTGTCCTGCTCTGCTGACCTGCTGCTGCCCTCCTGAGCTGGGGCTGGGCTTGTGTTTGGGACCTGGGCTTGCCTGGAAACAGCTATAACTATCCCTGTGTGGCTACTCATGACACCAGAGGGGCCACCAAAGCGGGTGGGCAGCACTGTCAGGGCACAAGCAGGAGCTGTGGGGAGTGGGATCATCACCAGGAGGAGGGTGAAGAAGGTGAGATGGTCACAGGAGCAGACTGTCTTCTGGTCCCCAGGCTGTGTGACACATCCACTGCTGCGCCAGCCTCCTGCCTGCCCTGCAACAGGAAAGGAGTGACAACAAAGAGCACCAGGCACAGCCCCACACACCCGGCCCTGCCGAGGACTGTACCTTTGCTGGGATCCCAGAAGACACACTGCGGGGTGACATCCTGCCAAGAGGGACAGCGGCATCAACTGATGCCACAGTGAGGGGCACTGGAGAAGAGGTGGAGGGCGGACAGGGCTGACTTACACGGGGCAGCTGCCTGTGGGTGAAGGTGAGCTGCACAGGGTCCCGCAGCCCGGAGATGCTGGTGTTTCCCACTGTGATGCCCACCACGGTGTTGTCCAGGACCTGCCCTGCCTGGTTGACTTCCTGCATGGGGGCAACGTTGCCTGAGCCGAGCTGGTGTGTAGCAAGTGCCAGCAGCAGCAGAAAGGGTGCCAGCAGTGCCAGCTCATACCTTGAACATGCCAAGCTGCTGGATGTTGAGGACTGTCACCACCACACGCACTATCCGGCTACTCAGAGACCGAAATATCTCCCTAGGGAGATGGATTTTTCCTGCCTTCCCCTTCTCTGTGATGTTCAGCGTGCTGGGGCCCTGAGGCAGAGAAGAACAGTGAGAGGTTGCTGCTGGCAGGTTGCTTCTCTGCTTGGGACCCACCAACCTTGCTCCAAATTCAGCCAGAAGCCCTGTCTGAGGGCAGAAGGAGAGAAACTCATCCCCAGCAGCTAGAGACAGAGCTGGGAGTGGGACTCACAAGGTCCTCAACCCATGATCACCCATGCGTGGGACATCCATAGCTGGCAGAGCCTGTGGGTGGGCAGGAGGCCCAAAGTCACACACGTTCCTCCTCCTTTCCTACCTTACTCTCCCTGTGACCACCCATGTCTGCTGGAATGGCTCTCAGGGAGGGCTCTTTCCTCCCAAGCACCATTTCATGTGACTCCTTGCCAAGGGATGTTAAAGTTGATGTGGGTCCATGATGCAACCCCAGAACAGAGTGGAGGAAGAGCACAGCAGGGCACACCACACCCCAGGGCAGGGGCCGAGGGATGCTTGGAAAAGGGATGCTTGGAAGGTGTGGGACCTCCCAAGCGAGGGAGAGGGAAGGGCACATCTCACCTCCGTGGGGGAAAAGGTGATGAGAACATCACGGACGGCAGCCCTGCTGACATTCAGGAGCAGCTTCTTGAGCCCAACCAGTTGACTGTGCAGCCCCTGCACCTCCCTGCGGGACAGCAGGGCTGTGGGACTAGTGGATGCAAGGAGCTGAGCCCCCAGACCCTGCCATGGCCAGCCCTGCTGCTACCTGAACCAGCGATCCCGCAGGCAGGCACAGGCGGAGCTGTAGGAGCGCCCCAGCTCCGGGCAGCGCTGGGGCAGCTGGAGGATGCCAAACCCACGGCCCCGTTTCTTTGGCTCCACCGTCACGTTGCAGCACGAGAGGGAATCATCACCCCGACCCAGAGCTGGGGAGGATGGGAGCAGGGTGACCACCAGGCACCGCAGCACTGGGTGGGCACTGGGGTGAGGGTGGGGATGGGGGGCACCACTCACCGGAACAGCGCTCATTTCCCCCAGCAATATCTGGAAGAAGAGTACGTGAAGAAATGGAGGGAAAACCCCAAAATCTAGGGTGAGTCCTCCCCTTGCCCACAAGGGAAGGGGAGGCAGGAGAATCTGGCAGCTACCAGGTTTGAAAGGAACAGCTCTGCAGTTACATGGGCTTCAAAAACACCCAGACAGCCATCAGGGCTGGTGAGGACAAAACCACTGTGTCCAGCCCCCCCCAGAGGGATTGTAGAAGAGACCCTGGGCTGCTGGTTCCAGATTTTAAAAAATGCCCCAGCAGCAAACCCCCCAACTCCACTTGCCTCTGCCAGTTCTGCACATCCCAGCAGGGATTCTCCTTCTGGCCTGTCCACTTTTCAGGGTGAAACACCCCACCATGGTCTTTGGGTCAACACCTTCCCATGTGAAAACCTTCCCCTCAAGCCCATGGCACCCCCCACACCGAGGATGTCTGTCCCCCCCTCACCCACCACTCACCAGGCGCCATCAGGAGCAGCAGGATGGTGCCCAGGAACAGGTTCATGCTGCTTTGTGGGGTCTCCTGACCACCCCTGGCTGTCCCACCTCACTCCAGTCCCCTTGTCTCAGCAGCTCAGCTCCTCCCCAGGCTCTGCTGGGGCTTGTGGCCACTCCTGAGGCAACAGGGTCGTGTCTTCATTTCCTTTCTGAGAACCCCTCACGCCTTCCTGTGGGCTGGCAAGGGACCTCCTGCCCTGGCTCACAGCAACAGTGACAACTGTCAGAGCTGCAGCATTTCCCTCTCGGCTCCTTCCGCTCTCTGACGTGGGGCTTTTTGCTTTCCCTTTCTCTCCCCAGTCCTGCCAAGGGGTCGATGGCACCCACCAGCACAGTGACATGCTGAAGCATCCCCCTCCTAAACTGGGCATCACCACAAGCTGCTGGGATGAAGCATCCCCTTCCTGGGAAGGTGTCCCTGCCCCAGGTGAGTGCTGGAAGCTGGGTGGAGGGGGGATCAGCTGCAGCCAGAGCACCCTCTGGAAGGGGAAATGGTTGAACAGGAGATGCGGTGCTGCACTTGCAAGCAGCACAGCCAGGACAGCCAGGTTCTGCCTGGCCCCACAGCCACTGAAGGAGGCAACTCTTGTCCTGTGAAGTCTCCCTCTTTACATCTCTGTCCTCCACCAGCCTCCCTTTCTGGGTAGTGATGGTCCCTGGATTCCCAGGCCATTGGCATCTCCCTCCATCACGCCAACCCCTATGGCACCAGGCAGCCAGTGCTCTGCCAGGAGCAAAATTACCTGTCCCAGCTCAGAAGGATCCTACAGGCTGAAATGCCAAGTCCTGCCCTGGGAATGGGACAATCCCAGCTGAGGGATAGATCCCATTAGGGAGCCCACCAACGCACCAGGCAGAGACCCCAGGAAGCCACACTGTGAGAGGAACAACTTTAATGGGCACAAGTCCGGTGTGCAGGCATGCTCACTAAACTCCTTCACCATCCAAAAATAGACATTCAACAAAATAACAAAAATAGATTATTCCAGCTGCCAGAGGGTGTGGCAGGGGCAGAGTCATTCTGTCTTCCCTGGGGAAGGACCCTCATGGTGACCACCAGCAAGGGCTGAAGATGGGGCCTTTCCCAGCCATCATCCCTGGCCTCAGGGCATGGGAGAGGATGTCCGGAGGCCCCGTCCACTTTTTGCAGCCCTCATTGCCCAAGTGAATATCCCTCCCTCCTTTCTGCCCCAAAGATGCCAAGCCAGTCAGGATGCAGTGGGTGGGAAAATTGGGGAGGGGGCTGGCAGAGGCAAGGGGCGGCTGGTCCCGCTGCAGGTCCCTGGGCTCCTCACAGCCCTACGGGGCGGGTGCAGTAGCAAAGCAGGTGGAGTCAGTCCTTCCCGTGGCTGTCCTCGGCGCAGGGAGCCCCGGCACGGCACAGCCACCGCGGGGCTCAGCCAACGTGGCTGCTGTTGGGCTGCAGCTTGACGCTGTCGGAGCTGCACTGTGAGTCGGGGGACTTCCTCGCCTGCAGCACCATGGTCCAGTACCAGAGGAAGATGAGGAAGCCTGCGAGAGGGGAGAGGAAGGGTGGGTGAACCCCCACAAGACACCAACAGCAGCTGAGAGAGAGCCAGCCAGCCTGCCAGGGCTCCTCCCACACCTCATCACCATCCCACCAACACCCCATGAAAACCCTGGTGCCCTTCGGAGGAGCCCAGTGTCTCAGGCTCACCTTGGAGGGAGTTGATGATGGTGAAGATGTAGAGGGAGACAAGGCAGAAGACACCAGAGGTGAAGGAGAAGAAGATCAGTGCCCAGGGAATGCCCAGCAGGATGCTCAGCCCAAAGAGGGCCAGGACGTGCTTGAGCTTGTGGCCTTTCTTGTTCTGCCGGAGGATCTCCCGGACCATGGCCCCCAGCATGACCGAGTTAAAGAGGAACACCAGGCTGAAGAAACCCAGGTTCACGATGTTATGGATCAGGGGGCTCGTGATCCAGCAGCTGGAGGGAGGAGAAAGGGCAGAGGGTTACACTGTGTCATCACACAGGGACATGAGCTGGGAGGGTCTGGGGGAAGCACAAAGGTGTGGTGCCAACTCAGTGCCCAGGGTGGGGGGATCCCCCACCACACCCTGGCACAAAGCCCCAGAAAAGCCACGAGGGGGCCAAGGGAAGTCTGCAGGACACAGTGAAGGTTCAGCCAGTTGACTTTACCTCTGACCAGAAACAAGGCAAGGCGTTTCCCACGACTTACATGGTTGCGCTGGTGGATTTGCCATCAATGGATTCATAGACGGGGACGGAGAAGGGGCCGTAGTTTGTCCAGTTAGCCAGGAAGATCAGTGACACACAGAGGAAGGGGAATCCTGGGTGGCAAGAGCAGAGTGAAGTGGCTGCCCTAGTCCCTGGCTTTTGAACCTTCTGGGAGGACTTGTTGCCCCTTTCTCCCTGTGTAGAATAAAAACCAACATCCTCCCTCCCAACAGGGCACTGAGGGCAGAGCAGGCAACAAAGAGGCCTGGCTTAAGCCCTGGCCTGGGAGTGGGCTGTGCTGTGCTGACCCCAACCAGGGGTCTCCCAGGGATGTGGAACTTTAGCCCACAAAAGGTCATGAGATCTTCCTACCACAGCTTCCTGCCCAAAGCACAGCAGAGATGTGCGGGTGCTTCCTGCATCCAGCCCACCTCTCTGGGCTGCCCTGGGTGTTTTTTTCAGAAAGATAGGATCCCATTACTATTTAAAGACCCCAAGTGGTGGCTCTCACGTCTCTCTTGCTGGGTGACACCCTTGCTCTAGCACCAGCTTCTGCTCTCAGCCATTAAGTCCCCTTCTCCACCCCTCTGCTTTCAGACATCTGCTCCCACACAGCTATGTCTCCATCCCCATCCAGGCATTCCATACCCAAGTGCCCCTCCACCCTGTGCCCTGGGGGTGTCTCTGCCTCCCCTGTGCTCACCCCAGCCCACCAGGCAGAGCTTGAGGAGGAAGTGGTCATGGTAGGCGTTGAAGACTTCGATCACAAGCCGGTAGAGGTTGTAGCCCTCGATGCCCATCCAGGTGAGGCAGCTGAGAAGGGAGAAGTGCAGAAACAGCCCCCCAGCTCTGCAGACTGCCTCGCTGCTGCTGGAAGCCAAGTGCTCGGAGATGAGGAAGGTCATATCCAGGAGGAAGATGGCACCCAGCAGGTTCATGTGGATGTGCATGCTTGTGATCTGGTCTCGCTGTTTGCTTCTAGAGAATAGAAGGGTGCAGACCTCACCACCATGCCTGGCCCGGCCCTTGGTGCCCCACAACACCCCACAGCTTCACATGGGTCCTTGAAAAGATCTTTACAGGCTTCTGCTTGCTGGGTCCATAACAACAACCAAGCAGATTTTCCAAAATCATTGAAAAGAGAGGTGTTTCTGAGCACCCTGCAGGAGGCCTGACCAAGGGGGCGGTTTCTGGAGAGGAGAACTCTGCTTTCTTCAGGCCTGGCTCCTTCATCATGCTTCCAGCCAGGCCATCAGCTGCACTTGGAGAGCTTGTGCTCCACCAGGGGTTCATGGCAAGGGACAGGACACAGACAGGGAGCGTGGTGTGAACCATCAGACTGTACCTGAAGTAGAGGAAGACAATGGTGCAAATGGACGCCAAAGCTGAGATCAGGCACCCGATGTAGGTTATGATGCTCAGGTAATGCCTGTGCACGTAGGTGATCTCTGGGGAGGATACCTGAGGAGAAGGAGGAAGGAGAGACGGTGAGGAAGAACAGCCAGTGGGAACAATGTAGAGAGCTGTGGGAAGGTGCTACCCACCATCAGCACAGCAAAGTAGGTGAGGTGGTTGCACCTGCACTCGGTCTGGCTGCTCCCCGTCACTGTTGCACAACCATAGCTGTCCCAGCTCCCAGAAGCAGCTGTGCAGGAGAAAGGGAGAGTGTCTGGTGAGCAGCAGGAACATCTGCCTCGGGTTCACGGATCTTTAGGGCAAGGAAAGAGGTAGGACAAGGATGAGGGGTCCCAGCTTGTCCCAGGCCACGCACATGTACTCAGATAGCCCACTCAGCACCAGAACCCATTCCTAGGGAAGGGGAAAGCACTTAGGTTAGCTATGGAGGGAAAAACCTGACATCAACCCTGTGGGAATGGTTTGTGGAGCTGGAGCAAGGAAGGGAGGTGCAAAGCAACCTGCACTCTTACCAGCGGGGCTGTGGTACCTTGCAAAAGGGGCAAAGGCAGTGCCTGGCTTCACACCCAAGGGCAGGGGCACTCACCAGTGATGTCCTCCCGCCAGAAGACACACAGTGGGGTCACATTCCTCTGCAATGACAAAACCATGGGCCCTGGTCAGGATGCAGCTGTGGGTTTGTTGCCAGCACGTATGATAGGGGAGAACATGGGGCAGGAGGCAAGATGATCTCAGGAGACAAACCAACCCCTACAAGGCACCTGATGGAGCAGATACCTCCTTCCAGGTCCCCTTTTCCAAACAAGGGGTTCAGCTTTGAGCAGGCACCTGATAGGGCCATGAATGAGCCAAAGGATTGTTAGCTGAGAGTGTTTCCCAGCCCTGGAGACTGTGCTGGAGGTGACACACCTGCCATGCAGCATCTCCTGGACAGGTGGAGGCAGTGCCACCCCCAATGCACACAGTGAAGCTGTGATCATGAGGCAGCCCCAAAAGACACAGCAGACCCTGCACAGGCAGGCCAAGGGCATGGACCTGCTGGATTGTGCCCACTCTCTAAGCTGGCAGGGCCCGAGCCTTCTTTGTCCCTCCATTCCTGGTGGGATCAGGTTCAACGAGGCTGTGTCCCCACCTACCGGCAGCTGGTCATGGTAGAAAGTGAGGACCACTGGGTCAGAGAGGTTGGCTACCACCGTGTCCAACAGGGAGATGCTGACTACCCTGTCTCCCAGGATGTGGCTGCTGTTTTCATCCTGTTGGAGAAAAAGAGGAGGCAGTGGCAGTGTGGGAAGGGAGAGCTGCTGGGTGTGAGAATCCCCAAGAAGGAGGTCCCAGGACTCTTTCCCCATCACGCTTCTTGGGCAAGCTCATCTTTGAAGCATCTTCTCTGAGCAAGCACCAGCACCTTGGCCTGGGTGCCATCCCTGCTGCCCTGCACCACACACACTCCACCGTGCCACGTGTGTGGGCATTACCTGGAACATGGTTTGGTTGTTGATGTCCATGAGGAGCACCCTGTGCTCCACCACCTCATCCCTCTCCTTCACCATCATGAACAGGCTGCTTGGCAAGTCCACCGTGAACCCATGGACCTCTCCACCCTCCTGCAAGGAAAGACTCGTCAGGAGGGAGTTTGGGAGGTGAAGCAGTGGGCCAAGAGCACCAGAGCAGGCTTTCCAGGACCCACCTCTCTCTGGGAAGCAAAGGCCAGGTGCTGAGGATCCTGAGCGGGCTGGACCCTCAGGACAGTTGCATGCACAGTGGCCTTCCCAAAGGTCTGGTTCTGCCCTTCGAGCTCCACCTTGGCCAGCGTCTTCTCCAGCTCCCCAAGTTTGCTATCAGGGAAGGGGTGCAGTGAGCAGGAGGCAGTGGACACGCATTGGCAGCAGCAGGAACGGCGCGAGCCGGGAACTCACCGCCGGAGCGTCTGCTGCTCCGTGGCTCCCGTGGCTGGGGCCAGGGGCTGGGCAAGGAGGCTGTCCAAGGCAGTGAGCTGGTCCTCCACGTCTTGCTCCCAGACGGGCATACTCTCCGGAGAGGCTGATGGAAAGGAAATGCCGTGAAATACATTGGCAGAACTGGCTTCCTCGTGCCCAAAACCAAGTGGGCGCGGCCCTTGGGGGAGCAGAAAGCAGATGGCTTCAAGCTGGCCCCAAGCTGGGGAAGCTGATGGTCACCCAAACCCAGAGAGCTTTCCTGCCACCCACAGCTTGGCTCCCACCAAGTCCACTGAGACTAGGTTGATGGAGACAGAACCCCGAGAGGCCACTGCAAAGCCCACAGTTTCCCAGGATTTTAGGGAGCAAAGCACTTCTGAAAATCTCCACCTCCATCTTTAGGGATCCCAGGTACCAAGCCTATCTTTGGGCTGCTTCAAGCAAACCTACATCCCCTTCCATCACCCTTCAGCTCTCTTCACATCACCAGGCTAAACCATATACTGGGACACCACCAGTGCTCTGCTGATGGCTACAGAATGGGCTGGGGATGAAACAAACCTTTCATTTCCTTAAAATAACGTTGAATTGCCTTTACCAGGGAAGAAGTATTCAGCTCTAGCATCAAGGGAGGTGTTCTTCCCGTCCTTCGAGATGTAGGACACGTTGAAGATGATCATGCTGGTTCTCTCAGTCTTCTGACTCTCCTGTCCCTTGGTGATGCTGCTGGATGGGTCCCCACCCAGGAGGATGCTCTGCTTCCCATACACCAGCTGCAGGGTCCTGTTGGCCTTGAACCAGTAGACACAGAAGCGGTACCTGCCCAAGGTGGGGGGCAAGCTGTACTTGTAGTAAGAGTTTCTCCTGTTTGGCAAAAAGGGCCTCCTTATTATCAGTGCCTGGGCTGTGTTCTCGATGGAGATGGTGGCGGGGCCGTGCTCGTAAATGACAGAGCTGCTCTGGGTCTGGTTTCGGTCCCCGCAGAAGTGGAAATCCTCTTCCTTGTGGCCACTGGCTCCCACCCCTGGGTTGCACAAGCACACAGAGACTCTGGTTTAGCCACCCCCAGCAAACACTGCATCCCCACACCAGCTGTCACATGTGGCACACCGGGTTCTCCACCCCAGTCATCCCAAGCTTGTCCTGGACCGGCTGCACAACATCAGCCACCTCCCCGATGTCACAGCCACACTGGGAGGATCTGCCAGGGCCCCATGGGCAACAGGACTCCTGTCTTTCAGAGGCACCCTCTCCCATGTGCCACCACTCACACTGACAGAGACTGACAGAGTCAGTCTCTATCCCCAGAAGGGAAGGATGGAGACCATCTCCTTTCCCAGGAAAGGACACATCCTGCCCAAGAGACCCATCAGAGGCTCATCAGCCCATGACATGTTTTACCTCTGTGGAAGCCACAGCTGCAAACACCCCTTGGTGCCCCTCAGCTGATTTTTTGGGGCTGCCAGTTACTTCCAGCAGCCCAAACCCAGCTCACCATCCCAAAGCAGGACATAGTTGAGGCAGTCTACCTTGGAGGGGGGAGAGAAGGAGCAAAAGGAGGACCTTCATCCTGGGCAGCTTTCTGCTTTGGCTTGGCCTTCAAGGTGACAGCAGAGCCTGGAAGGGCACAAAAGAGAGGGGCCACATGAGTATTTGGGTATCCTCCATGCCATGGGGTCAGGACTGGAGAGCAAAGGCTGTGCAGGCGGGACACCAGCCGGTGTCACGGCCAGCTCCATGCTGCCTCTGCCACCAGGAGGAGCCAGGAGCACCAAGCATTCCACCTGGCTGTGGGCTGGAAGGATGGCAGGAAGCTCCCGAGCTCTTGGCACAGAGAGGGTGCCCCCCCACCCCAGCACAGGCCAACGACTCCTCATGGGAGGGGTCCCCTCTTCCGCTCACTGCTCCACATCTCAGTTCAGGCGTTGGCTTCTTATCAGGAGTGATAGGAACAGAAGGAAACTGTGGCTTCCTAATTTGCCAGCCCTAAAATTATTTTCTCATGTGCTTTCAGCTCCTGTGGATTAACTGAGGAGCCAGACACGTCGCAGACTGATCCATCATTTCAATCTGACAGAACCAGGCTCTCCCAGGCACATCCTGGTGATGCCAACACAGCAACCATGGCTGCCCAAATTCCTTCTGCCCCTCATGACCAGGCAGGCCACACCCTCTGCAGCCCCTTTGCCCATCCCTTCACCCAGCACTTTTCACCCCCACCGCCCTTTTCTTTGTCTTTAGTGACCTACACCCAGGCCAGCGCTGAGCACCCTTGGGTGCTGTCACACCCCTGCACTCACCCAGCCACAGTCCTCGCACCCACAGCCTTTCTCATCGCACTTTCCGCCTGCCCCAGGCCACAAACTCCATCTCCAGCACTGCTGGGAGGTACCAAGTGTCACCCCGTCCTCGCCCTGCTGTCACCTCAACGATGGGATCAACGCTGCCCCTCAGGGTGGGACAACATCAGTGGGGGGCTTCCGGACCAGCTGGTCCAGCTAAACACTTGCCAATGCACAAAGTGAAGCTGACATTCTGTCTGCCACTGCTGCACCCCACTCCTGCACCACCCTCAAACATCCTCTCAGAACCCACCGAGTAGTTGAGTCCTCTTTTGTTTGAGTGGGTGCTGGGGCCCCAACCAGCATCACCTGCAAAGGCTCCTGATCTCTCCCAGGTGCCCAAGGGTCATCAGATGGGAAGGTGGCGAGAAAATCACTTGCTTGAAAACTCATTAGCAGGTTTCTCCCACCAGCACAGGCTTTGTCTGGAAGTTTCTCTAGCCAGCACAGATCCAGGGCGTATCCTGCACCAGTGTACAGCCCACTCCCTGTCCCTCCCCATCTGCTCCTTGCAGTAGTTTATCACCAGCAGACGGGGGCTTCGGGTTGTTAATTAACCTGCTGCCATGGCTGTAACTGAGTGATGCTAATGAGGTTCCCCAGTGTGGGCTTGGAGGGTATGGCACAGACACGACTTGGCAGCAGTAAATGGATTTGGATGGGGCTGGCATCCCAGCACTTTGCCACACACGTGGAAATCATGCAAATATATCCAAAAAACACAGATCGAGGGTGGCAAAATGCCACTGGTAATGGAAAATACCTGGATTGCTTAAAAGCAATAAAGCAGCACATGAATGCCAACCATGTTGTGGTGGCAGCGACCCAGCTTGCCAGGAAAGCATCCCCTCGGGATGGGGAATGCTGAATCCCAGTGAGGCTTCAGCCCATCCCACCATGCTGGCATCTTTAAGACTGTGTTGGGATGATGGGAGGACAGGATCAGCCCCTTTCAGCCGTTACTCAACAGGGACCAGAAATCCCTGTGGGAAAGTGGGTGGGAGAGCTGGTATTTCCCCTTGGAGCCCTATATGGTCCTGCTCGACCTGACGCCAATTGCTGTTTCCTGAGCTGAACAATAGCGAGAGAAAATCCCCCGAAAATGGTTTTGCAGTGGGAAAACACTGCTTATCACATGTTGGTGATAAGCAGTAGCAAAGGTAGCTGGATGCACCAAGTTCACGTCAGGGATGAATCCTGCCTTGTCATCTTCCCATTCCCACATGGCAGAGGAGAAAAATTTCTGGTTTGGCCTCAGAATCAGCTGGATGATGTACGAATGCCAGATGATGTAGACAGGGCTACACAGCTACACAGCTTGGAGCAGGCTTCCTCACTGCCAGCATAGAGGGAGGCTCAGCCCTGGGCACCAGGTCATATCCTCACATCACCATTAAAAGTACATGCTAGTCTTGGAAAGAAAGGCCAAGGAATTATATTGAGGCCTCTAAACCTGTAGGTAAATAGGGGGGAAGAAAAGACTAAAAAACCCACCAAAACCGCCTGGTGTTTACTACTACCTTACTGCTCTCTGGATGACTTGGCAGTAGGTATTTAAGCTTTTAGAGGTGGCACGTGGCTTTGGATATGACGTTATTTTCCAAGGAGAAGGGAAGATGCTCTGACTTCTCAAACAAACACCGGAAACGGGGAGATCCAGGGCTTTTATCTGTTTTCCTTCCAGGTCCGTCAGGAAAGTGACGCTCCTCGAGATGAGCCTGCAGTTCGTCACCTCATCCTATTACCCAGCAGGGACTCGGGAACAAGATGAGTAAACTGTGGCACAGAGAGGCAAGCCAGGACAGGCTCAGGGAGATGCAGAACAGCTTTGCACAACCAGCCCACCACAGACAATGTGCCCTACAGCTGGACCTGCCTGAGGAGGTGGGGACCCCGTCGAGGTCCCTCTGCAAAGGGGATGCCTCAGTGCTGGTCATCTGGGAGCTTCACAAAGTGCCCTTGTCCTTGGCCAGTGGTGTGTGTCCGCAGGGGCCGTCCCCCCTGTTATTCATGGCATTGGCATGTGATTCCCGTCACCGGTGGGTGGCAGGGGCCGACCCGGCGCGGTTGTTAATGCCCGAGGAGCCGCGGGGCAGCTGCGGCAGTGCCGCGGTGCCAGCCCGTGCCGCGGGATGGGGTGCAGCAGTTCGGCCTTTACCCTGCGGTGTTGCACAGAACACCCAGCACTTTCAAGATGAGTCTTGCCAGCAGGACGAAACCAGACCTGATGAAGATTCCCATGGGAGCAGCACAACTCCCTGCCAGATCTGTCCTTTGCCAGCCACTGGCAGCCAGCCCTTCCCACACAGACATGGGGAGAACCGATGGGAGGCTGGCACAGGCACCTGCCAGTGCCCAGGGCTCTTGAGACGGAGCATTTGCTTAAAGCTTGGCCTTAACATTCAAAAATTTTCAAAAGTTTCCGTTTCCTAAAAGCCACCACAAACACAAATTTCACAGCAAACTAACCCAGTGCTTCCTCCCATGCCAGGGTAACAGAGCACCCACTCAGTGGTATGCAAAGCCTGCGGCTTCGGCAGTAGCAACACACGTTCTGCGAAGGACCAGGTACCCCTGTGGTGGTCTGAGGGCTGCTGTGACACAGGAGCAAAGCCGTGCAGGGTGTCCTGCCCCAGCACCCCACAGCACCTCGCTGGCCACAGAGGATACAGACAGCTGTCCTCTGGCACACTCCCACCACTCAGCCTTCTTCGGGAGCAACCCCCGGTCTCCTCTTGCAGATAAGCTCTACCTTCCCTTCACCCAAACCAACCCTTTGGGTTTTAAACAGCTTCCAAAACACCCCGTCCCCCTCCTGGGTCTTGTCTCCCTTCACATGAGCGAGGTCCCCATTGCCTTCCTGTGCCGCAGGTGCCAGGGAAAAGGAGGTGCTGGGCAGTGCAGAGCAGCTCAGGACCACCCTATATCAAGCTCCCAGGTATTTGGCACAGAAAGTACTTATCCTGGAGCTTGGTGAGGGCAAAGTCTGCAGCACCCAAGGAGTCAGGTAAGAGACCGTAGCCCCCCGGGATTTCTGCCAAACCCCAGCTGTTGGGTGAGCTGATGGGAAAGGAGTTGGCGCATCGGAGCCCTCCTAAAAAACAGGCGTTGACAGGCTGCACCCAGCTGGTCCCATGCAGACATTGGCACGCCGGGAGTCACCCAGCCTGCTGCCTGAAAACCCCACAACACTGTCCCTGTGACACCCACGGGTTCCACCACAAGGTGCAGGATGGCTGTTCCCAGGGATCTCCATTCAGGCAACACGCAGTTGCTGGTAAACCTGTTGCTCCGCGAATAGCAGCCCCCAGGCCGTGGGATTAAAAGCTGGACTGGAACCAAGTATGCAGCTTTTTTAGTCCTTGGCTTAATTCACATGGGAGCTGTGAACCCAGCAAGGGGCACGGCAAACCCCACTCTGGCTGCAGTCTCAAGCTCAAAGGATTTGCCCCCCCAGCTCCAAAACACTCCTGGCTCCCTGCTGGCGCTGGAGCTTGGAGGGGGGTTACTGCAGCCCTCAGACCATGAAACGAGCTTTGGCTGCCTTCCCTCCTCAACAGCCATTCGGATTTGCTGCCAGGAGGTTATTCCAGGAGACTTCATTTCAGTTCTCCAGCTGGCCTTGCTGGGTTTTGCTGGTCCCTCTGGAGGGGCAGCTCAGGCAGTGGGCAAAGATCACCCCAAGCATCCCACATTTCATATCCCACAGCAGCATGCCAGGACCGGCAACAGCAAGCTGGGATGTTGCAGGAGGAATCCCCCCAACAGGCATTTTAGGGTAGGGAGCTCACTCTGTCGAGGCACGCCACCAGTCCCACGGGATGCTGCGCCCTCCACCAGGAGGGAGGAGGGGAAAGAATGAGGTGTGCTAGTGGTTCCCACATGGTGGGAAGCAATGGCCACACGCCGGGCCGGCGGCCGGGGGCTTCGTGGGGCTCAGCCCTGCCGTCGGCAGCAGCCAGGAACAGCCGGTCCCGGACAGCTCGGGGGGCTTTGTGGCTCCACGGCCCGGGAATCCGGCTTGGCTCCGGGGCAGGCGAGAGCGAGCCCCACGTAGCAGGGATGGAGGTTGGTTTCACAGACAACTGACTGCACCTTGGCCACGAGCAGAGACCCCGGGCCATGCCCAGCCGGAGGCAGCACACCCACCACTGCGCCCCCGCATCCCCATGGAGACCCCTCCGCTCCATCCACCCAGGCTGCTCCCTGCCCGAGCACCCCGGTGCCACCAACCGCGCGGAGCCCCCGTGTCCCCCCAGCCCTGCTGGGCTGCCCCAGCGCTGGCTGAGCCCACCCCGCTCACCCCCCACCCTGCGGGTGCCTCCCGCCGCTCTGCCCGCGCCCGGAGCACCGCACCGTCCCCTCCGCTGCCGGTGCCCTCCCGCCCGTGCCCGGCCAGCGCCCCTCACCGCGAACCCCTGGGACCCCCACGGCGAACACCGGACGCCCCGATCTTCCCCCGGCTCAGCCGCTCCCCGCTGCCTCCATACCTGGGCTCGGGGCGGGCTCGGCTCGGCACCGCCCGGCTCCTCACAGCCCGGTTCGGCTCGGCACGGCACCGCTCGGCTCTGCTGGCACGGCTCGGCTCAAAACCACTCGGTACCTCGCATCCCACTCAGCTCAGCGCGGTGCCCCGGTACCAGCGGCCCCGCCCCGGCCCCCCCGGCGGGCGGTGACTCAGCGGGGCGGGTCCGGGACTGGTGGCTTCGCATCGACCCCTCCGAGACCCCCCGAGATCTCTGCGGGGGCCGCGGGTCACCGCCCTCGGTCACGGCACCTGCCCAGTTCGGCTCAGCTCGGCTCGGTTCTGCACGGCTCGGCACGGCTCAGCTCGGCTCGGCTCCGCTCGGCACGACACTGTTCGGCTCGGCTCAGCCCGGCTGGGTTCGGCTCGGCTCAGTTCAGCACCTCACAGCCCAGCTCGGCCGAGACCCTCCTAGCTCGCTGCGGGGGCTGTGGGACCACCGCCCTCTGTCACAGCCGCCCTCTGCTCGGCTCGGCTCAGCTCAGCTTGGGAGCACCGGGCTGGGATGACCGGGCTGGGAGAACCGGGCTGCTTCACCCCTCCCGGCGGGCACGGGCACCAGGATGGGCTGGGGGACCTCGGCTGGGGAGAGCCGGGGGTGCCGTGTCCCGCCGCCCTTCAGCTGCGGGCTGGCGAGCATCCAAGGGCAGGCCGGAGCTGGAGGAGCCGGAGCCAGGCGGCTGCACGCCTGACTGCCAATGGGATTAAAAAATAACAATTAATGGGAAAGCAGCCGGGACACAGTGTCCCGGTGACCCCTGTCCCGCTCCCCGCAGGGAGCGAGGGAGGCAAGGAGCTGGGCAAGGAGCCCAGGCCCCAGGTGGGGGGTGCAAGGGAAGGTTCCCCCATGGAACCCCGTAGAGCAGGTGGGCTGGGATGCGGGGTGTAGAGCCTGGATGCGACCACCAGGCTCCCACCACACATCCCAAGGCTGGAGATGGGCACCCTGGCCCTGGCTGTCAGGTCCCGGTGGGAGCTGAGGTTGGAAGCGTCAAGGCAGCAATGGGTGCTGTGGGAGTGGGTAAAGCTGCTGCTAAGCAGCGCCTGCATCCAGCCCTTTGTGTGCTCTGGGAAGCAGCCGGGCCCGGAGAAAGCCGAGACGCAGGGAGCGGAGGGAGGAGGGTGGCGGGGAGGGCTCCGGGAAGTGCCCTGTGTAAATAGTTGCTCTTGCAGATATTTTTTTTCAATGGCTTGAATGAGACTTTTCTTTCTGCAGGGGGAAGGGTGGAAATAACTTCCCTCTCCGGCAGAAAAGGTGATTGGACCTTGATCCATCACAACACAAGGATTGTGTCACCAGAGGTGCCATGGCTGCGCTGGGATCCCTGGAGCAGGGGGCATCCTGCACTCTTGCATCACCTCCCCAGCTCGGTTTAATTTCCAGCTCCAAGCCCTGAATTTCCCCGGTTCCCTCGGGACAAGGCTCCCATGGGAAGCAGCTCACGTGGCTGGACCGTGGCTAACTAGGCCGACCATGGCTAACACAGCCGCCTTTGAAGCCCGGCCGTCCCCACGCCTCGGGGAGCTGGGCCGGCTCTGAAAAGCACGCTCATGGCAGGCGGAGCCACGGGAGCATCGCGGTGAGCCAAGCCTCCCACTGTGGGTCATCCCGACCGGCTCCTTCGGGAAATGCCATAAATCCACCTCCTGGGAATAACGCTGCTAAACCTAGCAGTGGCTCCTGCAGGATTAGGCTCTCCTGGGGAGGGGAATTAGGTGCAGACCCCTCTTGCCAATGAGAAAAGGACTTTTTTCTGCTTTTTATGGAACAAAGAGCCTTTTGTCCGCACTTGACGTTATCAGGAGTTATTTTTAGGTCAACGCCTGCACTTGTTGATGTTGTCTGGGATTATCTGTAAGTCGACAGGCCGTGCTGTGCCTTCAAAGAAGCTGGCTGAGCACAGAGAGGGAGGAAATCCTTGTGTTGTCCCTTGCAAGGGACATTTGCCCTTGGGCACAGGCCAGCGGCAGCGCTCCCTCAGCCTGATAAGCGTTTATTGCTCAAGGTGGGGAATTCCTAAAAATCATAAAACTTCCCAAGAGTCCTAAAAGGTCCTAAACCTCTTAAAGCTCTTAAATATGCTTAAAGTTCCTAAAAGCACCTAAACCGCTTAAGAAACTCCTAAAAGCCTTAGAAGTTCCTAAAACCCCTGAAAGATCCTAAAATCCCTTTAAGTTCCTAAAAGTCCTGAAAATTCATAAAAGCCCCAATAGTTCCTAAACCCCTAAAAGCTCCTAAATATGCCTAAAGATCCTGCAAGCCCTAAAAGATCCTGCAAGCCCTAAAAGCTCCTAAATATGCTTAAAGTCTCTAAAAGCCTTAGGAGTTTCTAAACCCCTTAAAAGTTCCTGAAACCCCAAGAAGTTCCCCAAAAGCCCTGAAGTTCCTAAAACCCCTTCAATTTTCTAACGGCCCTAAAAGCTCCAAAAGAACCTTAAAGCTTCCAAAACCTCCTAAATCTTCCTAAAAGCTCCTCAAGGCCCCGGTGCTGGCGGCAGACAGGCGGGAACGTGCTGGCAGAGTGGTGGGACGGGCAGATTACGGCAGGAGAGGGCACGTCCCACCAGTCTGCTGCCAGACGAGGGGAGACAAGTGTGGGCAGGGGTGCCCTGGCACCGTCTGCAGCCAAGGGCTGTGCCAGCCCCACTGCCAAGCGGTGCCAGCCCCAGCCCGGGGTGCCCAGACCTCCCTTGAAGCCTCATGGTGCTCCCAGCGGAGGTGTGACTGCGAGTAGGGCTCGGCCTTGCTCTGGCAGGAGGACGAGGATGAGGAAGAAGATGAGTGCTGGTGGGAGGGGATACCTGCAGATCTCTCATCCGAATCTGGTGAGCAATGTCAGGGCAGCTTTGGGAGTCTCGGAGGATGGTGATCCCAGGGGATCGTCACTGCTGCCTGTGAGTGGCTGAGGGTGCTCGCGTTCCCCCGTTGCTGCTGCTCCGCCTCCCTCAGCCTTCCTCTTGGAAATACATCGGATGGGGAGGTGGATCCCCCCCCCCCCAAAGTCGGGGTTTCCTCTGTCAACAATAACAGCGACTCAGCAGGTGCCAGGGCTGTAAAACCCAACTGTAGGCAGAGCAATAAATATCCCGGATTATTTGTTTAGGCTCGGCTTTGCAAATAAACTCCCAGTGATGTCAGGGGAATCTGGGGGGAAATTGGTCCCCGGAGGGTATCTGCACAAGCACCAGGTGAGGATGGTCCCACGAGATGCAGGAATCAGGCTCATCAGCTCCCTGGCAGCCAAGTCCCAAAGGCAGGTCCCAAAATGGAACCAAGGTCTGCCCTGAAACTTCCATTTCTAAATAAATTCAGTGTTTTCCCCAGCTGCTCGTTTCCCAAAAATTTGGAGAATTTGCAATAATTCCACGGCTTTGTCCCTGGGGCCAGGGCTGGTTCTGGAGCCTGAAGGCACCATGGTGCAGCCGAGCCACCTTTCCTGGGGAAAAGAAGGACGGCACAACCCCTCCAGCAGCTGAGCACTGGCCTCCTGCCAGGTGAGGCGCCCAGGAAGTTGAACGGCATCATTTCTCCTTGGGAAGGTTACAGGGACTGGCTCCCCCTCCTGCCGGGAGCTGGGTTGA
The DNA here is from genome assembly GCF_003945595.2 of Pipra filicauda. Classification (NCBI taxonomy): domain Eukaryota; kingdom Metazoa; phylum Chordata; class Aves; order Passeriformes; family Pipridae; genus Pipra; species Pipra filicauda. The sequence continues at coordinate 905,273 of NW_024104408.1, forward strand.
GCTGGCCCTGGCACCATGGCACTGGGGTGGTGGGAGGCTCGCTCCCAACCTGTGGTCCCAGCGGACCTCGGGGAGTGTGGCAGGGTGGGAAAAGGTCACCAGCAATGAGCTCAGCTCCCCGGGAACCAGCATGTCCCACCAGTCTCCCCAACAGACTCAGCTCCCTGGGGACCACCCTGCCCCACGGGTGCTGTGTTCCCGCTGCCAGGAGCCAACCACCAACTGGTTGTTTTCCAAGCTCCACCGGATACCGGAACAAGGTGCATGTGTTCGTGTACCGGCACTGGTGCGTACTCAGGCACCGGCAGCCGGCAGGACTCACACCGCAAACCCCAAACTCTCAAGATGGAGAGAAGGGGCACGGGAGAAGTGCTGGGATGCGACTCTCCCACGGTGGGGCTCACGGGGGGAAAGTCGAGGCACTTGGCACCTCACCAAACCCCCAGGCTTCTTACTGAATAGCTGAAGTCACCCGGCGGAGCGGTGAGCCATGCACAGCTCATCGCCACGCGGCGAGATGTGAGCCGGGGGCACCGCGGTGCCCGGCGGGCTGGAAGGAGGGGGCACACAGCCCCGGCGGGACGGGCTTTGTCCGGGCCGCCGGTGGGAGTAATGGGAACGCGGCAGCGCTGGCTGTTCTTTGTGCATGGAACAAAGAACAATAGCCAGCGGCTTCCTTTACTGCCCAGAAGCGGGAAGGAGCCAGAAAGGGACACGTCACTCAGCAGAGATGGGCAGTGTGTCACCCCGTGAGGCTGCCGGTGGTGCCCGGTCCCCTGCCACCGAACCTGGAATGGGCAGCACCAGCAAATGGCACTTCGCTGGCACACCCTCCAAGCTACAGCCGATGGGGACGCTGCTGTGACCACAGGCGGATTTGCCGTGCTGCGATGCTGCTCTGCATCCTGGCAGGCAGAGCAGGATGCCCAGCTCCAAAATCTCAGGCATCAGGAGAGGCAAAACCCCGGGTGCAGTTCCAGGTGAAGTTCGGTGTATGGGGATGCACCAGGGGCTCAGGGGTGACTCGCCGCCCCCAACCGATGGATTTAGTCCCTGCAGTTTGTCCTGGCTATTTATTTTCCATCGGCTGCATTGCTTAAACTCCAGTAAAGCGTCGTCACCTTGAGGAGTTCTGCTCAGGGTCTGCCTTCCTCAGTGAGAGCGGGGGGAAAGCCGAGTTATCGGTTCACTTACTCACTTCCCACACTTTCCTCCATGCTGGCATGTCCCCTGATGCCAAGACAAAGCCCTGCTTACCCATTTTCCCACCGCCCCAGAGCTGCAGGTGCCCTCCATCCCTGCACTGGGTTTGGGGCCAGTGGGAGGGCTTTTGGTGAGGTGCTGTCGTGGGTGAAAACCCAGGGTCGCAAGGGAGTGTCACCACCTTACGGCCACACTTGCCAGCCCGCTGGCACCAAATGGATCGGAGATGTGCCTGGAGAGACCCTGGTTTTGGCTGTCCCTTGTGAGATGCGCAGTGGCAGCTCCCTAAGGGAGGTCGGAGGACCCCTCCTGTCTCTCAGGGGGCTCTTCGGCACCGCTCACCGGCACCGCCGCAGTCCCGCATCGCCACCGGCCGGCCCTGCGCGAGCACATTCCCGAGCGGGGACCATTCCCGCGGTCCTCGTGCCATCTAGTGGGACCTGCACCAACGACACGGCGGAGCGTGGCCGCTCCGCGGCTCTGCCGGCCCAGGGGGGTCGGGGTGGTAGAGGGGGGCGGCGAGACCCCGGCCAGAGCCGCACGGCTCCCCCAGCAGTGGAGGAGACCCACGCCGGCAATTAAAAGGCGCTTCTAATGAGAAGCAGCGGTCAGTGCTGGTCACCGACAGAGGGACCATGGGCAGAGAGGCAACCGCAGTCCCCAGGGGACACAGGAGATGGAAGGAAGCTGCTTCAGGGGAATTTTAGTTTGGACGTTAGGAAAAGGCTCTTCACTGAGGAGGCGGTCAGGCACAGGAACAGGCTCCCAGGCTCCCCAGGGAAGTGGTCATGGCATCAAGCCTGACAGAGTTAAGGATTGCCTGGATGATGCTCTTAGTCATATGGTTTAGCTTCAGATTGTTCTGCAAGGAACAGGGAGTTGGACTGGATGATCCTTATGGGTCCCTTCCAACTCAAAATAGCCTATGATTCTGTGATACCACGTTTGCTGCTATTGCAGAGCCAGAGTCCTCCATGCCACCCCCAGACACCACAGCACAGCTCCCCAGTGATGCCAGCTGGCACAGTTGAAGGAATAAAGGTCTTTTTTCCCCCCTAAAATGGTTAGGTTTGCCCCAAAAGACTTCTTCATCCAGGGGATGCTGGATTCAAATGCAGGGATGTGGTCACGTGCAGAAATGCAGGGAGCAGGGACAGCTCAGCCACGTCAGTGCAGATCATGGGGCAGCACTGTCACCCTGTGCTTGCCCAGTGCCTGCAGCCACTCATGCAACAAGTCTCTAGGTCTCAGTTCATGATATGGGGCAACCATCTGCCTCTATATGACCCATCCCTAAGATGGGACCCCTTTGGGGACAGATTTAAGGGGGTTTGTTGGGCACAGCCAGGCACCCTGGGTCAGACTGGAAACCCAGAGCTGGAGGAGAAGGGTACCAGGAGAATGGCCACAGACATGGGTCACTGGCCACGTCCTTAGGTGACATGCCCCAGGCCAAGGAGGTTTGATTTTTGCAAAGGTAAACCCCAGAAATCCCAGGATGCTGCAATGCATCCCTGAGCCTGCTGGTGTCACCAAGACACGAACGTCCGAGCAAACAGCAAAGACACATTTGGAAAAAACTTCGCCGGTTTTAGTGCTGGGAGCGGGTTAAAGCCCCAGCCGAGCACCCGCAGCTCTGGCCAAACCGCCTGCAAAATCGCTTCACCGTCTGCAAGTGAAGGCGCCGCTTCCCCTGGCACAAAACGCTGGGATAGGGGCGTGGGAGAGCAAAGCATCCCCCGCCTCCAGCTTTTTGGGGTTGTTTCCAGCAGAAAAATTCCAGGCTTGGAAAGAACATGCACAGGCATTTAAATTTTTCCTTTAATTTGATTTGTTTTCCCCTGCTCTGCTTGATCCTGGGGTAGAAAAAGGTGTTGGCGCCCCACGGCATCAATTCCACATCCCGTGGGACACAAATCCTCTTGGCCGCCAGTATTTCCCAATTTGATGAAAAGCATAGAGCAAAGGGGAAAAGGCAGGGGGGGAATGGTGTTTTGGGGCTTTCTGCTTGTGGAGCCGGAGGGAGCCAGCACCGCTACGTGTGAGGGTGCAGCGGGCAGTCCTGCGTGGTCACCGGGGACCCGCTCACCCGTGGGGACACTCGAGTGGCTACGTCTTGTCCCCCGCCGCGCCCCCACCTAGGCACCCGCTCCCTGGTGCAGCCCAGAAACACCCACGGGCAAGGCCCCCGCGGGAGAACAACCACCTACAGGCGTGTGCGAGCACCCACTGCAGACACGCGTGCAGCCCCCCGAGCGCGGCCCCCCCGCCAGTGCCACGGGGCAGGACACGCAGCGCGGCCCGGGACCGGCCCCCGGGCGCGGGCGGGGGGCGGGAGCGGCGGCGGGAGGAGGAGGAGGAGGAGGGGGAAGAGGAGGAGGAGACTCGGCCGCAGCGCCCCGGCCCGCGCGGGCCGCCCGCACCTCCCGCACCTCCCGCACCGCCCGCACCGCCGCGGTGCCGACACCGGTGGGTGAGGGACCGGGCCGGGCCGGGCCGGGCGGCACCGGGCGGGCGGGCGGGCGGCGGCACCGGCGGCACCGGGAAACTTGCGGGAAACTTTGGCGGGGGAGGGGCCGCGCCGGGCCGGGCCGGGCCGCAGAGGGGCCGGGCGGGGCCGTACCGAGCCGGGCGGGGCCGGGCCGAGCGATGCCGGGGGGTCCCGGCCGTGCCGGGCCGGACCGGGAGGAATTCCCGAGTACCGGAGGAATGCGGCGGCTCCCGCCGCCCGGGCCGCGGCGGATGAGTGACAGAGCCCGCGGCCAGTGGGGAGGCGCGGGGGGCGGGCGGTCCCGCCCCCGCCGGGACCCCGCGGGGAGGATGCGGGGGGAGTCCGCGATCCGCGCGTGCCGGCGATCCACGCGTGGTTCCTGTGCTGTTCCTGGAGTGTTTGGGATCCATGCACACTCCCCGCGGATGCTCCGGGTGTGCCTGTGCTCCCCGCGGGTGTTCCAGGGGTTTCCGCGATCCACGCGTGATCCCCGTGGGTGTTTTAGGGGTGCCCTGGATCCATGCGCGCTCCCCGTGGGTGTTGCAGGGGTGCCTGGGATCCACGTGTGCTCCCCCGTGGGTGCTGCATGGTTGCCGGTGCTCCACACATAGTTCCGTGGGTGTTGCGTGGGTGCCTGTGCTCCATCTGTGCTCCCGTGGGTGCTGCTGGTGCCGGATCCTGCCAGTGCCTGGGATTCCTCCGGGAGCAGCCCGGAGAGCTCAGGCCTGGGCTTGCCTCTGAGTTTTAGCAAAACTTCACCATTTCAGCAAATATCACTGGAGAAATTAATTTTTTTCTCCTGTGCAAAGCCCCGAACTGTCATCGGCTTCTGCTCCCGCTGCTCCTGCACCGGCTCTCCCAGCCCGACCGGATTTGGTGGCAGGTCTGGGCTGCACCGTCCCAAAAACCTGCCGGAGCTGCGGGCAGCCACAGCTGGACCCTGTACTTATCCCATTAGGGCGCGCGGCAGCCTCCCATTGAGGTTTCCTGGGGCGGTTTGCCTGCCTGGCTGCGCTGGGATGTGAGGTCCGTGGTGGGATGTGAGGTCCGTGCCAGGATGTGAGGTCCACGTTGAGATGGAGACGCTCTGGCCCTTTGTTGAGCCATCACTGGAGAGCACATTCAGCGGCCTCGGTGCACACGTCCTGCCCCCACGCCAGCTCAGGCTGTCCTTCCGGAGCTGTTCCTGCCTCGCTGGCGCTGGCGCTGGATCCAGGCTGTAACCTCTGCTGGAGCTGTTGGGGTGCAGCCGAGTCCCCCCACCCCAGCAGCAGGGACAGTCTTGGAGGCTTGCAGATGACATCATAGGATGACCTCATGCAGATGACGTCACCCAAATAACATGTAGATGTCTTCCCTCTGGTGTGCTGGCAGAGGTGCCATGTGCCTGGCTGTGCCGGCTGTAGTGCCAAATTGCAACTAGGTGCCAGTGGCTGGGCAGTGGGCTGCGGTCCTCACTGGGGGCCTCACTGGGGTCTTTGTTGGGGACCTGGCTGGGGTCATTACCAGGGACCCAGCTGGGGACATTAACCTCACCAGGGTCCATACCTGGAACCACTCAGAGTGCCATCCCCCAAAACCAGGGACTGTGCCCCTGCCCCCACTTCCCTCCGGCTACCAACTGCGGCCCCTCAGTCCCCCAGTCCCCCTGATCCCTCCTGTCTCCCGCAGGTCCCCGGGCGCAGACGCTGCCGACGGTGACAGCCATGCCCTAGGGAAGCCCCACCATGAGCCAAAGCGGGGCCTCACGCCTGGCCGGCTCCCCGCCGCTGCCGGGGGGCTCACTGCTGGCCCTGCTGGCCCCCGAGTCCTCCCCGTCCCCCCCCAGCGGGACGCCCTCTCCGGGGCCCCCACCGGCGTTGCTGGAAGGGGACTGGGAAGGGCGGGAAGAGCTGCGGCTGCGGGAGCTGGAGGAGGCGCGGGCGCGGGCGGCCCAGATGGAGAAGACGATGCGCTGGTGGTCGGACTGCACGGCCAACTGGCGCGAGAAGTGGAGCAAGGTGAGAGCCGAGCGCAACCGGGCGCGCGAGGAGGTGCGGCAGCTGCGGCATCGCCTGGAGGCCCTCACCAAGGAGCTGGCCAGCCTGCGCCGCGACCGGGACCGTGACCGCGACCGGCCGGAGGAGCGCCCACCGCCACCACGGCCGCAGCCCAGCCCCAGCAATCCTCCCACCACCGACGGGGCAGAGGGGGACGCCAGCCCTGAGCACGAGCCTGTGCGGGACGTGGGGGCTGAGGTGCCCCAAAAAGGCAAGGTGAGGGTGGCAGGCTGCCCGAGGCCGACAGGGGAGCTCCTCATGCCCATCACCCACCCATGTGCACCCTCAAACCACCACTGCCTGCCCTGCAAAAGTGGGCAGCGTCGGGGGACTCCTCTTGGATTAGCATGGGGAGTGTCAGACCCCTCAGAGCAGCACAGGGAGGGCAATGGAGGGAGGGATGCTCTTGGTTATGGGGTGAGGGCTGGGTGCTGTAGGTACTGGGAAGCCAGGGCTGCCCCCTCACCCTGTTCCCTGTGTTGGGCCACCCACGGCGCCACAGGAGCTGGAGCTGATGGAAAACATCTTGACGAGCAAGCAGGATGAGAGCTGGGAGCAGCGGGGCCCCCGGGCCTCCTTCAGCCGCCAGGAACGGAGCCGCCTGCTCTGGGAGGATGTCAGCGTCATGGAGGAGGATGCCACCAAAGTCACCGCCCTGAAGCTGAGGCTGGATGAGTCCCAAAAAGTGCTGCTCAAGGAGCGGGAGTGAGTGCTTGGGGCATCATCCTTGTATGCTGCCAGCCAATCCCAGCCTGGTCCCCGCTGGCATGGGATGTCCCATGGGGTCCTGCTGGCTGTCACAAGCATTGCCTCTCCCCAGGGACAAGCTGGCGCTCAGCAAGAACATCGAGAAGCTGGAGGGCGAGCTCAGCCAGTGGAAGATCAAGTATGAGGAGCTCAACAAGAACAAGCAGGAGGTGATGAAGCAGGTGAGCAAGGTGCCTGGGGAGCAGGGGTGCCCGGGGGGTAGCCTGTCCCCGGGGGGGTGGCACGTCCTCATGGTTGCACATGGTGGCCCACAGCCACCTCCCCAACTGCAGGGTGCTCATTAAGGGTCTTCATTAGTGCTACTGAGCCAGTGGATCCATCTGCAGAGATTGGGTGGGTGGGTGGGTGGATGCAGTCAGGGTTCAGGTGGTGGAAGGTGGGTGCTCACTGTCCACCTGGGGTGCTGTGTCCCCCCACAGCTCAATATCCTGAAGGAGATCCACCAGGATGAGCTGGGGCGCATCTCCGAGGACCTGGAGGATGAGCTGGGCGCTCGCTCCAGCATGGACAAGAAACTGGCCGAGCTGCGTGCGGAGGTGAGGCCAAACCCCAACACGGGGGGCAAAGGGAGCGGCGAGGGGTGTCCCTGCTGCCCCTCGGCCACCCCATGTCCCTGTCTCAGATGGAGCGGCTGCAGGCAGAGAACGCGGCCGAGTGGGGCCGTCGGGAGCGGCTGGAGACAGAGAAGCTCAACCTGGAGCGGGAGAACAAGAAGCTGCGGGCACAGATCGAGGACCTGGAGGAGGTGCTAGCTCGCAAGCGGCGCCAGACAGCCAGTGCCCTGGACACCGACCTCAAAACCATCCAGGCCGAGCTCTTTGAGAAGAACAAGGTGCCATGGGGGTGGTCCTGGCCCCCGCTACTGCATCCCTGGGTGACCCTGTCATGGGGCTCAGCATCCCCAAGGACTCCCTCAAGCCCAAACTCCGCCACCACCCTTCACCTAAGGAATGGTGGTGACCCCGTCCTTGCTCCATCGGCTCCTGGGTCATGGGGTGGGGCAATGGGAGAGGTCCCTGGGGAGGGAGAAGGGGGCATTCAGTGGTGGGAGTGGCTCTCCCCTGCTCAGCCCCCTGCCCCATACCCACCACAGGAGCTGGCCGACCTGAAGCACATCCACACCAAGCTGAAGAAGCAGTACCAGGAGAAGATGGCAGAGCTGGCCCACGCCAACCGCCGCGTGGAGCAGCACGAGGCAGAGGTGAAGAAGCTGCGCCTGAGGGTGGAGGAGCTGAAGAAGGAGCTGGCCCAGGCTGAGGATGAGGTGGGGAAGCTTGTGCTGGTGGAGGGGGTTGAGATGGGCGGGTCTGCTCCCTTCATACTTTCGTGGCTGCTGACGGCACCATCCCATCCCATCCCACAGCTGGATGAGGCCCACAACCAGACGCGGAAGCTGCAGCGGTCGCTGGATGAGCAGACGGAGCAGAGTGAGAGCTTCCAAGTGCAGCTGGAGCATCTGCAGTCCCGGTGAGCAGGGGCTGGGTGGGATGCTGTGGGGACCAGCAAGGACTCATGGGTGGGGTGATGTTCTCCTTACCACCATCCCTCAACCAGCATCTGCCTGGTTGAACCCCTGGCTAAGCATGGCCAAAGTGCCTCCGACATCCTCGGAAGGAGCACAGCCATCCTCAGAGCAGCCTTCACCCCACTGCAAGCTGGATGGCATTCCCCTCCCAGTTAAACCAGCACAAGGCTGCCCAGAGACTGGTACAGCCCAGTTTCACGCTGCTTAGGGTTGCACCCGCCAGTATCCAGGGCCAGGGCAGGCTCCAAGCATCCCACACCAGTTTGGGAAGGTGGGAGCTGAGGTTTATTGCTCTGCTTCACCTCTCCAGCAGTAAAAAGCTGAAATGGCCGTGGGATCGATGCCGTGGTTCCGGGAGGCACTGAGGAGGGGTGTTTATAATCATCCTTTATTTTATTGGGACATCTGCATTAAATCATGGAGGAATAATGGAGGCTTCGTCACCACCCCCCCGCAGCCTCGCCATGTACTCGTCCCTAAATAATTCATGCTTTCCAGTAAAATGCAGTGGATGGTTTGGATCTCACTGGATCCTGGGCCTTTGGATTTCAAATTTGCTTCATGAATTTTCCTTTGATGAATTTTCACGCAAGGGCGAGTGAGGAGCTAAAACCACCGCAGGCTCCCAGGAACAGGGACTTCCTGGGGATTTTGGGGGGATCCTCATTTTAGGGGGACGACTCCTCCCAGCTCAGCGCTCCTACGTGGCTCTGAGCAGCACAGTGGTGTCCAGCCCTGGAGGAGTTTAACCTGTGCCGAGCACCATCCACGGCTCCTGTTCGTTGTGCTGGAGGGTCAGCCCCAGGCGGGGGGAGCTGATCCTGCACCCAGAGTTTGGTGGGGGCCGCAGGAGGGAGGCCCCCCGGGGTGCAGCCATGCTGTAGGGGTGCAGCCATGCTGTAGGGGTGCAGGGGGACGGGCTCAGCTGTGGCTGTCCCTCGGCAGGCTGCGGCGGCAGCAGAGCACTCCGCTCTTCGGCAAGATGCGCAGCACCCGCTTCGGCCCCGACGACGCCGGGGACGGCACCAGTGACCCCGACGAGGACGAGGACCTGCAGATCCAGGTGCCCTAGAGCCCAGGGCCAGTGCCACCGCTACGGGGACGTGCCACATCCGTCCTCTGCGCTCAAGTGAACGTGTCACCGCGGGGCCCAGCCGTGAGGCGACCCTCGTATACATGGGAAAACTGAGGCACGGAGCGGTGGGGAGGAACTTGCCCAGGGATGCTCCAAACCCGCTGCCTCTCGGACAGTATTGGATGCCCCTTCGGCTACCAGCAACTCCTGGAACACAAATGTGGCCCCCAAAGCCAGTGTCACTGAGCAGCCCAGGAGGAGGAGGCGCAGGCAGAGAGAGGCACTGAGCCCGGCATCCAAAACGCCTTCCTGCCCACTTTTTTTATATATATTATATATATGTATGTATTTGTATATGATTTTTTTTATTATAAATACAGAGCCCAGAGGGGCCCAGGCTCTGGTGGTGGAGTGAGCTGCTGTGTCTGTCCCCACGTGGGAGCAAGGGTTGGGAGGGGACACATCAAGGATGGATGTTTCTCCACTAGCCACAGCCCACCACTGCCATCCCTGTCCCCATGCCTGGGGACCAGCCCAGAGTGTGGGTAAAGCCCATCCCTGTGCCTGTGCAGCAAGGAGTGCTCACCCATGGGTGCAGGGGAGCTCCCCTGTGGGTTCAGGGCTTTCACCAGTGGATGCAGAGGTGCTGACCTGTGGGTGCAGGGTTGCTGACCCTGGGGAGGTGCAGAGGTGCTGACCCAGGGGTGAAGGGATGTTCCCACATGGGTGCTGACCACCCTAGCCCAGCCCAGCCCCCTCAGCCCACCCGCACAGCTCAGGGCCTTGGGGGCTTTGGAGGAGCTCAGACACAACCTTATTAAAAATTAATATTTCGGTGAGCTAATCCCCTCGCTCTGCCTTTTAATTGATTGGCTAAAAGCGCGGCTCTTTGCTGCTCACAGGGTTTTTTTAATGCCCTTTTATTTCTAGCAATCATTCATATTTTTATGGCCCAACAAGTGAGGCCGCGGGGGGGGGAGGGTGGTGCCTTTGGGCAGTTTTAGTGGGGGCGCCCTGGAAAAGAGTTCGGGGGGCACGGAGGACAGGGACAGGGATGAGGAGACAGGATGATGAGCTCGGGCGAGAGGCCGCCGCCGCCGCCGCCCGTCAGTCGCCGCAGGGTGTTCACTCTGAAGCCTAATGATGGAAACCTCTTTGCAGGGCGGCCGGTTGTGGCTCTGGTTGGGCAGCCCGGGGGGGTGAAGGGGGATGTACCGGGCCGGGGGGTGGGGCTTGGAGGGGCGTGGCCGGGGCGGGCGTGGCCGCGCGGCTCCGGGGCTCGGGGCTCGCAGCGCCGCGGAGGCTCCGGCGGGGCCGCCCGCAAAGGGGAGCCCGGTAAGGGGGGCGACCGGGGGGGCAGAGGTGGCGAGCGGAGGGGGTGACACACGGCGGGGCTTGACCGAGGTTCGGGGTGACAGGTGTCGGGGGCACCAGGTGGGGAGGTGACAGCGGCGGGTAGGACGTGCCGGTGGGAGACCTAGGCGTGATGGAGGGGTCGGCCGGGGACCGCGTGTGGGGGTGCCGAGGTGACAGGTCGGGGAGGGGGGCAGGAGGTGCCCTTCAGCATCTCGGAGTTCCCTCGGGGTGTTCATGTGCGTGGGGTGGGGGTGATGGGGGTGAGGGTGATGGGGGGGATTTACCCCTCAAAGGCGAGCTCTGCCCCCGGCCTCTCTCGGGGCAGAGGCGGGTCCCCAAGGTGCGGTCCCAGGTGGATCCTTCTGGGTGCTGGGCTTTGGACACCAGGACGTCACTGACACGGAGGAGCATCCCCGGGGATGGCCCCATCCCGTTTCCTGGGTTACTGCCTTCTACATGGGACTTCTCCAGCTGGGAAAGGAACCCGGTCCCCACCTGGTCCCACCTCTAGGGGCTGGAGGAAGCAGCAGGGACCAGGCTGAGCAAGGCCGGTCTCGTGGCAGGGCTGGAGGGAGGCTGGGTTACAGCAAGGGGTGCGAGACTGGGAGCTGAGGTCCCTTTGGCACCCGGCACCAGGGCCAAAACACCTCGCACCAGAGCTGGCCTGGCCAACAGGGGGTTGTTAACACCGAACCCCACTGGTGACCGGCGGCAGGGGACATGTTGCTGCCCAAGCGAGCAGCCTGGAAGGAAGGAGGGGCAGTGCGGGAAGGTGATGGAGACCTGTGGGCGAGGTCCGGTGTGGGTGTCTCCCGGGACACATGTTGGAGCTGGTGCCAGGCCTGTGTGTGTCGGCCTGGCTCCACCGTGCTGGCAGGGGTTAACACCGGACTGTTCCACTCGGATGGTTCAGGCAGCGAAGGGAGGAGGAAGAGGAGGAGGAGGAGTAGGACAGGAAGGAGGAGGAGGAGGAGGGGGAGGAGGAAGATGTCACCCGTCGATCTGTCATTTCTCTTTTCCAGCCAGGATGGGGGACACTGCTAGCGCCGAGCTGGGCCGGTGGTGAGACAGGAGGGGTACGGAGGAAGAGGATGGAGAGGGGGAGGCAAAGGTGAAGGCAGCCCCCCTCCCAAAAAAAATATCCCCCACCCCATCGAGCCATCGCCATGGCGACGAATTTTAACGACATCATCAAGCAGGGCTATGTGAGGATGAAGAGCAAGAAGCTGGGGGTGAGTGGGGGTTTTGGGCAATGGGGGGCGTCGTGGGGGACACCCGTGGATTTGAGGTGTTGGTTTCCATGCGAGGTGACGAGGCCGGGTCCCTCCTGCGGGTCCCTCTTGTGGCATCCTGTGCCCCTGTTTTTGGGTTGAACAAGCAGCATTTGGGGAGCTGTGGTGGCGGGGGAGCACAGGGGGGGCAGGGACAGGCCACTTGTTGGTACCCAAATCATCCAGCAGCCCCAGGGGTCCAGATCCTGCAACCGGTCAGATCCTGCACCGAGTGACACCCGTTCACCTGTCCCAAATCATAGAGGGCTTGGGGACGTCCATGAGCCCTCCCTGCCCCCCATGCCTCAGTTTCCCTCCACACGCAGTTTGGCATCGGGGATGCCCCACCCCGGAATGTTGGGGGGGGTGCTGCTGGGTGCCAATTAGGGTGGTGTTAAATTGCAGCACCCATAGGTGGGGGGTCAGGGGGTTCGGTCGCCTGCCTCCATCGCTGGGAGCCGGCAGCAGCGAGCATGCTGGGTAATTTCATGCTAATTAGGGAGAACAAAGAGGGAGCGGGCTCGAGGGGGGGGACATGCTTGGGGACGATGGCCCCACCACCCCCTGAGGCAGGGGCTGCGGGAGAGGGGACGGCGAGATGCCAGGACAGGGGTCCCCTTGGGAGCTTTGTCTGTGTTCATTAATTAAGCGCTGTAATTAGCACTGGCAGAGGGGTGGGGGCGGATGATGGCAGCCCCAGGTTATCCCCATCCCCAGCATACCCTCCTGTTCCCAGGCCCAGCAGGGTCAGCAGAAGCAGGCACAGGTCCTGGGGATGGGGGCATGGGGCAGGGGGGGGACAGGGACCCCCACGCTCTGTGTCTGGCAGATCTACCGGCGCTGCTGGCTGGTCTTCAGGAAATCCTCCAGCAAAGGGCCCCAGCGCCTGGAGAAGTACCCGGATGAGAAGTCTGCATGCCTGCGTGGGTGCCCCAAGGTGAGGGGGTGCACTGCAGGGGTGCTGGGGTGCTCCCCACTGCGGGGGGCCCCGTGCCAGACCACGTTCCTCCTTGCCTCAGCTTGCTGGGTGGCTGTTGCCCCATGTGGTCCAGTGGGATGGAGCTGGGTCTGGGTGCAGCAGGGAACATGGTCTGGGTGCAGCATCTGGAGTCTGGGTGCTGCAGGGGCCAGGGTGTGGGTGCAGGAGTTGACAGGGTCTGGGAGCACAGCAGGGCTCTGGGTGCAACCCTCACCTCCTCTGCAGGTCACTGAGATCAGCAACGTCAAGTGCATCACCCGGCTGCCCAAGGAGACCAAGAGACAGGCCGTGGCCATCGTTTTCACCGACGACTCCGCCCGGACCTTCACCTGCGACTCAGGTACGGGGCAGCGCCCACAGATGGCCAGGCTGGGGGTGCTGGGTGAGACACCCTGGCTTGGCCGGGGTCGCCCAGGGGCTGCCGTGGTGCCTTGCAGAGCTGGAGGCGGAGGAGTGGTACAAGACGCTGTCAGTGGAGTGCCTGGGCGCCCGCCTGAACGACATCAGCCTGGGGGAGCCCGACCTGCTGGCGCCCGGCGTGCAGTGCGAGCAGACGGGTGAGCGTGGCGCGGGGCTCCACCCCGCTGCGCTGCACCCCCCACGGATTATTTTATTTTCTGTTTTTTTCCCCGTCTCCAGACCGGTTCAACGTGTTCCTCCTCCCCTGCCCCAACCTGGACGTTTACGGCGAGTGCAAGCTGCAGATCACCCATGAAAACATCTACCTCTGGGACACGCACAACCCCCGGGTGAAGCTGGTCTCCTGGCCCCTCTGCTCCCTGCGCCGCTACGGCCGCGACGCCACCCGCTTCACCTTCGAGGCCGGGCGGTGAGATGTCACCCTTGCCAGGAGGGGGATCAATGCTGCATGCCTTCATCCAGCTGGATGCTCCAGGAGATGGCATTGCTGCCATCACCACAGGGCAGGCCTGAGGCTGGGGTGATGGCCACGGCCTGCATAGGGTGCCCCAAGGCGGGGGGCGTTTGGAGCTGGGTCTAGTCCCAGCTCAACACCATGAAGGGGACATCGGGACAGCTCTAACAGCATGGGAAGCCGGGCCAGCTGCCACCTGGGGTGGGTTTTGTTTATCACCCCTGGTGACGTTCCGTGCCCCATCCCTGCAGGATGTGCGACGCAGGGGAAGGTCTCTACACCTTCCAGACGCAGGAGGGTGAGCAGATCTACCAACGCGTGCACAGTGCCACGTTGGCCATCGCTGAGCAGCACAAGAGGGTCCTGCTGGAGATGGAGAAGAACGTCAGGGTGAGCTCCAGCCCACCCCGTGGTGGGGCACAGCAGGGGGAGACTCAGGGGGCCCTGTGTCACCCTTCTCCCCCTCTCATCCACCACAGCTGCTGAACAAAGGCACTGAGCACTTCTCCTACCCTTGCACCCCCACCACCATGCTGCCCCGCAGCGCCTACTGGCACCACATCACCGGCTCCCAGAACATGGCTGAGTCCTCCAGCTATGCCGGTGAGTGTCCCTGCTCCCCTGCCAAGGAGCTGTTGCTCCTCCAACCCCCATGGCATTCCCAACCAGCTGAGCCCACCCTCTGCTTTGTCCCCAGGGGAGGTGTATGCGGGGGCCCAGGCCAGCTCGGACACCGACCTCCTCAACAGGTTCATCTTGCTGAAGCCAAAGTCCTCCAAAAGCGACAAGCCTGAAAGCAGGGAGCCCACATCATCCCCGTGAGCTGGTGGGCGGGGGAACTGGGGCAAGGGTCCCCTTTTTCCTCCCCAGAGGGTGGCAAGGACGCAGGCAGCCACCCCTCAGAACCCCCAGGAGACCTTGGCACCTCCATGCCAAGACTTTGGGGAGCAGGTGCTGGCTCGCGCCCTGGCGTTAGTGGAGGTGACGGCTGGATCAGCCTTGACTGACTTCAAATATATATTGAATATCTGTATTGTAAGAGATATTTCCTTCTCACACAAATGCAAATGTGGTGGCTGCCGAAGAGCCCTCGGGCAGATGCTCAGAGGTTTTTGACTCTTGGGGATCCTGCTGGGAGGTGAAGTGTGGGGGAGGGGGGTCAAGAAGTTCGGAGTGTTTTCTGCAAGGCAGGAAGGCTGGAGCATCACCCTGCCACGGGCACGGAGCAGCGCCGGAGGATGCGGCTGTGCCAGGCTGATGGTGCAGGGTCCCACCCTCCCGTGAAGAGTGGGGTGCTCCTGGGGACACCCTGCCACCCCTGAGCTGATTTTTGCACTTCAAGCTGTTTAAACTCGCTGTAGAATTGAGATGTCTCAGGAGAAACTGGTTTTCCTTCCAGGGGGGTTGGGTGGGTGAGCAGCCGGGCAGGGCCAAGCTCCCCAGCTTCCCCCACCCCAGCACCCCTCACTCCTCCAGCCACAGCCGTGTGCCCCTGCTGTGCCCCTGGTTCATCTGCTGGTGGGCAACCCCGGGACTGGTTTTGGCCAGTAGCATCTGTCTCTCGAGGGGCAGCTTTGTGGATATAGGAAGTCCTAGGGCAGAGAAGCTCATGCCAATGAGGGGAGAGCTGCATTCCTCTGTGCATTCCCATAGCCCTCACTCCCCCCTCACCCACTGGGTACCAGCCCTTGCCCGGGGGGAACTGGGCTTTATGTGCTGAACTCAAAAGCAATTGATTTTTTTCTATTTATTGACCTCCTTTAGAAGGGCTATCTTTTTATTGCCGTGAAAACCTTGTTGTTTCTTTGGAGTCTTCTTTCTGTCTGGGTTGGATGGTTAGTGGTTTTCTTTCTGCCCTTTAAAGCTCCAGGTCCATGTGTTGGGCACGGGGAGTGTTGTGATGTGGGAACCTGTGGTCTGTAAATACTGTGTCTTGGGATTGGTGTAGCTTGTGGCTGAGGCTGGGGGAATGTTGGGACAGAGAAGGGCCACTCCCTGCAGCATGGCCGAGCACGGAGGGGCTCGTCGGACCCCAGCACTGCCTGGCAGCACATCCTCCTCCGGGTGAGAGGTGTAATTTGCTCTCTTTTCCTGGCTACACACCTCATCTGGAAAAGATGTAACAATTGTTACCAAAAATGTTTCGGTTTTCTGTTTTTTAAGGAGTTGCTCAATGAATAAACAACCCTTATCCACATCCACCCTTCCTGTTTGTCTGTTCCATCCAAGCGCGCTCGGGAAGCGCAAGTGGGAGTAGTGCCTGCCAGGGAGAAAAATGCTGATGGGGGGAGATTTCCTGAGGCTCCTGGCAGCAAGCTTGGCTCAGAGCTTTGTTCTGCCTCCAGCCATGGCCAGGACACTTCAAGTGAAGCCCTAAAACCGCTGGGATAGGGAGAAGGGTGGAGCGAGTTGCCACTCTCCATCAAGCAACCCTGAGTGAAACAGGATGCCAGCACTCCATTGTTATCCCTTCCCTCCAGCCACCCGAAGCTCCAGGGACGTGCCAGGGCAGTGGTGGCTTCAAGTCCCCAGGTGAAGGAGCTTCAAGCCACGTCATCATCCAGCTCTCCCAGAGCTGTGCCAGGTAAGTTATCCATGCCATGACTGCCTGGCAATGCTGGCCTCACGGTGAGACAGCCATGCCAGCCGACGCAGTGCTCCCTCCAGGAACAGGCAAGGACATGGAAGCAGCAGCCCAGCCACAGCAGCTTTTCCATGGAGGGGAAGGGAGTGCTGGCACAGGCTGCTCTCTCCAGTTCAGCATGACCCTGTCACCACTCCCTGAGCCATCCCCATGCCCCATGTCAGGGGCACACATGCCTTCCCCTCCCTCTCAGCCCCCATGGCACAGAAGTGGCAGGTCTCTCCAGGAAAGTGTCACTGAGAAGCTCATCCCAAGCCACGCTGGGCACTGATGGAGGGGAGGAGAAGGGGTGACCCAGGTCATTGCTGGAGCCTTTAAGCCACTGCCAGAGGGGTCAGGGTATGAGACCTGCACCAAGCTCAAGCCCAGCACATCCTCGGGACTGTGGGCACACTGGAAGGTGTCATCCAGGGTCATTCCTGACAGACCCCCTGCCACCCAGCTCCTCACAGAAAGGTTATACACATAGAGGGGTGTGTGTACAGCTCCAAAGGAGTCTGTAAGTACAGCTTTGCCTGCCTGACCCAGCTGGGCTCCCCTGCAGCACTGCCTTCTGCAGCATCTTGCCCACCCCGGCTTCAAACATCTGCTTCGAACACGGGGCTGGCTGAGCGAACGCTGGGCTGCCTGCGGGAGGGGTGCTGCTCTCCTCGGGAGATAATGTCACGAGCAGCCATCAGCATCAGCAAGCAGTGCTCCCTCCAAAGCACATCTCATTAAGTTAATGCCTATTGGAGAGAAGTAAATGATGTGACATCTCCTCCTGCAGCCCCGGCCGAGCTTTCAGGGATGACAGAAAAATGTGGGGGTAAGGCTTTATTCAGCACAGTGAGGAATGGACATGTAAATAAGGTAGGGTTGTGTAACCAAGGTACACGCTTCCCAATCCCAAACACCACGTGGCCAGAATCCAAAACCAGAACCAAAATGCTCAGATCAGTTGGAGACAAAGCCTGTCCTAGCGAAGATGCTCACTGATTGATTCCCTTCCCGTTTTACCCTACACAACAAAATGGCTTTCCCTGGAAAGCAAGGTCAGGGAAGAGGCATCACCAACTAGCAGAGCTGGGCCAGGAAAGGCAGAGGGTGATGGGGAGGTAAAAGCCTCTCCCCAGATCACGGCCAGGCAGAGGCAAGGACCTGCTCCATCACTCACACCTCAGCACTCTCTTGCAGAGCTATCTCAGTTAATAGTGAGGACGTCGCTCTGAATCTCGTGGCTCAGCTGGGTCTGGAGGTCGCTCAGTTTCTTCTTCAGGCCGGACAGTGCGGACAGAACGATGGTCTCCGGGCGCAGGGAACCGCAGGACTCCACGTTGTAATAGAACCTGAGGTTACAAATCAAGGGGTTAAGTCACCGCCTGCTCCGCACGCACGTGCAAGCCCAGAGTGCAGGCACAGAGCAGTTCCAGCCCATCCCTACCCACCGCAGGGAGATCCGCCGGAATTCCAACCATCAGCATCATTCACCTCCCAACCAGGCAACAGCCAGCACTGTCCCTCTACAACTGTCACACCAACACTCACAACTTTACGGGCTACAAGACCATTTCTGGGATTGATTTCTGTTCAGCACCATGACCTGAGAGCCAGCAATGAGCCCAGTGCCAGGGAGTAAGGCTGGCTGAGCCACTTCTGCAGTGCAAATAACACCAGCAATCAGAGCACGACACACACACAGGTGAATAAATGCCCTAAGCCACCTTCCCCCACAGGCCTCACACTTCACCAAGTGTGCACCGCCATGTGCACCTGGCAACATGAACTCAGGGGAGCTATTATCTCCCAGAGGGAAAAACCTGCCAGATCTGGGCATATCACCAGGTGACTCCAATCCTGCTCTGCTTTTCAGCTCCCTGGGCTGGCAACTTCAGCACAGAGTGGACACTCTTCTATTAATAAGAGCAGATGAGATGCACCCAACCAGTCCCCCCACCCTCCAGCTGTGGCAGTGCATTCAGCTCCCTACCTCTCTGGCTTCCCATTGGGGTCATAGGGAGCCTGAGCATCCTCGTCGTCGATCTCCGAGTACTCACTCTTGGGCCTGGAATCAGAGAGCAGGAGAGGTTAGCACAGAGCCCCTGTTCTGGCCTGGCCCCACAGAGCCCAGGCACTCAGTTTGGCCCCAGAGAATGAGCAAGGGGCTCATGCCCAGCACACAACAGGATGCTCAGCACACATCAAGTCCCAGAAAAAAACTCCGTCCCACATTGCCCTTCCTGGCTCCTCATTAATGCCACAGAGTCATCCAGCAGTGCTGGAGGAGGGGGACCAGCCCTGCTCTGCCCAAACACAGCAAGCCCAGTGCAGGTGCTCACGGTGAAGGGATGTCAATGCCTGAAGGGACTGTCTATGGAGCCTGGATGCTTTTACAGAGTAATGGACCTTGTGTTATCTTTTCTTTCCCCTTTCCACTAGGCCAGGAAAGCACCAGAGCACCCCAGAGCTCAAGTCTGTAAAGCACAGCTGAGGTGGGAAAGCACAGTTGGCTTCGACCCAGCAGGAAAGAACCTCCTGTACCTCAAACACCATCTGCATCAGTGAGCTCCATCCTGATGTCCTGCACCTCCACTCCTCTACTAAAATCACTGCAATACCCATGCATCAGTTAGTCAAACACATCTTTCTACCCACTGCACCCCTTGGTTTATAGAGCACCATATCAGAGAGACTCTGTGGGAGCACTTAATCTGTGTAAGAAAACCCAAAGCCTTGAGCTGTCTGAAAAGCCAGCACAGAAAATCCCGTGCCCACCAAGGTCTCCTGCTGGCCTTCCTCTGCCCCAGCAATGCCCAGAAATGCTGATCCCAGCACCCTGTCATCAGCTGCCTGAAATAAAACTGCATTTCTCAAACAAACCCTCTGCTTGTACAAACCACTGAGAGAGATAAAAGTGTTAACGGAGCTGGGACTTCTCACGACTTGCAGAACCACTCATGACTGAAACAGAGCAGAGGTTTCCACCACCAAGGCAGCTGTTTGGAAAGTCCAGCTGCATGCCAGTGCTCTGCCAACAGCCTCAAAAAGCAATTAGCATGAAAAACTAAACCAAAAATCCTAGCTAGCCTTGGACAGCAGAAGCCTTTGGCTCTGTATTGTCTTCACAGCAAGGTCAGATGAACTTGGAAAGACAGATGTATCATCATG
Organism: Pipra filicauda; assembly: GCF_003945595.2. NCBI lineage: Eukaryota > Metazoa > Chordata > Aves > Passeriformes > Pipridae > Pipra > Pipra filicauda. The sequence continues at coordinate 924,645 of NW_024104408.1, forward strand.
GAACTGGCAGCTACAACGTCAATCTTCCTTTCATACTTTTCCAACTTTTACATATATTTTGTCAAGAACTCCTCAGAAACTGTTGTATACCAGATTCCTAAAGATGCAGCTCACCCTGCCACCAAACAAAAGAACCTCCACTAGCAGCTGCCTTGGGCCACCCAGCCAGGGAAGCACCACATTGCCGAGGTGCACGAGGCACACGTGCTCAGCTGGGGCTGTTCTCAGTGACACCAACATTTCCCAAAGGCCACGCTCTCCAAAAGTCACACCGTGACATTCCCCATCTGAAAAGGCAGCAAAGCCAATGATACCTCAGCCTGCCTGGCACCCCACTGTCCCACTCAAAGCAGCATTCCAAATCTGTCACTTCATCAGTGTCACAGACTTATGATCCAGCACTGTAGAAATTAAACCGAGGAATTTTTACGGCACCAAAATGAAGCTTAAAACTATTTCAAATCCCAATTTGAAATTCCATATCCATTCTTGTTTCTCAAGCATCCGATCTATCACTCAGACAGTCAACTAAATTTTGGGGCAATTTATCTGCCATAAATCATTTGGAAACTTCAAAACTGTCCAGTTCCATCCCCCAAACTGCTGGTGACAAAGGACAGGCCGGCACATCAACTCTTGTGACATGCTCCTGACCACAAGACTGTCAAGCAGCGCCCTCAGTTGTGGTCAACCAGCCTCTCACAGACCTTCCCCCTGACAGCCTGGTCTGCAGCTGGCAGTTCCCTAAGTGCAGCTTCAGTCCACGGACACAGATCATCAAGGCTGAGGAAAATGCCCATTTCCAGAATTCCAGCATTACCTGCCAGCCTGGTTCTTACTGCACTGCCCTGACGAGGTGCTGAAGGAGCCAAACGCCTGGCACGTCCCATTCCACCCAGACTGACTGATCTGGGCCCACAGAGCCCATCAAAGCCAAGCGGGATTCGCTCCTTCCACCCATAAAACAGGGCTGGGATGGCTGCGGGCAGGCTGTTAGGGATTCACCTGCAACTCCACCCTTGGTGACAAAAGGCTTCTCAAGCCTCCCAAGTGCAAACTGAGCAGCACAGGATCTCCCTGACAGGTCTAGAGCAGAAAGCCACTGGCAATAGGCTGAGGTGTGAAATCAGGGCTGAACTGCACTTCTGGGAAGCTTGTTCAGGGACAGCTAATTTAGCAAGGGACGGTGTAAGGCCACGTCCTGTGATGGGTTCGAACACCAGGCTCAAACCAGAGAGTGAGGAGGTACAACAGCCCCACTACCCGCCTGCTACTGCTTACAGCCATTTGCAGAGTCAAATGTGGCAGCACAGGGTCTGGCAGTCAGAGGAGGAAAACCCACCAAGCCCCTTCTGCTGCTCAGCCTCCCCTCCAGCTGCAGCTCTGCTCAGGGTTTATTCCCCCTTGCTCAACCCCAGCTTCTGCCATCCCTGTGCCAAATCCTGCTCCTGTACTGAGGTCTTCCTGACCTAGTTATCCACCACCCCCTCTAGTCCCCACTCTCAGCCTGCCTTGGCTAAAGCACCAGGTTCCTCAGCACTGCTGGCTCCAGCAAGCTCAACAACAGGATATCTGCTAGGTGGTCACTGGGATGCAGAGCCAGGAGCAGCTCAGGTACCTTCTCATGGAAAAGGGATGCTAGATAAAGTGCTCACCCAGGGTAGCAGCTTTCCAAAAGCCAAATCATGTCACTTTTAGATGAGAAGCAGCATGCTACTGGTGCAGAATGGTATGTCAGAGGAGAGGAAAGGGAAAAACCCTGCTTCTAGGTCTCAGGCTCCAGAAGTGAGGAGATGTATGGGTGGAATCAGAGCCATACTGGGCTTCCTCATACAAACAGGGCTGCAAAATCTGTATTGCAACCCAACCTGCCACTCTTTGCTCTCACAGCAACCTCTTCCACTTCATATGGATCTGTTCCTTCCTCAGACTTTACCCTGACCTACACACCACTTGCACAGGGGAGAAAAAAATGAGCAACAAGCATTGGAAAAGAGCACCAAAGGCAGGCAAATCAGCAATGATGGTACACAAGAGAGAATAAGAGGTGACCACAAACCAGTCCACCTTGTATGCAGCTGAAAACAAGTGACTGGCCAATGCAGGAGTAGAGTCTGTGCAAGAAGTGATACACCCACCATCGCTTACTGACCCAAATCATCCCCAGGACCGAAATGTAAGTTGTTGCCTGCTGGAAAACCTTTTCCAGTGCCTCCAGACAGACAGTGGGACGTACCACTCCTCTGGTTTGGGGTACACCGTGTGCCTCAGCGCGTTGTCTGGGTCGTACTCGAAGGCCACGCCCGCCGTGGGGTTCCACTTGGCGTGCTCCTTCCCAAAGCCCTTCTTGGCGTAGGCTCGCAGCCGGAGCTCCTGGCCCTTCCGCAGCTTCACGATGAGGATGTCTGCAAAAGCACACACCCATCAGCCTGAGAAGGCTGCAGGGGAGAAAGCAGTCTGCAGGATCACGCCACGGCAAAGGCAGGGATTTTTGGCGCCCAGGGAGATGTCGCCAGTATCCAGGGTTTGCTTGGATTCTTAGAGGGGCTGTGACCCCAGAGCAGGTAAGGAAAAAGGAGCTGCACAGGCCCCAGGGAACAGTGGAAAGCAAACCATTTCACCTTTTTGCTGTCTCTGAGCTCTCACAAGGAGACAGAAGCACCCTCTGACAGAGGACTTTAGTTCTGGGGACAAGCTGTAAGTGCCATTAAGACAAAATGCTACCCCACTGACGCAGTGATGCCAGTGGCTCTGAAGTGTCAGATTTACAGCTGCCTTATGGTTACACAGCTAGTAAATGAAAAATGAGTTCAAAGAACCCCCCAAAAAAGTTAATTTCCTCCTCCAGCTCTTATTCCCAGTGACCTGCCACTCACCATCCTGCTCCACGTAGTCATTGGGGTCGTTGTCTCTGCTCCGAGACGTCACCTGCAGCAGCAGAACGAAAGCAAGCAAATTAATGACAAAATCAGCTTTTCTCTCCACATCAAATACCAGTTGTCTACAAAAGCTAGAGATGGTGGAGAACCCCTCTAGAGTGACTTACAGCAACAAACCCAGCCCACCCCATTTAATGGAATTTGGGGCAATTCAGGTATGTGAGGTCCCCCCAATGGCCTGCTCATCTCCTGAGCTGCTCTCTCCACAGGATGGAGTGCATTCCAGCCCAGCCCAGCACATCTGCTTTGTTCCCAAAGTCACTCCCACAACTGCTGTAGGTGACACAGAGCACTCACAGCACCTCAGCCAAACCAAGTAAGAGACAGTGGGCTCCAGCTGGGCTTTAACCAGGCAGACACTGTCACCAGGCAGTAGGAGCAGCCCCAGGTTGTGGTGACATCCAGATGTGGCCTCAACAGTGTATAAAATCATTTTCTGTAAGTCCCTTTGCATCTGTCCCACCAAACCTCCACAAGGTGACTGTGCAGGAGCTGTTTGGCAGCAGTGCTCTGGCCAGGGCTCCTCACACCTTGCCGAGCTGGGAGCCAAGAACCAGCAAAACAGAGGCCTCAGGTTGCTGCCAAGGGGCTGACCTTGTCCAAGCCTCAGCAGCACACGGGCAGAAGGCAGTGGCACAGCAGCAGGACACAGGCACACACACACTTGGGGTGTTCAAGGTGAGATGAAGGGGCAACACTAAAGCCTCTCGAGAGTTTGGGATGAGGGGTGCAGGATGAGGCCATACTGCTTTAGATGCCATCAGACAGCAAGGACAACACTGCAAAGACGAGGAGGGCACTGGCACTGCTTCTGCAGGTATTCCTGCTTTGCTCTCCCTCTGTGGATCAGGTGGAGCTTTAGGCAACGTGAAACGTGCTCAAAGGGCATTGCTTTGTCCACATTCCACGTGTTTGCTACCCTGGCCACAGCAGGGATGTACAGAGGGACAAGCAGAGGGGTGGCACTGACCGGAATGACCCGGGGGTTGTTGGAGATGAGGTCGCGGGACGTGACGTGACGGGTCTGGTCCTCGTTGCAGCGAACGTCCAGGGTGAACTCCACGGAGCACTCGGGGCAGAACTCGTCACACGTACAGTCCTGGGACACACACAGGGATTGAGACCTTTGTGCAAGAAACTGCCAGCGCTTCCCATGGGATCAGACACCCACCACCACCAAGACAAGCCCCCACGACATCTCGCTTGACTCACTCTGGAATATTGCATCTTATCCACAATGTCATCGCTGGTGAGAGGGATGAGGCCTGTGGGAAGAAGGAAATCAGGGGATCTCTGAGTGAAGCCACAAGAGCTCCTGACTTTCCTGTCAAGACAGGTGGAGGAACAGCAGTCTCCTGACAAAGGTGTTTCAGCATCTTTGGACTGATTTCACCCACAACCCAGTCTCATCTGCCCCTCATGCCCAGCACTCACCCAGCCTGTGTGCAATGAACTCATCGTGGAGCACAGAGGAGTTGGCATCTATCTGGACCCAGTCAATGGCTGCAGGGAGGAGAAAGCCACAGAGAAACAATGACGTGAGGAAAAGTAAAACGGTTTGTGAGGGCATAGGAAACATTACAGAGACACACTGAGAAAGCACACACAGCGCACAAGACTGGCTGAACACGGCTAAGGAGAGCTGAAAGCAGAGAGGAGGTGCGGGAGAACACGGAGGGGAAGCTATGGGAGCCACCGGGAAAGTAACCCGGGGGACCGTGACCACGGGCCGTACCTATGGTGGGGACTTCAGCGATGAACACTCTTCGAATGGAATTTGCCACCCTGAGGGAGGGAAACGCCCGTGTTTAGGCACGAGGGGGCGTGGAGCAGTGGGCCGGGGCCGCTGCGGGGCTTGGCCTCGGACACACCGCCCGCCCGCACCGCGGGTGCCCCGCGGCCGGGGCGCGATCCCCGCGGGGAGGCCGGGCCTGTGGGGCCGTCCCCGGGAGCTCCCGCGGCCGCTTCACCGCCGGGCCCGCCCGCCCCCCGGCCCGGTGCTCACGCCAGGTCCGTGTTCTCGATGATGAACTTGACGTTCTCGTCCGTCAGCTCGGTGATGCGCACGGTGGGCTGGTTGGCGTACGGCATGGCCGCCCGGTCCCGGCCCCGATCCCCGTCCCGATCCCGCTCCCGGCCCCGCTCCCGCCCGGTCCGTCCCCGCCCCGCTCCCCCCTGGCCCCGGTGCTCCCGCAAAAAGAGTCCGTGCGAGACAGAGTACGACTTTATTGGTGCCGGGGAAAGGGCCGCTCGCCGCCGCTCCCGCCTCACCGGCGCTGGTTCAGCCCCGCCAGGTTCCTGATCTGCGGGCACAGCGAGAGCGGGTTTAGTGCCGGTGTCCCGGAGCAGCTGCCGCGTGCTGGGAGCTGAGCTGTGGGGGCGAGGGCCAGGGGCCGGGAGGCGGTGAAGGATGTCCCTGGATCCACCTACAGCCACCCCTCTGACCGGTACCTGCTCTCCAAGTTTCAGCTTGGTTTTGTTCCTGCGGCCACACAGACCCTGACAGTGAATTTAAGCTTTCGGGGCCTTCAGCTCTCCCGTCTGTTTTGTAGAGACCTGGAGAGCTCAGGACACCTGTACAGTGACACACTGAGGACACCTGCACAGCACCCCTGGACACGGGAGGGTCAGATTTTTCCCCCCCCTAATACTTATATGTTGGGATGATTCTGTTCTAAAACACCCTACAACCCACCCCCTTCAGAAGCCATCCAGTTCCTCCTGTTTATCTGTGCAGTGGACAGACCAAAGAGCACAAACAGAGCACCAGGATTTTTTTAGTGAAGGTCCCTTCTGGATTATGCAGGTGTGAAAAGATGAGAGAGGCTGAGAGACACTAAATTCCACCATAACTGCAGGGGGAAGGAGGTGGGAGAGAATCTTGAGAACTTCTTCATCAGTAAAAATTATTTCTAAATTATGTTCCAGCCTGCTTGTCTTGTCCTGATAAAAGGAAAATGTATTTCTGATAGCAAGGAAATCACTTTGTTGCTAAATGCAATGGCAGTTGTCCAAAAATAGAACCACAGCAAGGCCCTGAAGGCCCTTGAAAAGTCACTCCTGGGTACAGAAAGGGCTGTTTTGTATCCCAGAGGAAGCACAGCTCCCTCTGCATGGACACAAAGCAGTCCAGGACATTACCAAGAAGTGAATGAATTCTTGGAAGGACACTGAGGTCAACTGAAACAGCTTGAGGAAGTCACCCTGCTCTGGCTCAGGGACAGGTGCCACCTCCCAAGTGTCCATGGGGGCACGAACCCTCCGTTACAATCTCCAGCACAGGGCCTGGCAGAGGGAGAGATCTTGTGACAAACAATGGAGAACAGTTGTATTTATTCTGATCACCTGTCTCTCATCCCTAAAGCTCACCCTGCAGCTTCAGACTTAATTTCTTTCTGCTCTATTGCAAGTTCTTTCACCACAAAAATGTGAACTAACTCCCAAACTACCCTGGAAATCATCCTTAAATCATCCTAAGTTATGAAAGACAGTTCCTTTTCATGTTGTCCCCTAGATTTGGGAGGAAAAGCCACGCTGGCATTCAGCATGGAAGGGGACAGGAGCAATTTTGGTGTCAGAGCCCTGCTGGTTTCAGCATTACTTACAGTAACTGCAGCTCCCATGAGGCCCTGGACAACAGCTTCTCCAGTGGATTGTACCTGGGAGACACAGGGAGAACAGGGCCTTTTGCTTTCTTCTGCAGTTGCACTTGTGGCCCCCAAACATAAAGATGTAGTGCACAACAAGCATCTATTTGCTACAGAAAGGTGCTGACAGCACTGCAGACAAATGACAGATAGAGGTAAGACACATGGAAGAGGTTTCCTGGGCTGTCTCCCAACCACTGGGCCAGTCTGACACACAGGGCACCTACATGTCCTTCTACTAGAAAACACATAAGCTTTTATTCATGTTGAACCAACAGCAACCACCTGCCAGCACAAGGGGCTCTCTCAGCAGCTGTGGGATCTGCCTGATGGAAAAGCCAGGTCTGCCTGCACATACCCCTGGGGAGCAGGGGGATGCTGCACGTGTGCCTTGCCCCTCACGTTACCTGGCTGGCTGTATTGCTCATGTTCATGGCATCGGCCACTCTGTTCTCCAGGAAGCGCCAGGTGTCCTCGAAGTCAGGGGACGAGTCCTGCAGCATCACCAGCTCAGTGGTGTTGTAGATGCCTGTGAGCACAGCCCGACGGGTGTACCAGTTAAACTGCAAGGGCAGGAGAGGAGAGAGACAAAGGTGTGGCCTGAATGCAGATCAAGAGAATGGCAAAGGAAAATCACACACCGACAGCACATTCCTCCCCCCCTTAAAATGTGTCCCTGTCAGAACGGCTGCTCCAGTGGCACCGGACAGGGATCACATGGATAGTGCCTAAAACTGCTGAGCAAACCCCCCCCACCTGCTTCTGGCTGCAAGCAGGCACCTGCAGCAGGCAGCAAGTCCTCCTTGCCCAGCCTGTGTGCACTGTGTAACAGTTCACCTTTGCTTTACAGGCTGCCAGGCAATGCAATGCTCCAACTCAGACCTGATTAGCCACATTCATACATAACTTGAGCTGCAGCTCACACCAGAGACAACCATGAAGAAAGGGAACAAACAGAGGACAGAACTGTGCAGGACATCACACCTTTTCCAAGTCCTGTCCCTGAAATACCAGTGCTGCCTGCTGAGTCACAAAATGCATCAGCACAGTGCTGGCAGCAGTGCTGTAGGTGCGTTACACCAACGGGTTACACAGTGTAAAGGTGCACAAAATAACTCAAACTCCTCATAGTTTCCAGTGACACCTGAGGCAGATGAAATATATAAAAATTTTTTAAAGCGTGTCTTCAATTCCATTTGCTGCTGTTGCCTAGGAAAAAATTCTGGTTGTTCCATTCATGATAACAAAGCAACAGAAAAATGAAAACACGGGCCTTGATTTTAAAAACAACAGCTGAGTGGAAAGCTCCACTGCTGGCACCACAACCTGCACGCTATAACAAGGGGAGAAACATGGGGCATGTTGCCACTTGCAGCTGGATCAGGTGCCTGAGACCAAACTCTATTGATTCTTCTCCTGCTCCAAAAAAAACCACCTGAGGGGGTCTCTGAGGCACAGGCACACGCTGCCTAGCTCCTGGCACTGGGAAGAAGGATCCACTGCAAGCGACTTTAAACCCCTTTACTGGGAAAGAGGGAGCGGGCTCAGCATCACAGCTTCCCCAGAAAACTCATGTAACCAGTCAGAAGGTGCAAACAAAACACAAACTTTAGAACCTCTCCTAATCCCTGCGTCAGTGAGGACACTTTAGGAACAGTTCAGTGCAGACACTGGCTCCAACATGTCAATTTGACTTTCAAAACCCAGAAGGGACTTTCAGTTCCTGAAGCAATCATGTTCTTTCAGTTCTCTTTTGGTTCATTCCTTTAATTTTTCTGTCGTCTTATTTATTTTTCACTGCAGTAGCTTCTCTTTTATACCCAGATAAAAGAAGCTTATTAAAGTAGTTTGTTAAAATGGCTCATTTAGCTTTTTCCATCTCTTCATACATCTATAAGAATTAAAGTAATTTATTAATTGCTTTAATTAAGGTTATAATTTTCTTTTATTTCCTGCCAGAAAGATGAAAGCTTTAATAAGCTACTGGTATTTTTAGGTAGGTTCTTTAAAGGTTTTCAAGTCAAGTCTGTAAATGCCACTGCTGGTGGAAGAGAGCTGTTTGACAGAGTCACTGCTCGCTCACTGAATACTGGATCAACTTCTTAGTCTCAGAATCCCAACGATCTGTGCCTTCAAAAATGAAAAAGAAGAGCACTTAAGAGCATAGGAAAGTAGGTCCTTTTAATTTGCACTAATCCCATTGGCGCTAATTTGCATTTAGTCTCTTTAGAAATTAGACTGTAGTTTATAAGGAACCTTGGGTGCTTCTGAAATGTCTTCCCCATTCAACAAACACAGCCTTTCCAGAGGGATGTGGCCCCAGGCCTACTTGAACCTGTCGTTTTTGCTGAAGTGCTGAGGGGTAGAACCAGCCGGTCTGCAAAGCACAAAGACTTACATCTGTGGACTGGTCCCCAGCATAATGCCAGATATCATCGATCATGCTGGTGAGGAGGCTGAGGCCGGAGGGGATGTTACGTGGGAGCAACAGGACGCTCAGGGCCTGCGAAGGAAACACACAAACGGGAGAGTCCAAGAGAGAAGGATGTAATATCAAAGCAGACTGACAGTGCTCTGCTCTGTTGTCTTTTCCCTGTTGCTGTTGCCTTGCCTCCAGGTCCCAGTGACAAGTCCTCCCAGCTCTTTGCAGCCAGCACCAGGCTTTCCAAGCGGTGGGATGTGCAGGGAACACAGAGTGTGGCAGGTGAGCTCAGGCCTAGGCCCGTGCTGGAGCCCAAAGCTCCCTGCTCAGCTCAAACACCACTGTGTTGTCTCTCCTGAGCTGCCTCTCCAGCATGGAAACGGCACAGGCTGAGCTGACTCACCCTGTGCCCCTGTGGGCAGGGAGTCACCTCTCTCATTTCTCCGAATTTGACTTTGAACTCAAGAGCAGCAACCCAGGGCACAACAGCGCCAGCCATAATGGCCCTGCTGGGATCCTGCAGCCTTTGAACGTAATCACACAATGCCAGGAGAGTCACAAACCACCCACATTCCTTCACAAGGCAAGTTATGCTAATCTGGAAGAAGAACATGAAATTTGTGCCCTCTCTCTTTGCATGGAGTGCTGGATTCAGCTGCCCAGAGGCCAGCAGTGGTTCTGGACAGAGGTTGACCTTGCAGCAATCTTTGCAGCCCAAGGTTGGGAACTCTTTTCTTGTTACTGTGGCCACAATTCAATTCCCTTCCCACCCCGGCAAGAATGGCTTGAGAGTTAAATCTGAATTTTGAAGCATGGAGCCCTCTCAGTTCACAGCCCTACCCTCAGGCTGCCCAGGGTTTGTCAGTCACACACCAGAAGGGCAGTTTCTGCAGCAAAGCACTTCTGCATTTCCAGGTGTCAGGTGATACTGGTGCAGCCAGAACAACCCTGCATGGAGCCTGACTTGCAGTGACACTGCAAGTAGGACTGAGCAGAGACACAGGTTATCCCCTGGGGATGCCAGATGGGTGGAGTGAACAACAGAGAGCTTTGCCTTTCCAGAACTGCAAGGAACAGTTGTTCTAAGGTCACCTTTAACTGCCTCCTTCCAAGGCTGATCTCCTCTTGAAGGCTACAAATAATTTGAAACCAGCAAGGGTTTAATTTACAAGCTTGAACTAATCTGGTGGAGAGACTACGTTGAAAGACACAGGGTGTTTAAAATACACACACAAAAAAGAGATAATCTTGATATTACTTTTATACCTGGGGCCATTTCTCAATATATGGAATCAGCATCCTCAATCTGGCTTCCACAGCATCTCTCAGGAATTCATCTGTAGGCTTCTTCCTGGATAAGGAAAAAAAAATTAAGAAGAGCCCAATTAAACTCAATTCTGATCTTGAAAGATCAATCTCCATGTGCCTCAGCAATAAATAAGCAAAGTATTATATATCCTTCATACCTTTGGTCCTCCTCTGTATCTGGGAACATGGTTTTATTTGGGTAAATCATTTTTATGGGTAAATTTAAAGTATCTGTGTCCCAGGTGGCCTGTCTGACTACCCAGTTCCCAAAATCTGCCAAGGAAGATGTTTGCTCATACCCAATACTCACTCTGCTTCACCCAGCTGCACTAGTTTTTGCTCCTTCTCCAGCAGCTCAGACAGCTTGGCATTGCACTCAGACACAAAGTGGAGGATCAGTTCACTGCCATCACTGTGAAACATCCCTGCAGCAGCAACAGAGAGGCCCAGGGTCTGTAGGAAGAAGGGAGAAGCACAGAGCGGGTCACACACTGCTAGGCAGGATCCAGCTAGGAAAAATGTTGTATTTATTTTGTGAAAGACTTTATATGAATTTAAACAAAGTGATGCTGCATTAACAAGAACTTCCTGTATGTGTTTTCCTCTCTTCAGGATCACTACATCATGCCTTAGTCTAACTCTGAAGAGGTTATCCTGTAGCAGCTGGGACACATTCCTGCCGGGTAGCATTTGCTGACTAGGGTGCATCGCCCAAGAGTATGTGGGGGAAGCATGCAGGCCTGGCTGTCTTTGCACTTCAGCCCCATCCAGTTTTCAACTGGTTTGTTGCTTCTCTCCCCACATACCTTGGCTCCCTCTGCAATGGCCTCTGCAGTCCAGCCATGTTCAGGCACGAACTCCAGCGCCGCTGTGAGGATTCGACGCTGCAGCTGCTCCTCGCTCTCATAGTCCTCAGACTCCTGGCCGCCCTGGCCAGTGTAACTATGAGAAGGTATTGTTACAGTGAGGGGAACGTCACCACCAAACACCAGCACCCTGGACTCTGCCACTCACTCGCTGCCACCGCTGCCTGCAAGCACATTTTGGGACCTGCTCGTTATAAATCTGGCCTCCTCCTGTAAAATCCTTCCCTTTCCAGAAAAATGATTCTTAATGAACTTTTGCTCTGAGAGAAAACTAAGGGAGGGCTCAATGTGGGTGCCTACATGGAGACCAATCAGCTCCAGAATCCCCCTCCTTTACAGAAAAGCTACACTACAGGTTTTTCCAACGTGGGCTTTATAGTTATAGGCATATGGACAACATGTTGTCCATATTTTGTTTAGATTTACACAAAAATCCAGATGCAAAGATTTGCACTTTGCAGATAAGAGAGGTTCCCTCTTAGAAGCAAATCCCATCGTGTCTCCACGGTGGACAGTGGAATTTGCACTGTCACAGCAAACCAGCTGCTGCAGTCTGAGGCTCCTTAACTCTGGATCTGCAGAGTTGTCTTCAAGTTTCAGATGTGAGTTTCGGGAAAGCAAAGCCCTGCAATCCCACTGTCGGCAGGGCTGTGCTGGGAAGAGCTGCTGAGTTACCTGGGGCGAGGGCCCTGAGGTTCCTGTTCGGGCTGGTGACCAGCTGGATGTGTATCGAACTGCTGCTGAGAGGAAGGTGTGAAAGGTTCCTTCTTGTGCTCATCGGAGACTCTCCTCAGCACGGCTGAGGCCTGGAGAGCTCGGACTGGTGCGTAGTGCTGGCACCTGACCACTGAAAGGGAAACCAGGAGAGTCAGTGTCTCCTTCCAACACGAGGAAGCACAGAAAATTAAGGTGGAGAAGAGAGTTATGGTGAACACGGCTGAAAAGAACCACGGTTCGGGGTGTGTTTTTTTACACTTCTGAGAAGCGCCGCTCTCAGCTGAGCTCACATTCACTTGAAAAAAATAAAGGAAAAATGTTTTGCGAGGGGAAGAACAGTGAGAATGGCATGTATCGCAAAGAGCTTCTGAATCTCGGACTGGAAACCAGGCACCAAAATGTGCCCTCTCCCCTTTTGGGTCCCTGTTTGAGGTGTTCAAAGGAAGGAACAGGCAAGTCACCCTCAGGAGCATGAGCAGCCCTAATACACAACTGCTGACACTGTGCAGGGTTCTCATGTGACTCAAAGGCACGCTGGAAGAGCTTTTAATTTCAATGCTGCGACGTTTAGCTTTTTTTTTTTTTTTTTTAATAAACTCGTTCGGCGGCCCACACTCCTAAAGAAAACCACCACCACGCGCCCCCTACTTCAAACCCACCCGCTCAGCCCCTGCCGCCGGCTCCGCTTCCCTCCTGCCCTTCACCTCACCTTGCCCCGCCCCGCCCCGGGGGGCGCGCACGGGCACGCACGAGGGCGCGCACGGGCACGGGAGCGCGCACCACCACCACCACCTTCCGCCCTCACCACCGCCCCCGCTCCCGGCCCGGGCGCGCCCCCCCCGCCCCTCACCCGCGCGGCCCCGCCACAGCCGCCAGCCCGCGCGCCGCGCCGCGCCCGCCGCCGCCATCTTGGGAGCGGGCAGGGCGCGATGACGTCACGGTGACGGCGTCAGGCCGGGACGGGCGAGCGGCGCCGAGGGGGCGAAGCGGGGCCAGGTGAGCGCGGGGGGGAGCGGGGAGAGGGGGCTCCGGTCACCCTGAGGGTCTGTCCGGAGGGCTTGCCGGAGCGGTGTGGGTGTCTTTATGTGTGTGTATATATATATAATTCCTTCACGAAATTCCATCACGTATCCTGTTCCTGCTCCCTCTAAACCGTCCCCGCTCGGTGACCGAGAGGTTTATTCCGCCCCGTTCTACATGTGTTTAAAGCGTGCACGTGCTGTAGGGCCCGCAGCTCTGGGCCGCGTTCTGGCCGTTGGCAGCCGGAGCGTTCCCGGCCGCTGGAAGCTCGAATATTCCCGGCCGCTGGAAGCTGGATCCTTCCCGGCCGCTGGAGTGCGTCGGGAGGCTCGAGTTTAGTCCTGATGTGCTACAGAACCCTGGAATGGTTTGGGTTGGAAGGGACCTTCGTGTTCACCCCCTTCCAACACTGCAGCTCTCTAAGCTGTTGAACGCCCCGTGTTGTTTAACCCCTTCCCTCGCCCCGTTCCTCAGGAACTGTTAAATGCGTGTGACGTTGAGATAAGGGCCCCTCCTCACCCCCAGCACGCGGATCCAGCCCTTGGATCCAGCCAACCCTGTTGGCTGAAGCTGGGGTTGCTGTTGGTGCAGTCTGGGCTCTGACTGATCTTGAAAGGTCACAAGCTGCTGTTCAGAGAGGAAGGGTTTTATCTTAGCTTAACAGATAAACTTTGGGTTTATCTTAGCCTAACAGCTTATGTATCTTTTGGGATTTTCAGCCTTCTTGGGAAAGGTGATGTTTTTATGGGATTAATATGTGCGTTTATGAGTGTTACTGTCTGTTGTAGCTGTTTAGCTGGTGTCACACATGCAAGGCCAGCTGGGAGGTGCTATAACCTGCAGTGTACATCCAAGATCTTCCATTCCTGGTTGGCATTGCAGCTGCATTAATGTGAATTCCTACTGGAGTAGCTCAGACAAGGCACAAAGTTGTCCCATTCTGAACTTGTTTGCAATTCCCAGGAGAGAGGGGGTGTCCACGGCTCACAGAGCCAGAGGAACCGTGGGTCAAAATCCACTCCACACCTGACTGTGTTTAAATTTGGTACAGCATGTCCCTGAGCTGTGCTTTCATGACAACGTGGTGGCAATAAGGCATTAACCAGAATGTGTCACGTAGTGATTCCTGGTAAAGACCTTGCTTACAACTGGCTCTCCCAAAATAAGCGTGTAGCTTGCAGCTAATGGAAGATACACCAGGCAACTATGCTGGTCACTAGTGCTCTCTGTTCTCTGTGGTCATGTTAAATTAGGAAGACAATAGGTTTGTGTTGGAAAGAGGGGAGGTCAGGAGCTTCTGAAGTGGTTCTAAGTACAGCTCAGTAGCTGGTGCTGCTGTGAGAACAGGTGGTGATGGGATACTATTGCTCCATCAGGAATACAGTCTTGTATAAAATATTAGTGGAGACTGATTTCTCGAAACTGTCACTTCACTGCACGTTCTGTTCCCCTCCTGCCTCCCTGTGATTTGCTCACCCAGTGCCACCAATCATAGCAGTGGGAGAGCCTCAATCTGGAATGCTGGGAATGCCAAAAGTTACTTTTTTTTCCTTCTCATGCACTGTGAAAGCAAACTGCTTGGACATGTCCAGAGCAGGAGAGACAAGGCAGTATTTAATGTGAAATAGCTGTCACTAGTCTAGAAATCCAGAAATCCTGTTTGGCTTATTCAAATCTCTAAGGAAAGCAGGTAAGCTTTTGTTGTTTTGTTGGGTTTTTTTAAGCATGGCTTGCAGTCTCCTAGCAAAACTAGTCCCTCAGCTGGAGAGAACCTGAATTATGCCATTAAGTATAACTCTTCCTTCATGTCCTGGTAAAGCTCAGCTTGCGGGAACTTTTTGCTGCCCATCTCAAGAAAAATTATCCCCATTTATTGAAACAACTTGACGCTCCGCGATGAAGTCGCAGTCCACAGAGGTTCCTGCTGTGCTTGGCACTTACCCTTCCTCTCCTCTCTCTCTCTCTCCCCTGACCTGTTCCTCTCTCAGCCACTGCCAGTTTTGCTGCTGCCGCTGAAATGGGGGAGTACGGGGTCACTCCGGGCCAGCGCGTGGCCATCGTCTGGGACAGCTCCTCGCCCGTCGAAGCCCTGAAGGATTTGGTGGATAAAATTCAGGCGCTGGTGGGAGCTGATAGTCGTGTCTCTGTGGAAAACGTTAACCAGCTGTCTCAGTGTAAGAATGAGTTTAATTTTTCCCTGCTTTGTTTAAACGGAAGGGTGCTGCCGACATGTGAGCTGACACCTTCCCGCTTTGGGAGTCAGCACTCAGAACAATGACAGCACCTGCTGCTGACCCTTACCCTGGGCAGTACAGCCAGGGACGTGCTACACCCTGGCTGTGCTTCTGTGACTGGTGTCTTTAATCAGTTACTGCTGTTGTATGCAAGCACGAGAGATGAGGGAGGTGGAACTGCTGTATTAAGCTGTGTGTGTACGTGTGTAAAATTGTACCATCTTCCTGTTTCTTCCCAGCGGCTCACAGGGAGTCCAGCTTTGATGTAATCCTCTCTGGCGTGGTCCCAGGCAGTGCAGCACAGCACAGCGTGGAGCTGCTGGCAGAAGTAGCTCGGATACTTAAGCCAGGGGGCCGTGTCCTCCTGAAAGAACCAGTGGTTACGGAATCAGGTGAGAGAATCTTGCTTCTGTGGCAGCACAGCAGTTCTTGAGAGGATTAGGCTGAAATGGAAAGGACAGGAACCCCGACCGACATTCAGAGATTTTCATTCTCCTGACACAGTAACCCAAATAGCGAGGGTTTTACCCTGTGCTTAAGCAGGTGCTCATCAGAGATGTTTGCAGTCACTGCTTCTATCAGAAATGCTGGATAGGCTTGTTCCTTAACTACTTTGAAAAGCCCAATGGACGCTGGTCTTCTTCTCAGAGTGCAGTGTTAAGTAGTTGCAGATGTTGTGGTTCTGAGGAGCTTCTGAAGTGGTTCTAAGTACAGCTGACAACTGCTAAGAGAGGTTGCCCCGGAAGCCAGTTGAGAAATAGTTATCCAGAAAAGGTTAGAAGCTAGGAAGGGCACAATTTTAAAGCAGAGGTTTGGCTCGAGTACTTCCCTCTAAAGCTCTTGCTCTTCCAAGTTTCTTGGTGACCTTTATTGTGGTTCTTCACTCCTCCTACTCTCTGATTTTGTGTCTTCCAGGAAACAATGGCAAAATCAAGACAGCAGCCAAGCTCCTCACAGCTCTGACTCTCTCTGGCTTGGTGGAAGTGAAGGAGGTACGTATGTACTGACCACTTGCAGCACTGCCCTTGGGCAGTTACCTGGGGTGAGGTGTGTAGCTACCCTGGTTTGCTGTAAATGTGCATGGACACTGCCTGGCACAAACTTTGGTTGCTGCAAGGGTAGTGTTTTTCTTCAGGATTGAAAATATCTATTGTCTGTTCACTGGAATGCTGGACTGGGTGCTAAAATACAGGGTTCTGCATGAGGTTAACCTCAAATCTTACATTGCAGCTGCAAAAGGAAGCGCTGACCCCGGAGGAGGCCCAGTCGGTCCGAGAGCATCTGGGTTACCAGGGCAATGACCTTCTCATTATTCAGATAGAAGGCAGGAAGCCCAATTTCGAAGTGGGATCCTCAAGTCAGCTCAAACTTTCCTTTGCCAAGAAATCTGGTCCTTCAGGTAAGGAGTGGTGCTTGCTAAATGTCTGGATTGCCTGACTCTCAGTGACAGGCATCCCTTGGAACAGGGAAACAGTTCCCAGCTAGGGAGTGCTAGAATAAAAACCTGTGAAGTGGGGCTTTCAAAAGTGGCTTGAACTCTGTTGGGAGTAGATGGGGCAAAGGCTGGAATAACTGCTATTTCTTCCTTTGTTTTGGCTCCAGGAAAACCCTCTGTGGACCCAGCCGCTGCCAAGCTGTGGACGCTCTCTGCCAATGATATGAATGATGAAGAGATGGTATCTGGTTTTGTTTGTGAGGCTTTGCTGTTGTTCCTTCTCTCTTCTTTCCTATTCTAAATAGTTTCAGTCATGCCTCTTGTGAAGCTTTACAACTTAAAGAGGTACAAAAGCCTCCTAAGGCAAATTATCTCATCTCCTCTGTGGGGTCTGGAGAGCCCAGTGGTGTGAAGAGGGCAGAGAGGAGACAGGGATAGGAGGGCACACCCGCAGCACTTTAATGCCAGTGTACAGATAGCACCATTTCTTTGAACCTAACTCAGCAGTGTCATTCCCTACTGACAAATCCATTTCCTGCTTGTTGTCTCCCATGGTGTGTTTTCAGGACCTTTTGGACTCTGATGAGCTCTTGGATTCAGAGGATTTGAAAAAGCCAGATCCATCATCCCTCAGAGCTCCATCCTGCAAAGAAATGGGCAAAAAGAAAGCCTGCAAGAACTGGTCAGTGCTGGAATTAGCATATCGGTGAACCTTTTAACTGCAGCATTAAACCTATAGAGTTGGAGGGATTTTAAAAAGATTGTAGGCAATTTGCTGTTCTTCAGAGCCTAATTCTCTTGGTTCATGTCCTTTCTTATCTTAATTATTGGAATGTAAATCCAAATACAATGAGGATTGACCAGTGACTGCTACAAATTACCTCGATGATCAACAGCCGTCTACAAGGTGGCCACAAGTTCGTGCAGCTTGACTGAAACCCTAGTTTCTTAGATTTCAAGCAGAAATAGCACATAGCAAGTGCTGTAGTGTCATTTCCCACTCAGTTTAAACTTGAGGAGCGTTTCAACACTTGCTGTACAAACTGTGGTGTTGAAGAACAAAGTGAGGAGCGTGAGTCCCAGAGTCAGCTGTCGTGTGACAGAGGGAGGGCTGTCACATGTGAGCAGGGCTGGAACAAGTGTTGATGACTCATGACCTTTAAGCAGAAAGATACAGGTGACTTCTCTATTTTTCTACAGCACGTGTGGCTTGGCTGAAGAACTGGAACAGGAGAAGAAGAGCTCACAGCCCAAATCTGCCTGTGGAAATGTAAGTAGTGTTTTTTGTCCCTATACTGTGGTTTGCAGTATGTGATCTGTGTAAGGATTGTGTTCTCTGGTGACTGCTGCCTGAGCTGGCTCACTGCTTCCAAATGCTGCCTGTGCAGCTTTTGCAGAGCTTGAGGATCTCCATGTGGGAGCCCACAGGGCTCTCGTGGTCGTGGGCTGCCCCAGCCTGGGCACACTAGGTGGGGAGGAGACTCAACTTCTTCCGTGTGAGCCCAGTGCCCTGCACAGCTCTGCCAACCAGTCGTGCTGAGAAAGGGGCAGAAGGGAAGTGGTCTCTGTGCTGATCGATGCTGAAAAGAACATACTCATCTCTTGAGCTAGAGGAATGGTACCACAGGGGAAGACACCTGAAAGTGCCCCTGATTACAGACAGTGGCTTTTCTTTCCCTTTCCAGTGCTATCTGGGGGATGCATTCCGCTGTGCCAGCTGCCCTTACCTGGGGATGCCTGCCTTCAAGCCTGGGGAGAAGATTGTCCTGAAAGAGAACCAGCTGCATGATGCCTAACAAAGACATCTCTGGATGTCCTGCAAAGGACTCTGCTGCCTTTCCATTACTCTGAGGTTCTTCCTGCAGTCCTCCTCATCCTCTCAAACTCATGCTCTCCGGCCAATACTCCGTGTGGGGAGGGGCACTGCGGGCACTGACACTGCTGTGAGCTCATCACTTGTAATCAGCCTTGGGCTACCTGACAAGTCACGTACCAGACTTCATGTTACACCTTGGTTTAGCTGCTCTTATCCTGGCTGTCACAGCATGTCCCGCCAGCAGAGGGAAGCAGAATCAAGTGTCAGGTTGTCCTTGTGTGCCTGTGGCAGGACCCGGATTTCCCAATGCACGTGTTGTACAGCTCTAATTTGCCCTGATTTTCCCTGGTGATGCAGCAGCTCTGGCTCAGCTCCCTGGGGTTACACTGGGCTCCTGCTCTCTTTGAAATTTAAACCTGAAGCCCCTTACCTCGTGAAGGTGGCTCAACAGCTCCTGTTGCAAGTCAGGAGCAGGGAGTATACTTAGCAGTATGTACTCTGAGAAGTGTGTGTGATCTTCTTGGTAAAGTCTGGCAGGCGTGATGAATTTCCAAGTGTTTTGGGAGTCCCTGCCCCCACCTGTTTACAGCAAAATGACAAAGATTTAGTCCCACCTAGAAAACTCCTGCCCTTATGGCAGGGACCTGATGAAACAAGATCTGTCTTGTCCTCCCACAGCTTTCAGTCCAATGCAAACTGATAACACAAGGGCAGTCTGAGACTGTCAACTCTCTTGGTGGTTACCAAGTGAGTTACCTGCAGTGTCCAATACATAAGAACATAGCAATAACTTAATTTCTAGATGATATGTGGTCGGCATCTGCTCCCTCTCCATGAGATACTATTTATTTGTGTAAGAAGTTAGTGAAATATCCCGCAGGTGTGGGATGGGGGAGCTGTTCACGTTTTGTGTGGGGCTTTCTTCTCACCTAGGGTGGG